>NC_090725.1:221637485-221692485 GCF_036898095.1 Palaemon carinicauda | reverse complement strand
AATTTCAACAGCATCTAAGGACCTAGATATTAAAGGAAAAAAAAAAAACATTATTTAGATGGTGGACGTGGCTTAATAGAACGTTTTAGTATCGTCTAAGTATTCTGTTCAAACTGCTATCATCTTTTTTGGAGTTTCATCTCATTTCCAGGAACAAACATTACTGTTTACATTTGGTTTTGCACTATGCTAAAAATGCAGTAGTTTGCGAATAAGGTTCTGCCAAAATTTAATTTTTATCAGACTACTATTTATCAAAGAGTCATAACTTTATGCCAGTAAAATGCACTATTCATTCTTTCACTTCCAATAACCTTTTTTACTTATTTTTATTTTTTACATTGTCTCTACATTTATCATTCTATCCATTCTTCTTCCATCACATATATTTCACGAATAGTTCTTCATTTAAATTTTAAACTGTTTTATTTAATTTTTACAAGATACTAACTTCATTTCCATGAACACGAAGGCGAAAGAATTCCCCTGCATATTTTACTTTAGCTTCAGCAATTAATTATAGTCTTACTATATTATGCACGTATCTAAGTATCCATCTTTATTCAACTCTTTCTTCAGCAATCCATTCGATTATCGTTTATCCTCACTTCCTATATTTAAGTTAAAATTTCCAATTTCGTTTATATCTTCTTGCTATCACCTTGAAAAAATTTCAGTAGCTTTTCATTTTTCCATGCACCATCTTTTATCAACAGAGTGTCATTTGCAAATTTGAACCATTCCATAAACCATTATCAGCTATACACTTCTTTTTTACCTCTAGTTACAATTCATCCGTTTTACATCCTTTAATACATGAACTGTTATGTGAGACCAAGTGAACCATCTCTTTTATTCTATATAACTAAGTAATATTAGTTTTAATACTGATTTATGAACATATCCATATGTTACTGACATTGTTCAAACATGTCAAGAATGACAACACACTACAACCATCAGAATGATGCATATTGATTCATTAACAATAAATTAATTTGGAAAAATTTTTGGAACAAAGAAATATAACCTTATGAATTGTGCATTAAAAAATTACAATATATCCACATAATTCTGTTAATATCATATCAATTGAGCAATGGTAATCCAATGTTCTTTGCAACTGGTTTTTTTGTGATGGTTTACTTCATTAGTTGTGCATGTAACATGTTTTATTGTTTCAGGTGCTAGAAAGCTGTAGTTGCAAAGAAGTGAAACACTGAAACACGGCTAAATTTTGTCTGTAAAGAGGAAACTGCCGAAAAAGTTTAATAGTTTTCATATAGGAACATGTATTAGCCCATTTGATAAAATAAAGACTAATACTTTAATAACACTATGGACTAAAATCTCGTTGTGTAAAAAAAAAATGACAGTGTTAATATATCAGGTTGTATGAATTTCATGGAAAACCTCACAAACGTTAGCATAATATTAGCCAGCATAATATTCATCGCTGGTGCTACCAGCATTTCACAAAATTGTTCTCGTTTCTCAAGAAGAGCAAATTTTATAATGATGATTTGAATTAATAACAGTTAACCCTTTGCTAACTGAGCGAAGGGAGAAATGTGATTAAGAGCTCTTGCCTAACAATTTTCGCATTCTTTGAGCTATAGATTGTAGATAAAATATTTGGGAATCATTAATGGCTTGTACAGTTTTTTAAAAAAAAACTACATTAACTACAGTCTATCAAAGCGGATGTATGTAAAACAAATGATGGGGAGATTCTTAGTCAAGTGAGAGAAGTGGATATAACGACAACTGAATTCATGTACTGTACCACTTAGCCTGTCGACATGATTTCACAGAAATAATGATATACAAAAGTGCAAGTACGACACATCTGCATTAACACTCAAAGGTGACCTTCGCTAGGGAACTTTTGATTAAATCTCCCCATATGTGGAAGAAGCAATAATCAAAGGACGTCATTTTAAGAGTCAAAATGATTAAAGAAAGTATCTTACGAGCGTTAATGAGCATTTTTTTTTATGGAAATTAATGACAATTACAAGGATGGCGAGTTAAAAATAAAAATGAAACATTTTGGCCAAATAATCTGATTTCGGCAAAGAAATGTAAGAGTAATTATGGGTTTGTCAATATCATTCCAAAATATCAATCTATAATAGAGTTATTTAAAATAGTATCATCTGAGAACGGGGCAGTAAAAGAATAGGGTACTATGCTAAGACATAAAATTTTTGAAATACATGAAAAACTAAAAGTTATGCATTGGCCTGGTAAAGATAGTTTGCTTGCTATCTTCATCTGACACTCTTTCATTTTTGTTAAAGCTCATTCATCCTTTTCACTGTTGCATAAAGATCCATTGATGAAATATCATATATAAAATAAAAATTACCGCACTTATATGTAGAACACATGTATTAATCTGTCGCAATAGGCAGTGGTTGAGTAAACTTTGTTAATGACAGTTACCATATAGAATCTACCAAAGCAAAACAAGGACTAGGAACACTCATCCACACCTTTGCTCCTAAAAGGGCAAATTCCAGAGTGTCGAGGAATTGGAAAGGATTTCTAGTTAGCGATGACTAAGATAACTGCACCAAACTGGTATGTGACGAGGGAACAAAATCGAAGTTTGTTCCAATGCTGAAGGGATGTCAAGCTTTGATGTTTGACAGAAAAAGTGCATCAAATATATAAATCATGACTGTGTTACTGTGATAACGTCTGTTCAGGATGATCTTTGCTCTACCCAAGAAGAGGAAGGCGATACAATAGAGCTGCATGGGGTTATGGTATCTGAAGAATCAGCTGACTTCACAATAACAAACATTCGATCACCATATACTGACATATTTGTAATTGTTTGACACTATGTGGATGAAATTTAAAATGTTCCCCCATATTATACTGGTTATGAAAACAACAAAGATCTGACTGATATGACTGTATTCTCAAATAAGTGGTCTACCTTTCTGAAATCACTTTTGAAATTTCGTGCCATCTCAGAAAGTGACTTCAAACATATTTCTTATTCTCCAAAGCCAAATCAAACCATTGAGCATAAGGGAAAAGTCTCTGCTGGGCTTTGTAAGTAAAAACTGTGAACACAAATATTAATTTTTTTTAACGAACATTTGAAGTCAGTTCTATCAGGGTCAAAATACAAAGTAGGGTAATGATTTGAGTATACCATAAGCTTTCACATAAAACTTAATCTGTTTTTTCAGGGTTGTATATATAATTATTTTTGGTGGGCAACATTTCATCGGTAATTTCCGTTTTTTTTTTTTTTTTTTTTTTTTTTTTTTCCAACTTCCGGTTACTAATAAGTCATATAAAGTGAAACTAGAATTTTTTAATTTGCAAGTAGGCATATATTTATAGTACATCCACATCTCATGTAATATAGATCTAAAAATCTCTGCCGCATAGACCATAACATATCACTCTAATAATCAAACCATATATGATCTTATATTAGACAATCCTAGCAATTGAGGAAGAATTTTACTTAATTTGCAACTTATTGGAGAAGGTATTTCAACGTAATATAATCACATTCCTATTAATTTTAAATCAATGCTTCTCCATTTATCATTTTCTACCACATGCTTCATAGTCCTCATTCTTGTATGCCTGGGTCTTCAAACTCTTTTAATGCCTTGTGAAGCCCAGTTGAAAGTTTGATGAACTAATATCTCTTCGGGAGTGCATAGAACATGTTCATGCCATCTCCACATGGCACTCAGATAATCCTTCTGAGGACTTTGTTCTCAAATCTACAAAATCTGTTGGATATTGTTTCATTGTCATACTAAGACTCTTGTCCATACAGTAACACCCATCTCTCTAAATTGATATATAGCCTAACGTTCATATGTAATTTTAGGTGATTTGATTTAAAATTCTGATTGGCTTATTTAAATTTTTCATTAAACTTTAATTCTAGCGATCCTGTATTAGAGATCATAGTTCCTAAATATTTTAATGATTCAACCTCATTAATCTTTCTTCTTTCAATGATATTTCATCTTCCAAGGCATTTTCAGTTCTCATCATCTCATTTCTTTTTTTTTATTATTTATTTTAAGCCCAACCTTAAATCATATTTCATGCATCCTGGTAAGCAAGGATTGTAAATCCTGCGGTGTTCTGCTAATAAGGAAAGCGTCATCTGCACACTCTAGATCTCCTAATTTCATGTCATCAATGCGATACAATACTTCTCCACCATCCACAGTTGTTCTATGAATTGAAAATCTACCAGGAGAGTAAAAAACATAGGTGACAACACATTCCCTTGGAGTTCTCCACTGTTCACTGAAAATTCAGTCTATAGGACTCAGCTAACATCAACTTTGCGTTTGCTATGCTCATGAACAGACCTAATATAATGTTCATATTAAAAAAGAACTCACTAATATCCCAGGAACCTCACTAAATTGGTCAGTGTACACTATGAAAGGCTTTTTTTTTTTACAGTCCCAGTTTTCTCTCAAAAGTTAATTTCTATATTCAACACATGGCTCTACCAAATGTATTAAAATTAAAATTGAGGCAGTTCAACTTCTACTTTTCCAAAGCCTGATTATTCTACTATCAGCTGTTCTTCATTAATCTCTTCAGAGTGAGCATACTATATATTTTCATGACGTTACAGTGAACGCCATATATTGGGAAGAATTAATTTTCGTGCCAGTCTTTAATACAAGATTGCTCAAGACTTTTTCTTATTCAACAAAAGCGTGTGCAAACAAATATGAATATATGATGAATATTTAACCTACAATAGGAAAGAATCGAGTGGTAAAGGGAGTATATGCAATAGAAAGTAGATTAAATGATTGCTTAGTAAAAAAAAGAAAACATTTTAGAAATATTTGATTATTTATAGAACCGTACAGAAATATTCTAAACGTTCATAATAACATTGTTGAATACTTGCAGAATGAACAGAATCATTCTAAAGTTGTATACTATGTGTATTTGGATATATTTTTTTAAATGCTGACAGGTTGCGGTATAATTTAGAATTTTATTCTATACTAGGAAATATATAAGAATGATGTTAGTTTTTGTTAAATAATAGTCTTGAGTACGTTCTATAGCATAAGAGACAATGTTTAAATGCTAATATCATGACACATACACACTTCGACAACAGTTATAAATAAATCATATCTTTTCCTTATCGTTATATGATAAAATGTTTCAAATGTTTAAAGGTTAGCGGATAATAGTATGAATTTTCAATCACAGGTAGCACTTCTATGGCATTGGATATCATATCTCGAAAGTTATTTAAATTTTCAGTTTAATTAGTCATTGATATTTATCAATTTCAAAGTGATGCTTTTAAAGATCATCGTCAACCAATTTATTGATCCACCATGCAAATAACCTGAGGCTTCCCCGATTTAAATGAAATAAAAAAAAATGGAAGCAAATGGATTGAATAAAGTATTTTGATTGTCATCCATTTAAAATAATTGACAAATCATGTAATATTATTAGTATAGAGGAGACTGTGACTACAACATTACCAAAATCCAGTTATGAAATAAGGAATAAATTAACATTTATCCATTGAAAGATATACAAGTAGCCGTAAGTCTTGGAAAAAGTCCAAAGGATATCCTTTTTTTGCGATTTGTTACTAAGAAATATAATTGGTGATAAAACTGAGATTCCTTACTGTTTTCAAGACTTTTTGGAGCTTTTATATAAGAACAAGTATTCTGTATTACAATCTTTATATCTAAATTATTTACCATTTAAGTACCTTCTTTTTAGAACTCTCAATTTTCTGTCTTCCTCAAAACAATTGAATAGAGTCGAAAGTTAAAGAAGAAAAAAAAATATAATTCTTAAAGAGTGATAAGCAAACTCCTGTACTTACCGAAAGGAAAGAAGGACCCCATTTGACCTTCCTTGGAAGCTTTTCTTACGAACAATTCTTCCTCAAAATTGAGGAAGAAGGGGATGATTTGAAGAAGAAAGAAACCAGAGAAGATGACGTGAAGGAAAGAAGACGAATTAAAAGGAGAAAGCTGAAAAACTTCAGGAAATGCCGAGCTTGGTAATTGTATGACGGGGACTCAGAAGAAGTCACGATATTCGATTACTGCCTTTTTAGATTAGAGAATTTCCTAATTTATGCGTTGTCAGTTTGCCGGAATAAAATCAAAATTTTTGTGTGAGTTGATTTCATTTCGAACTGGAAAGTTGACAACAGATATTATGAACTTTTGTCATTGTACTAATTAATATTGATGCAATTATTTCACATTTCCCTCGATTATTCCTTAATTTACCATCAAAACTAATTTCTATACATTGTCAACATATATCCCTAATGTATCATGGATAAAAAAAAAAATTACTCAAATATAATAGTTTACCATCCAAAAAAAAAATTCAACGTATCTTAATAGGTGAATATTATGTGTATGTACATCTTTTGAGACCATTTGCAAGATAATTCTTGTTTTTATATGGTCAATAATAGAAACTTATTGCTTTTACAGTATAATCAAGTGATCATCTTCAAATATTTCTATAATCTAATTTACCAGAAAACACGTTGGGTTGAAAGTGTTAAAGAAAAAAAAAAGTTTTTTTTTTTTCCGGGGGTTATAAGCAAGTGTCGAAGTATTTTTATTATTATATTCCAACTGTTTTTGTTATCAAGAACCATGTACTCACAATTGCGTAGAGACATCTGACGTACACACTTAAAAGATTAGTCTTTTCAGATTATTAATTGTAAAACTGTTCAGAGCCTCGAGGGTTAAGTCGGTTAAGGTATCAAAGGTGTACTTCATAAAAGTGTGTGGCACGGGTTCAAATCCGCTGCTGATCAGTCGGAGAGGAGGGGACTACTGCTCTCCATATAGACACCTCAGGATTATATATGTAAATGACTGATAGGATTTCTTACAGTAAATAGGTATTACACACACAAACACACGCACACACACACAAAGTCAAACAACCATCTATTAGAAACATAACAGACACCTCACACGTCTCAAACTGACTACCTAACCGCACCAGGACTCCTTGCTGCTGGTGGGAGGAACACTGGTATTCTTTTAACCCTGGAACGCTGGTGAGTGGCAAAACACATGATCGTACGTTACTGTGGTCTAAGCGGTGTCAGGCATAACAGCCGAGCGGGACTACTGTCTACCCCATAAAGCCAAAGCAAAGTCCTTCAAAAAGATGGCAATCGTGCTTACTCCATACAAATGGTAGAAAATCCGTTAATAGAAACAGAATAGTAAACAGTTCTATTCCTTAACAATTACATGACACTTACATGATTTTCGATTTCGCAATGCCAAGCAATCCGTCGCGTCGTGTCGGTGATTAAAATTTGCATGCAAAATGTCTGAAGGGTGCCGAGGTGGGGGCGTGAACAGAATGTTATAAAAAAAAATGTTTAGGCTTAAGTAAATCTCATGAGTGTTTGGAATAACATAGAAAGATAAGATAGAAGATTGTTTAAAGAACTTTTATACCAGAAAATAAATTGATGACATTTTTGTTTTTCTAATGGTGGAGGTTACTGTGCGTTAGAGCATGAAGGTATCATTAATGTAAATGTGGGTCTGAGATGTGTGTGTATATATATATATATATATATATATATATATATATATATATATATATATATATACCTATATATATATTTATAAATATATATGTATATATATATATATATATATATATATATATACAGTGTATATATATAAATATTCATAAACATGTATATATATATATATATATATATATATATATATATATATATATATATATATATATATATATATATATATATGTATGTATATATATATGCATATACATATATATATATATATATATATATATATATATATATATATATATATATAAATATATTTATATATATATATATGCATATATATATATATATATATATATATATATACATATATATACTTATATACATATGCATATATATATATATATATATATATATATATATATATATATATATATATACTTATATACATATGCATATATATATATATATATATATATATATATATATAAATATATATATATATAAATATATGCGTTGATATATATATATATATATATATATATATATATATATATATATATATATATATATATATATATATATATATATATATATATATATGAATATGTGTTTGGGAATGGGTTTGTGTACGTAATGTTAAAAGCGTTCTTGTAAATCTTTTCTCAATTATATCGGGGTATTTTTCGAAATTTATAAGTACTTCAAGCTGAATTTTCAAAAATAGTCTTGCATTTTGGAGATGATTACTGCTTTAGTGGAAAAAAGAAGAAAAAAAATCTGCATTCGCGGAGTCTTTTCTTTAAATCGTAACACATGATGTTATTAAAGGTCTAATATAAAGACAACAATAATTCACTTTGTTAAGATGACTTTTTATATAAGGTAACATTGTTGAAGAGAGAAGTAAAGTGGGAAGGGGACCAGATGAATAACATCTTTGTTGATGTTCCCCTTTCTGTTGTTTATGAGGGCTTGTTCTTTACTCTTTTTCTCAAATTAGATTAATTAGGTCAACTCTCTTATTGTGCCATTTCCCTTATTTATTTTCTTTAATCTAAAAACAAGGAATAATGAACTCCGTTAAAAATATGTTTAAGCGTTTTCTGTCAATGTCTCGCATTCCAAATATTTTCGATTTGGTTCTCAATTCTCTCCTATCTTTTTTTTGCTTTCCTTTTTTTTCCCTTTTATTTCTTGGATCCTCTTCGGTTTCCTACGGACAAATGCCATTTATTTTAATTTTCATTCTTTTTTCTATTTGTTTCTTTAGAAGTTGAAAATTTTTCCTCTACCTTTATGAAATCCAGTGGTCCTTTTCTTTTTCTTGTTAAACAATTCCGGTTTTTTTTTTACCCTTCCATTTCCAGTTTTCATACTGCCATTCTCTTTTATAAATATCTTCAAAGGTTTTCCATCACTTTCTTAATTCGTTTGTCCTGATTAAGTGGGCAATGTGACTAGGAGTAAGACATCATTGGGCTTCAGGCCTCATATTGAGAGAGAGAGAGAGAGAGAGAGAGAGAGAGAGAGAGAGAGAGAGAATTGGGTCTCTCTCTTTTGTGTTACTTGGGCCAACAAGATTCTCACCATAGTTTTCAAGATGTGTAGACCTACGTAATACCCACGCTGATTTTCATTGATTATATATATATATATATATATATATATATATATATATATATATATATATATATATACAGTATACATATATATATAAATATATATATATATATATATATATATATATATATATATATATATATATATATATATATATATAAATATATATATATATATATATATATATATATATATATATATATATATATATATATATACTGTATATACTGTATATATATATATATATATATATATATATATATATATATATATATATATATATATATATATGTATATATATATATATATATATATATATATATATATATATATACATGTATATATATATATATGTATATATATATATATATATATATATATATATATATATATATATATATATATATATATATGCGTAGAAATCACAGGAAAACGTGATGCTCAGATGCAGAAGAACCACAGGGAAAATGAAAATACGAAATATACGCTTAAGTCCTGACTAGTTTCGTGATACTTCTTCAGAGGACTGATTTATTGAGAGAGATTTCTTTACATTTTATAGGGAAAGCAAACGTACGAACATACATATAGGGATTAAGAGAACAATGACACTCCCTTACCAGCTACCTGGGTCAAGTGGGCGGAGTCCCCAAGCTCATTAGACACATGCCAAAGAGGGTCATCTAGTGGTGGGTAAATTCTTGTTTTTTTGACTTTCAGTACAGTTTATTTATATGAAAACACGGTAGCCTTATCTATATAAATTCATAAGCAAAACATACACATACATACATATATATATATACATACATATACACATACATATACATATATACGCACATACATATATATGCATACATATATATACACATACATACATATACCCATATACATATGTATATATACATATATATACATACAACATTAATATCATAAACATATAATCATGTATATATCAATACCTATATCTAGCATAACACTATATAGTGCCAATATACTTATGCATACTATACAAAATAATTGTACCTATTAATGATTGGTAGCTTAGGACTAAATATTAATTTTACAGCGATGTTAATTATTCACAATACATTCAATTCTACATTAAGTGGTTAATGTTTTTTTATATAGATTACAAATCTCTTTACATATAAAGGCGTTGAGTTTATACATTCCATGACCAATATTCAAGTTGTTTTCAAAGGTTTCCTTTATGAAACTGGACTCTATGATGTTTCTTTCCACTAAGTTATTTGAATGAACAAATTTCTTTGCACCTGACCAATTAATGGTGTGATTTTTATCTCTAACGTGAGCAAAGAGTGCATTATTATCTTGAGCATACCTGACACTTTTCTTATGTTGTTCAATTCTCTTTTCTAGGGCTTTACCAGTTTGACCAATATAGTATTTTTCACAAGCATTGCATGGAATACGATATACACATCCCTTGGTAATGTCAGGAGAGTTCTTTATTAAGGCTGTTTTTATTGTATTTTTACTCTTAAATGCTACATTTACATTGAAGTTTTTCAACAGTTGGGGAATTTCTTTAAAAGAATTACAATAAGGTAGTACAAGTAAATTTTGTGTGTTGTAGTTTTTTCTGTTATCATTACCGAAAAAAGTCTTTTTTTGCTGTTCTTAGGGGATCATCTAACACAATTTCAGGATACTTTAGTTTTTTACCAATTGCTCTAATCCCATTTACTTCGTCATCAATATATTCAGGGCTGCAGACTCGAAATGCTCTTAAAAACATAGAAGTAAATACAGATTTCTTAACTTTGTTGCCTTGGTTTGAGTAGTAATGGACATATGCCGAGATATTCGTTGGCGTTCTGTATACACTAAATTTAAGACTATTGTTACATCTATGTATGCGACAGTCCAAAAAAGGTAGGGTACAATTATTCTCCAGCTCCATGGTGAAATTTATTGATGGTACCAAACTATTCAATCTAAGAAAAAAGTTATCTAAATTTTCACATCCTGGCCACACTCATATTATGTCGTCAATATATCGAAACCCCCCAAAAATTCATTGACACTTTGTATTAAAGAAATACATTTAGCCCTTTTTTTGGCCACAATTGAGTGGACCATAAACATAATTTTATATGTAAATAGCATTTTATTATTTCAATGATAGCACCCAAGTGGCCTAGCGGCGTTAAATTTTTAATGGAAGAAGTTACTCGCACGAATTAGTGAAAACTGCTTTCTTTCCCGTCGTGAAAAGTCGCTAATGATCCTGGTGATGATATTCTCGTAGCCAGAATTACTACGGGAATATAGCATAAGTCAGGAAGGTGCCATTACCGAATCTTCTTAATCGAAATTTTTTTCTCATAAATGGAGGTTTGTAATTAAGCAAGGATGTTAAGAGCGACTTGAAATGAATGATAAATATATTATTATCCATCGTAATCCATATCAGCAAACCAATCAGTGAAACATTATTTTCTTTAGGGCACAGCCAATATTAAAATTCCGTCTGTGGAAATTATTGACATAATTTTATCTTTGACCATCTGAACACTAACAATCATCAAGGAAAGAAAGGTGACAGGGTTTGGCCTGACTATATTAAAAAAATAAATAAATAAATAAATAAATGAACAAAATAACACCACACAGAAATAACTATAGTGTGAGTAAGAAAATGTGAAAAAAGCCTACGTGTAGTTTGATAATCTTGTTATGAATTTGGTTAAGTAGGAAAATAATACTTTATCAATCTAGTTTGGCGAGGTGAGGGAAAGCCTGCCTTACTTCCCCTCTTTTATCAGAGTGTTCAGAAAATTGCCCATTACGACGGAGGGTTCCGAGTGGTGTTTTGTACATAATGCCCTCCCGATTTTCTATTGTTCTTGGCTATTTTTGAAAAAACACCTCATTTTATTTCCTGACCTGCCCTCCGTTTGTACATTGCACCTTATCCTCTCAAATGTTAGTATATATTAAGGGTCAATGTTATTATTGTAGAAATGGCCTTTCAAAGTAAATCTTTGTGAATATTCTATATTTTATAGTAAGGTAATTTATTGGGCGATTATTTTCCCGGTCTTTTGTATCTTCCTTTTTGTGAATTAGTATAACAATAAGAAAAAATTCCTGGCTTTAGGTAAACAGCATTCTAGCAGATAGTTTATGTAAAGTTTAACGTGTTTTACTTCTATTAAATCTCCTCCATCTATTACTAAATGAAGTGTCAGGTGATTATGTCCCGTTTCGCTTCTTTTCCTTCTTATTAATACTTTCCTTACTTCTTCCACTATTACGATTGGTACCATCTCGTGGGTTTCATTATTTCTATTGACAAAGTTATTTCTCATATCACTATTTTGTAGCATTGTGAAGGAATCCTCAGCAATTTTTATCAACCTATCTCTCTTGTACGTATTATTTCGATTTTCATCTTTTAAAGCAAGCATCTTTTGACCCCTTGTTCGAAGTCATGATTTCATCACTTAAATGTGTCTTTCTTTTTTTTTCCAATTTTTTTTCTGGTTGTATTTACGAATATGTTGGATTTTTAGTATGTCTATTGTTTCGGATACTTATGCTATTTCTATATCATTTCTTGCATTTTACAAATATTTCCAAACTTTTAATGATGAAGTGTTTTTATATTTTTTTTTGGAGATTCCCTTGATCTTATTTAACAACTTTTCCACATATCTGTTGTGCCGATTGCAATACCTTTTTTATTTTTTTTTTTCTAGTTTACTTGCTTCAATTCCATAATGTAGCAGGGAATAAATTTTTGTGTTTCTAAATTAACCTCATCAGACTTTCCTGTTATTCCTGGAGTGTTTTTATTCTTTGTATTGGTAGTTCACTTTATTTATTTAGATATAGACAAATTTTGCTTCTCGCTATTTTATTTGCTCGACACTGCTACATTTAAAAAAAAATAACTTTTTTTTTCTCTGTGAATAGAAATAATTTCACTTTTCGTTTTTCCATTTGGCCTTCTCCATCTTCATTTTCAATGTTCCTTTTATATATATATATATATATATATATATATATATATATATATATATATATATATATATATATATATATATATATATATATATAAAAAGGTGTTTATGGTTTTAAGATAGTTTCTTTAAGAAAATTCTACAAGCAGGTCTCCTCTGCCATTCATTGTGACTACTCCGATTTTACCTACTGCTTCCTCCCGTCTCTTTTTTTTTTTTCTTTTTTTTTAACCATTGAAATCTCCCAAAACGGGTCTTTAATTACTTTTTTTTTTATTGATTTCTCCCCACCTCCATAAAAATGTTCCTTTTCTTCCCCCGCATGAGGTGCTATCGGGGTATACGATTAAATGAACTCTATTTGATACTTATTACTAAATACTTCTTTAGTACTACGAATTTCTTATTTTACCTGTAATTTTTTTTTCTACCTTTCATATCCTCTCAAGTAAACTGTATAACCCTCTTTTTAATCGATATGTGGTTCCCAAGTTCTTCTAATTTCACTAAATCCTAGTATATTCCAATTTATTTACTTCAACTCTTCCATAGACAGGGTCCCGACGTTGTATGTCGTAAGATTCCATTTCCAAAGGTGTCCTGTTCTAGACCAGAGATTTCAGCACCCACTACAGTGGGATGTAACTGGCCACTACCCAGAGGGTTGTTCCATTCATATCTGGGTTTTGGTCAGTTCTCATCACCATGCAGGTCACTGCAGATTAGTGATGGCGGGAGATTTTTGTCTAATTGCTCAAGTAAACCAACCTATAATGGATTGTCTTTATAAGTAGAGCTTTAATTGATTATGGCAATACGGAAATCAATTCACCATGTTAACGTAGCCTCATTCAAAATGGATATATATATATATATATATATATATATATATATATATATATATATATATATATATATATATATATATATGTATATATGTATATATATATATATATATATATATATATATATATATATATATATATATATATATATATTTATATATATATATATAAATATATATATATATATATATATATATATATATATATATATATATATATATATATATATATATATATATATATATATATATATATATATATATATATATATATATATAATTGTGTGTATGTGCATGTGTAACATAATGCGCCATAAAGTCCAACTTCAAACAAAAATCTTCTTCATACGTTTTATTGCTGACTATTGGTGTATTCTGGTTTCAAAAAGTTCTATATATTTGAATATGGATATATGCAGTATATAACGTATTTTTTGAGATCCTCTCAAATTGTAAATCTATATTAAAATGAAAATACTTCACAGGCGTAACGCTTTCAGGAAGCACCAGAAAAGAAGGAGATATTTCTGAATATTTATTCAAAGGTCAGGTATGAGGGAAACTGTCGAAACATTGAAAGGATGGAAGATAAGGGAACGGATAATGTACAAATAACGAAAAATAAAAGAACAAATTGCCTTGATGATTGATCCTGGAGAGTATTTTTTCTTAAAGATATAGTGTTCTGTGAAAATTCCATTTTCCTGTCGCCTCTACAGAGAAATTCCTCTCCCAGGAATAAAATTTATTCTCAGAGCAAACCCAATTTCCCCACAGCAAGAAACCTTGTTTACTTCACTTGGAAAGATCACAGGCTGATGAGGCTACCATCACCTAACGTTAAAAATTTATAACCATGCATTCTCTTATCATTATTCTGCCTTTTAACTCGATATTTGGACAGTGTGGCTCTATTTTCGTATGTTAATACAAACAATTGCGTGCTCTTCTATATTTATGATATTATTCCTTTTGAACATTTATCTTGTATAACAAAATGGGTAAAATTAAACCTGATACGTTTATGATATATTATATATATATATATATATATATATATATATATATATATATATATATATATATATACATATATATATATATATGTGTATGTATATATATATATATATATATATATATATATATATATATATATATATATATATATATATATATATATGTATATATATATATATATATATATATATATATATATATATATATATATATGTATATATATATATATATATATATATATATATATATATATATATATATATATATATGTGTGTGTGTGTGTGTGTGTATATATATATATATGTATATTTATATATACATATATATATATTTATATATATATATATATATATATATATATATATATATATATATATATATATATGTACATACGTTTGTGTGTGTGTATGGGTGCATGTGTGTTTGTGTGCGTGTGTATGTAGAAATCATGAAAGCTGACACGTGATGAACAGGAAAAATGCATTATAACCACTTAAGGAAAACTAAGAGGCTTGATTTGAGTTAGTACTTTTTTCTATTAGGGACATTGACGGCTAAACAATGAACACTGATATACAAGTACATCGCATTCATACAGGAGATGGGGATCCCATGGCTATCAGTTCCTAATAATTCAAGATGAGAAGTATTTTAGATAAAACGATAAAACTGGATTATCTGAATACAGTTTTCAGTTTTTACCTTGGTTACAGATATTTTCAAAGTGTTAAACAATATTCCTTTTAGTATAGTCATTAAACATGGATTATTTCACTTGTATTTGACCAAAAAATTGTCTGGACAGAGACGGTAAAATAATCCATGTTAATAACTATAACCGAAAGAATATTGCTAAATTCTTTTCAATTGGCTGAGCCAAAGGTCAAAATTTAAATCAATTCACTGATCTGTTTTCAGTTAACTCAGTATTGTCGGCTTATCTAAATCTACCTGCTCAAATTACCCGTTAGGATATTTTTTTTTTCTTTGGATGAACCTGACTGACAGTGAGACATGGTTGTCTTATGTTCATCACAGAATCTTGACTCTCAGATGTCAGAGTTGTTGTGAAAGGCATCTCCTTGTTTGTTTATTTATGCCAATTCAGCCATGTTGCCAACACTACTGAATTACCTGAAAAGAGATTTTGGACGTATGGAATGGCTTGATAGGTTGCCTGAAGCTCCAAAAGGTTTATGTAGCATTGCTGATTGGAATCGAACAATACATCTGAGGCCATATGCTGGTTGTGGTCGAGTTCTCCACCCTTCCTGTGATGTGTTCGTTAATAGCATCAAGTCCATAGGAAAAGAAGGATCTACTTCTTCAAGAAAGTTGAAGTCTTTCATTTAATAACTCAAGACATTCTTATGCTCGGATCTTAACAGAATACATTCTTCCAGAGGATCTCTGTACTTAGACCACCGGGTCTTTAATTTTCACTGATGAGACCGAATATGTATCAGCAGTTGATTACGAAAGGACGCCACTTGAAGCAGCAGGCATTGCTACCGGTAAAGTCATTCCTTGCAAGTTACCGAGTTTCCCGGACATGTATATTTATGCATTTCCAGATACACCACGACCTATTTGGGCTGTTGGTATGACTTCACAAAATTTGTTCTGACACTCACATTGTAGCAAAACCTAGGAAGGAGGTCTCAGTGTACGAGAAGTGTATCTAAAGTGTGTGCTAAAATCAGCTAATCGTCCTGATAATGGAGTAGATGAAAGACATTAGGAATGACCAAAGCCAAAGAAAAGATAACACCCTTGTGAACATTTTTGGTGCTGTTTACAGGCACAGCACTTGGCAGTGGTGTATCATGTCATACAATTGGAATCAAAGGTAGTTCCCTGATGCTGGATTGATTGAGATATGGATGTAGCGTTGATCAGATACATTATGACCATGAAGTCCCCAGACCTGAACGCCTGTTTGACTGTGGCTGCGGTTTCCATCTTAAATTGAGTTGAAAGGATAAAATTGTTCAGGACTGAGAGGTCTATGACTATTTTCTAACATCTGTATAACTTCTCTACAAAAATATTCAACTGAAAATCCTGGAGACCTGATAACTACACCCTAGAGAGCAACCTTCTCTAACATGATCTGAACTTAGGCCTAAATGGTGACATCCCTCCTTGATCCTTTCCCAAAGGACAATGGACTCTTTGGATGAAGAATCACGTGAGTGAAAGAGCTGATGAATAGGAAAACATACTCAGATTGAGGCACACTTCCTGTATGGGGTTCAGCCCGCGGAACTCCCAACACTGCCCCACACATCTCAGAAATCAACCACAAGGAATTGAAAGGCCAATATCCACATCTAGCAGCCCTCCCTCCTCTTCCGCGACAGTATTTACCCTGAAAGGGCTACATGGAAGGGTTACTATTCATAGCTGTTGTATTCCAGGAAGGACCCTTAAGGTTCTTATGCCCCTTTCACTGTGCAGCAGGTGCTTTTAGCACAACTGGTGCCAAAGAGAGGCATCAGTATGTTACTGCCCTGAGAAGAAGAGAGTCTTGTTTTGCATTCCACCACTTCTTGCAACAACTTCAATGTCTTAAAAAAGTAGTAGAGAGGGAGTGGAGTTAGGGGAGTTACGGAGCACGATGGTATTTTGTGTCGTCAAGACCATGTTGCCCAAATGGTTGACAGCATTATATGCTAAGAACTCTATTGGCCTGTAACACGACAGAATGATGTTTTACAAGATCTTTTTCTCAGGGTTAGACACATGTTCTGTCGTGGCCATATAGACGTTAGTCTAAAGAACACAACCTGTTGTGCTGTTAGCTTCTCCGCAGAGAAGCCCTGTACAAAAGACGTCACTGCTGGGTCTAAAGGGAGGCAAGACGATTCTTAATCCAGGATGTCGTAATAGTTACTTCACTTGAAACAAGGAAAATTTATTTTCGGCTTCTTGGTCCTAGGGTCATGTCACACAATATCAACAGGACAGAACTTAGAAAAAGACTGTTTCTACTCACCCTGACACTGGCAGTACACCAGCAGAACAATCTGAAAAAAATGTCAGGGTGTACATCCATCTCCAGGCTCATACCTTTCTGAGCTGGTGGTGAGTCAAAGTTTTTACCGGGTGCCTCTGCAGGGGAACAAGGGCTAGGGGAGCCTCCTTGGACATGACAGCCATCATACATATGAAAGCTTGTTGGATTCGTCTGTGGAGAACCAGGTCATTAACCCCTCTAGGGGCTCAGTTCTTTATGGAGATTTTGATCCCCTACTAGATTTAAGAGAAAGACTGTCCCATGGAGGTGGTGTGACCTGGCTTACCTTCTGACGGCAAAGCTGAGTGTAAAGGGCGGTAAGATGAGTCATAATCCAAGATGTCGTAATAACTCATCTGATTAAACCAAGGCGAATGTTATGAGGGCTTCTGGCCTAGGGACATGACACATAAGATCTAGAGTCATGTCTCACACCTATCGGGTGAAGTATATAGATTTGAATGTACGTGTGAAGGACAGGACTCGGAAAATAAACTGATACAGTTGTGGTGGCCGATGTGGTAATGCCCCTGATTGGTGAACACCCGACTAAAGTTTGAGTTCCCCTTAAACTTGTTAATTCCTTTTGTCGTTACAACCTCACCATCCTTGTGAGCTAAGGATGTGGGGGTTTGGGGGAGCCTATAGGTTTATCTGTTGAGTCATCATCAGCAATTGCCTGGCTCTCCTTGGTCTTTGCTTGGGTGGAGAGGGGGCTCTAAGAAATTGTCCTGGTTGAAAGAGCAATGTCATTGTCCCTTGCGTGTACCATTCATGAGCGGCCTTTAAGCCTTTGAACCCTGGTACTGGCAGTACACCTGCCGAACAATCTGAATCATTGTCTGGGTCTACATCTCATTACCGACTTAGCTGCGGCTGGGTTAAATTTTTTATTTGGTACCTCAGTAGAGGAACAAGGGCTATGGGAAGACTCATTAGACGTGAGAACTGACATAATAGTGACAGCTGTTTGAATTCATCTCTGGATAACAGGGTCATAAACCACATGAAATACCCAGTTCTTTGTGAGCGATCTCGATCCCATATTAGATCTGAGAAGAAAATTGTCCCCTGGAAGCAGAGCGTCCTATCTTAACTTCGGACGCCTCGGAAAAATCTTTACTGGGAATAGAGAGACCCATCCTTTTCCACATGGGGTCAGGCTCTGAAAGACTTGCCCTTTCAGCATTAGTTTCCAAATGTTTTGGCACCAGGAAATGTGTACAAATAACCTATATCTGGGGTGGGGGGGCTGTGTATGGGGGCCTGACGATGGTGGAGGAAGTGATGGTACCAGTGTCATAGGAAGGTGGGGCAAGACTGAAAAAGCAGAAGGAGTTCAAAAATGGACAATCGTCCTTTGCAACATGATGTGGAAGGGAACCCTATGATTCTCTACAGACGTCATTGTCATTAAAGAATTACTTTCAGGTTCCTTTGCGTAATCTAACAGAGTTGTAGTAAACCCAGAGAATTGTGGCTGGATAAGACTCTTTGAACAATTTCCAGAATCAAATCTGCGTATGGATGCTATGGAATTGCAGAAGGCTGAGCATGTACCCTCATCAGAGGGTCGCACGAGCTGATGTTACAAACATATGCCTCATGTCTAACCTTGAAAGGCTGAGGTACTAGTTATGATAGGAGTGAGGCAAGGGTGGATGAGTGGGAAGACCCCAAGGGTGGTGTATAGATCTTCCAAACTCATCAGGCCAGTCTCCTGCAGGAACAGTCATCTTAGGCAAGCACTCTGAAGACTGTACACATGTTGGGCTTGCAGGAATTCTGTATACATTGGTGGAGAGATGGGGTGCTGACTGGGCTGTAATAGGAGCAAGTTAGCTCTACACTGTTTCCTCCACAGACCTTGAAAACAACGACGGATAGTGAGGTTGTTTATGAATAACTCGAGAGGGTGTCCTCTCAAGCAAGGATGGCTACTCATGTCCATAAGGGTATCTACTGAAGTTTTTGATAGGATTGGCAAGGTCTAAGGTGGGGTAGGTGCACATGGTTGATACCCTTGTGAGAAACAATCTTTAGAACCTTAGGTTGGGGAGGAACTGTAGAGGAATTAGAGTCATGGGGCAGTTGGCTGGAGAGAAAGAACTCACTTCTCTCAGTTCGAGAGAGTGAAGGTCCAGGGCCAACTCTGGCAGGAGCAAATAAAAGTTTCTGTTTTGCACCATGCTTCAACACTTCTAAGAGTTAGTACTTCGAAAGGGAACGGAAAGTCCCATTGATGGCCAAAATTGACGTAGGTTATCAGGAGAAGGCTCATCTTAAGAAAAAAACGTCACTGCTTTGCTAGGGCTAGCAAGAGGATCTTCCACAACTGAAGGTCTCCCGTCACCAAAGGTACATCCATCTTACCTAAGCATCCTCCAGAGGAGATGGAATTAGCAGAGACTGGTCGGGAGGTGGCAAAGGAAGAAAAAGAAAGATTGGCCTTCCTGGCATACAAGTGAGAGCTTGGAGGCGAAGAATCCCTCTGAAACTTCCTCCATCTACAGATCCACTCCCACTGGGAGGATGGTCACTCCCAACCTTCGTTGCATGGTGACTCCTCCATGCAAGAGTGTCATCTACACAACAGGTAAAGCTAGCAAGAATCCGTCTCCAAAGACGAAGTTGCATGTTTGTTTTCTACATAAATAATCAACAATCCCCAGCACCTGGAAAGAGAGCGAATGCAAAGATAGTACAGTCGTGGGCAGAAAAGAGGAGAGAGCAGGTGGAGACGTCACCTCTCTACTGTGGCTAAATCAAAAGTGCTTGAGGTAACTCTAATAAAAGTGTACTGGTGGGCACGGTCTCCTCCCACTACCTCGACTAATGCTCAGAGTTTGTTGGCACCTTTAAACAAATGCATAGATGTTTTGCTATTAGAGAATAGATAATGATTGTGTATATTTATTTATACATCAACGACAGGTAACCTTACTGAACTAAAAGAATTGCTTTATATAATTAGCATTTCAAGCAAATGTCTTTTGTGCTCTTTCAAGAATAGAAGCCACTATCCTTTAAATACAAATTCAAAGTTCGTATTTATTCTCCGAATGTTTTAATATTGAAAAGTGATTTCCTGGCGATCCAGGCTTGCCACCTAGGATGATTAATTTTGAAATCGCCGATTTTTCATAATAAATAGTGAATGTTACAGAAAGTTTTTAATAAAATTAAAAGGACCTTAGAATGAACGCTGTAAATGGAGAAGAATTAATATTCTTGCCAGTCTTTAGTACAAGATTACATAAAATTCCTTCTTTTCCAGCAAAAGCCTGTGAAAATGAATATGAATATATGATGAATAAGAAAGAATAGAGTAGTAAATGGATTACATACAATAGAAAGAAGATTGAATTATTGCTTAGTGAAAAACAAGAATTTTTTTTTAGATATCTGTAATAATTTCTAGAACAGTACAGAAATCTTTCAAACATTCCTCATAATATTGTTGAATACTTACAGAACATATAGAAACATTTTAAAGTAAGATACTATGTGTATCTGGATATTTTTTATAATGCTAACTAGTTTCGGCACAATTTAGAATTTTCTTCTAAACTGGGAAATGTATGAGAATAATGTTAGTTTTGTTAAAAAATAGTCTTGAGTACAGTCTATAGCATAAGAGATGATGTTTGAATAGTAATATCATGACACATACACACTTAGACACCAATAAAAAATAAATCAAATCTTTTCCTGATCGTTATATGATAAAAAGTTTCAAAGGTTTAAAGGTTAACGAATAATAGTATGAATTCTCAAAAAAAAAAAAAGATAGCAATTCTACGACTATTGATATCGTATTATGAATGTTATTAGGCATGGATATTTATCAATTTCGAAGCGATGCTTTTGAAGATCATCATCACGCAATTTATATATTCATCAATTAATTAACCTGAAGCTTCCTCGATTAAAAGGAATAATGATAAAAAAAAAAAAAAACATCGTAAGGATATGGATTGAATGAGTATTTTATTTGTCATCCATTTACAATGATTGATAAATTATCTAATATTATTTGTAAAGATGAGACTGTGACTAGAACATTACCAAAATCCAGATATGATATAAGGAATGAATGAACATATATCCATTGAAAGATATACAAGTAAACGTAAGTCTTGGAAAAAGTCGAGAGGCTATCTTTTTTGCGATTGGTTACTGAGAAATAAATTTGATGATAAAACTGAGATTGCTTAATGTTTTTCAAGAGTTTTTGGAGCTTTTATAAAAGAACATGTGTTCTGTATTACAACCTTTATTTGCAATTTATTACCTAGACAAATTACTATATATCTAAATTCTTTATCATTTCAGTACTTTCTTTTTAGAACTCCCATTTATCTGTATTCCTTAAAACAATTAAATAGAATCGAAAGTTAAAGAAAAAAAATATAAATCTTCTGGTTTAATAAAGAAACTCCTGGACTCGCCGAAATATAAAGACATTTGAAATGAATGACAGGGGGGGGGGGTTACGTAACTTCAAGTTTTTAAGGAAAGAATGAGCCCATTTGACCTTTGTGACGGGCCGAGAGAAAGGTTGTGACTCAAAGGCAGGAAGCAATCAACTGAGTTACTTTACTATAGAGCACTCTCCTTTATATACAAAACCTCAAGGCAACAGGCATTTTCATGTTCAAAAGACAGACAATGTTACAGAGGAAAACCGGAGACATGATTATTCAGGTTCTTTTTAGTGCGAGGGAAGAGCGCAGATACAAGCATAATATATACAAAATAATTTATGTACGATCGTGTGACACACGGTTGGTACACCTTCCTCAGAAGCTTTTATTGCGAACCATTCTTCCTCAAAATTGATGAAGAAGAGGAAGATTCAAAAACAAAGAAACCAGTGAAGATGACATGAAGGAAAGAAGGCGAATTAAAAGGAGAAAGCGGAAAATCTTCAGGAAATGCCGACCTTGGAATTTGTATGGCAATGACTCAGAAGAAGTGACGATATTCGATTACTGTCGTTTTTGATTAAAGAGTTTCCTAATTTATGTGTTGTCAGATTACAGGAATAAAATATTATTTATTTTGTGACTTGATTTCATTTCGAACTGGAAAGAGGATAATAGATGTTATGCGCTTTCATCATTGTACAAATCAATATTGATGTAATTTCTTAAGTTAAGCAAAAACCATCACAATTCCATCAATTGTTTCCTATTTTAACATCAAAGCTTATTTTCATACAACGTTGACAAGATATACCCCTATGTCATAAATATGAATAATTACTGAAATATAAATTTTACCATCCAAAAAACGTTCAAAGTATGTTTCTAAATGATCAATAATATAAATTTATTTCTTTTACAATAGAATCAATTGATCACTTTCAAATATATTCCTAGAGGATAGTTTACCAAAAAGCACGTTCGCTTGGAAGTGTACGAAAGGTTGACTTTAAAAAATCCCTAAAAAAGAGTTTTGACCTTCTTTTTTTGTCATGGGGGGGGGGGTGTGATCAAACGTTGAATTATTTCTGTTATTATTTTACTGAGGAAAAGGTCTTACCTTGGTATTATAGTTTAAATAAATTGGTAGTATTATCTTCAATTATTCATTTAATAATGTTGATTATATTTTAAGCTCTTTTTTGTTATCAAGCACCATTTACTCACATTCGCTTTGAGTCATTTGACGTACACACTGAAAATATTAGTTTTTTTTCAGACTATCAATTTTAACAACCGTTCAGAGTCTCGAAGATTAAGTCGGTTAGGGCAACAAGGTCGGACTTCGCAGAAGTCTGTGGCGTGGATTCAAAGTTGCGTCTGACCAGTCAGAGGGGAGGACACTTTGCTATCTGTGTAGACACCTCAGAATTATGTATGTAATGGACGGATAGGTTTGCTTACAACAAATGGCTGTTACAGACACAAACCAAGCAAATCAAACATCTTCTAAAACCATAACAGACACGTCACACGTCTCAAACTGACGACCTAACCACGCCAGAAATCCACGCTGCTGGAAGAGGAACCCTGGTGAGTCGTATAACATATAAACTTATACTACCATGTTCCAAGAGATGTCAAGCAGGGCAGCTAATCGGGATAACGGTCAACCCCAAAAAGCCAAAGCAAAGTCCTTCAAAAAGAAAGTAATCGTGCTCACCCCCTACAGATCGGAAAAACCCCGTTAACAGAAGAAGAATAGTAAACATTGTTCATTCCTTATCAATTACATAACACATAAATTATTTTCGTTTCCGCAATGCCAAGCAATTGGTCGTGTCGGTGATTAAAAGCTGCGTACAAATGTGTTAAGAGTGTTTGGTATAAAAGAAGATAAGTTAGAAGTGTAGATGAATAATTTCTATATCAGAAAATATGATGGTATTTTTTGTTTTTTCATTGTGGAAGCTACTGTGCGTTAAAATATGTAGTTATAATTATTGCAAAGGTGGGTCTGAGACAAGACTTTGGTTTGTCTTTTTGGCAGCTTATTATATTTATGAATAAAGGGCTTTTGATAGTCGAAGATAGAACCAAAATTGTAAGTAGGAGGTTATAAAATAGTGCTGCCGGGGGTGAGGAATGCTTGATGTTTGTATATGATACTGCGCTGACTTTAAATAGAATAGAGAACATAAAGAAATAAATCTATATATAAGGGAAGAACTATTGGGTAAGGTAAATATCAAGATATACTTATTCAATAATATGCTTGTGTTGATTTTGCCACATTGTGTTATGGTATTTTATGACCCCTGTGTCCGCGGGGGCATAAAAACAATTATAATAGCGCCAATGTTATCCCTGCGTGTCGTAAGAGGCGACTAAAAGGGACGGGACGAGGGGGCTGGGAACCCCCTATCCTGTATATAATTCTGCGAGACGTCAACAAAAAGATGGAGCTGGGGGGAGAGTGACTACTCCCCGCACTCTAGTTTTGGGGTGTTTGAATGTGCGTGGATGTAGTACAATAGAGAGTAAAAGATGTGAGATTGGAAGTATGTTTAGGAAGAGAAGGATGGATGTATTGGCCTTGTGTGAGACAAAGATGAAAGGAAAGGGTGAAGTGATGTTTGGTGAAATGTCTGGTAGAGTGTCTGGGATTGAAAGGGGAAGAGCGAGAGAGGATGTGAATTTATTGCTGAGTGAATGGATGACAGGTAAATTAGTGGAATGGAAGGAAATATCATCTAGGTTAATGTGGGTAAGGGTTAGGTTGGGTGGGGAATGTTGGGCGTTTGTCAGTGCATATGGGCCAGTTAGTGAGAAAAGTGAAGAAGAGCGGAATGAGTTCTGGAATGAATTAACTAGGTGTGTAGAAGGATTGGGTAGAAGGAATTATGTAGTTGTCATGGGTGACTTAAATGCTAGAGTGGGCGCTGGAGAGGTAGAAGGTGTCATTGGGAAATATGGAGTACCAGGTGAAAATGAGAGTGGTGAGAGACTGGTAGATATGTGTTGAACAAGAGATGGTAATAAGTGCTAGCTTTTTCAAAAAGAAAGATAAAAATAAGTATACATGGGAAAGAGTGGCAAATGGAAGTGTAGTAGAAAGGGCATTAACGGATTATGTGTTGATAACTAAAAGAATGTTTGGAAGATTGAAAGGCGTGCATGTGTTTAGGGGTATGGCTAACGGTATGTCTGATAATTTTTTGGTGGAAGGAAAATTAGTTGTAGCAAAAGAGTGGGGAATAGAGTAGGTGGATGTAAAAGGGAGCTAGTGAGGGTTGAAGAGCTAATAAAACCGGGGTTAAAAAGTAAATATCAGGAAAGGTTGAAAATGGCATATGACGAAGTAAGAGTAAGAGAAACTGGTAATTTAGAGGAGGAGTGGAAGTTAGTAAAAAAATTTTTATTGGGATTGCAAGTGATGTGTGTGTCAAGAAGGTTGTTGGAGGCAGCATGAGGAAGGGCAGTGAATGGTGGAATGGAGTGAAGGTAAAAGTGGAAGAGAAAATGATGGCTTTTGAAGAATGGCTGCAGAGTAATAGTATAGTGAAATATGAAAAATATAGAGAGAAAAATGTGGAAGTAAAGAGCAAAGTACGTGAGGCAAAGAGGGCAGCTGACCTGAGGTGGGGTCAGGGATTGGGTCCGTCATATGAAGAGAATAAGAAGTTTTGGAAAGAAGTGAAGAGAGTAAGGAAGGCTGGCTCAAGAATTCAAGAGACAGTGAAAGATGGAAATGGAAGGTTGTTAAAAGGAGAGGAGGCAAGGAAAAGGTGGGCGGAATATTTTGAAAGTTAACTGAATTTTGAGGATAATAAGGAGGCAGATATAATTGATGTTGCAGGTATTGAGGTGCCGGTGATGGGAGATGAGAATGAGAGAGAGATTACAATAGAGGAAGTGAAGAGATCACTAGATGAAACGAGAGTAGGAAAAGCATCTGGTATGGATGGTGTGAGAGCTGAGATGTTGAAGGAAGGGGGTGTGACTGTACTTGAATGGTTGGTGAGATTGTTTAATATGTGTTTTGTGTTGTCAATGGTACCAGTAGATTGGGTTTGTGCATGTATTGTACCACTATATAAGGGTAAGGGAGATGTGCATGAGTGTTGTAATTCAAAAGGTATTAGTTTGTTGAGTGTATTTGGAAAAGTGTATGGTAGAGTATTGATTAATAGGATTAAGGATAAAACAGAGAATGCAATCTTAGAAGTACAGGGTGGTTTTAGAAGAGGTAGGGGTTGTATGAATCAGATTTTTACAGTTAGGCAGATATGCGAGAAATATTCAGCAAAAGGTAAGGGGGTGTATGTTGCATTTATGGATCTGGAGAAAGCATATGATAGAGTTGATAGGGAAGCAATGTGGAATGTGATGAGGTTATATGGAGTTGGTGGAAGGTTGTTGCAAGCAGTGAAAAGTTTCTACAAAGGTAGTGAAGCATGTGTTAGAATAGGAAATGAAGTGAGTGATTGGTTTCCGGTGAGAGTGGGGCCGAGACAGGGATGTGTGATGTCGCCATGGTTGTTTAACTTGTATGTTGATGGAGTGGTGAGAGAGGTGAATGCTCGAGTGCTTGGACGAGGATTAAAACTGGTAGACGAGAATGACCATGAATGGAAGGTAAATCAGTTGTTGTTTGCGGATGATACTGTACTGGTTGCAGACACAGAAGAGAAGCTTGACCGACTAGTGTCAGAATTTGTAAGGGTGTGTGAGAGAAGGAAGTTGAGAGTTAATGTGGGTAAGAGTAAGGTTATGAGATGTACGAGAAGGGAAGGTGGTGCAAGGTTGAATGTCATGTTGAATGGAGAGTTACTTGAGGAGGTGGATCAGTTTAAGTACTTGGGGTCTGTTGTTTGCAGCAAATGGTGGAGTGGAAGCAGATTTACGTCACAGAGTGAATGAAGGTTGCAAAGTGTTGGGGGCAGTTAAGGGAGTAGTAAAAAATAGAGGGTTGGGCATGAATGTAAAGAGAGTTCTATATGAGAAAATGATTGTACCAACTGTGATGCATAGATCGGAGTTGTGGGGAATGAAAGTGACAGAGAAACAGAAATTGAATGTGTTTGAGATGAAGTGTCTAAGGAGTATGGCTGGTGTATCTCGAGTAGATAGGGTTAGGAACGAAGTGGGGAGGGTGAGAACGGGTGTAAGAAATGAGTTAGCAGGTAGAGTGGATATGAACGTGTTGAGGTGGTTTGGCCATGTTGAGAGAATGGAAAACGGCTGTCTGCTAAAGAAGGTGATGAATGCAAGAGTTGGTGTTTGGGTGGATGGATGGAGTGAAGAAAGCTCTGAGTGATAGGAGGATAGATGTGAGAGAGGCAAGAGAGCCTGCTAGAAATAGGAATGAATGGCGAGCGATTGTGACGCAGTTCCAGTAGGCCCTGGTGCTTCCTCCGGTGCCTTATATGACTGCGGAGGTAGCAGCAGTAGGGGATTCAGCATTATGAAGCTTCATCTGAGGTGGATAACGGGGGAGGGTGGGCCGTGGCACCCTAGTAGTACCAGCTGAACTCGGTTGAGTCCCTTGTCAGGCTGGGAGGAACGTAGAGAGTAGAGGTCTCCTTTTTGTTTTGCTTCATTTGTTGATGTTGGCTACCCCCCAAAATTGGGGGAAGTGCCTTGGTATATGTATCTATGTGTTATTGTGTGTGTCCAAAAAAAACCTGAAGCTTCTCTTACATGTTAAGACTAGTCCTTAGCTTATTGTTGGCGTGTTCTATTTTGTATATGAAATGGAGACGTAATGCAAATGCATTTCTGCATTTATAGGGCAGAGTAACATGCCAGTCATGAATATGATGGGAAAACTTCGGTCACACAAACCCTGAGGCAACAAACTGCTTAGGCATAAACCATAGCAGATACTCTGTTTATGATTGTTAATGGTAAATTGAGCAAATACACCATAGCATTAGCAGTCAACTTATAAAACGCTTGATCAAATTTACTAAACCTTTCAAGGAGGTAAAGCCTATCAATCCTGCCTTTGGATAACGTCTGTTTCATAATTGTTAAACAGTTAAAAGTAGCCCTCAGGATATGTTCATCAAGTTGGATAAATAGGATAAAGACTATGCACTCCTTATACACCCCAACGAATTACAACACTATAATGAAATGGTAATAAGAATTCTAACAAAAATCCAACATATCAGTTATTAACAAATACAACAGGTTAAGAAATGGTAGAATAAGAGATGCCGTTGAAATTAGGAAAGGGGGATACTTGAGGGATTGGAGGAGGGTCTAGACTGAGGAAAGGAAGGAGAGGGGAGGGCCGGGGTGTGTAAGTATACTAATTGCTTTGCCTACTTCTCGAGTCACTTGACTTAACCTTTATTATTAAAGGAGTAAACACCTTAATTAACGAGATTTGAAAATATATTATCGTATATAAAATGGGATGTCTATAGATTGCTGTGTCAGAGTATCATTCTGATCAAGTAATTAGTAAGGGAGATATCAAAGAAAAATCCACAATTTTTGGCCCGAAATGCATAGTAGATCTATGCCAATGAATTTCCGCAACCGAGGAAAACGAACATAACTAATATGGAAATTTAATATTTAAGATCATATTTCCTTGAAAAGGAAAACAGAAACAATTGCAAAACCTTGTACGGTATAAGGATAATGTGACGAGCCGAGAGTGACGAGCCGAGAGAGAAGGTTGTGACTCAAAGGCAGGAAGAAATCAACTGAGTACTATATTAAAGAACACTCTCCTCTATATACAAAACCTCAAGTTAACAGGAAAATTCATGGTCGAGGAAATGACAATGTTACAGAGGAAAAGAGCAGACATGAATTTTCATGTTCGTTTTAGTGCGAGGGAAGAGCGAAGATACAAGCATAATATATACAAAAGGAATTATGTACAATTGTGTGACACACGGTTGGTACATGGCTCCCCCTCTAAAAATGACATACTGAACATGTTAAATAGGTGCCCTGAATCTGGAGAGGTAGTAGTAAAAACTGCGCTGATTAGCGGCAGTGAGTGGCTGTAGAAGTCGATGGTTGGGGTGCGAGCAAGTGGTGGATGATGGGTGGCTGTGTTGCCGCTCCGGCTCGTCACGGGGTAGGAGAGTGTGTCCTACGGCATTCATAGGCGTGTGTGTCCTACGGCATTCATAGGCGTGTCCTACGGCATTCATAGGCGAATGTGTCCTACGGCATTCATAGGCGTGTGTGTCCTACAGCATTTATAGGCCTACGGCATTCATAGGCGTGTGTCCTACAGCATTCATAGGCGTGTCCTACGGCATTCATAGGCCTACGGCGTTCATAGGCGTGTATGTCCTACGGCATTCATAGGCGTGTATGTCCTACAGCATTCACGTCAGCTTCGGTTGAAGTTGAATAGGTGTCCTCTTCGTCACGAGTGGAGGCTTTGATGGAGGTTTTGAAGGTCACTCCGGGGTCACCAATGTGACGAGCTGAGAGAGAAGGTTGTGACTCAAAGGCAGGAAGCAATCAACTGAGTACTATATTAAAGAACACTCTCCTTTATATACAAAACCTCAAGGCAACAGGAAAATATATGTTCGAGGAAATGACAATGTTACAGAGAAAAACTGCAGACATGAATTTTCATGTTCGTTTTAGTGCGAGGCAAGAGTGAAGATACAAGCATAATATATACAAAAGGAATAATGTACAATTGTGTGACACACGGTTGGTACAATAATCTCGCTCGCTGTCACCTTGCTCTTCCCACATATCGCTGTAAAAGGTTCGAGAGGAAACAAATTTTATCCCTCTACAGAGAGATTCAACAAATATATTTTTGAAAAAGAGGGTCCTCTGGATGGAGGGAATTTTATTTCGGCGTGTGTCACAGCATAAGCATCTATACCTAATCTTATAAAATATCATCTGTTTGGAATTAATGTTATCTGTATGTTTTGAATTGAAACAACTCTCTCTCTCTCTCTCTCTCTCTCTCTCTCTCTCTCTCTCTCTCTCTCTCTCTCTCTCTCTCTCTCTCTCTCTTATAGAATTATGAAATCTGGATAAGTATATAGTATTAACACTTCTTATGTTACGTTAGGCGATGTAACAAGTATGTTTTTCCTTTTTTCATATGAACCAACTCAGATAATCTCTATAATTATGCTAGTGATAGGTATAGGCATTTATAATACCACCATTCCTATTTTGTTAATTCTCTTCCATACTACCTTTTCATGGAATTATCACTTATCTCTAAAATTACATCAGTTTTAAGTGTAGTTTCAACTAACAACAACCTGTCATCAAAAGTAGCATTTCTTACCAGCACTTCTTTACTCTCTATTTGTATAATGAAAATAGGTTGCTTTTATTTTAGTTCACAACATTTTTCTTACACTATCATATAAGGTACTCTACTCCACTGACCAAATGACTTTAGAAGATTTGGTTGTAGACTCTTTGCAATGAAATCGAGAGCTATATGATTTTAATGTTGAGATTCTTCTCTCACCATTTGTTTTCATAAACATTTCCCAGAAGTTTTTCAATTACAAAGAAATTACTTCTTGCTGAACGAGATAACATTACCTTTTGCTCAAAAACTGGGTCAGTCCACGGTAAAATTACCCTTGAATATTATTTTATAAACAAATTCTCTCTCTCTCTCTCTCTCTCTCTCTCTCTCTCTCTCTCTCTCTCTCTCTCTCTCTCTCTCTCTCTCTCCAACACACAAACATATATATATTATGTTTCCACAATTTACAAACAGTGACCTGAATGTTTCCTCATGATTATTGTCATGGATACTTTGTGTCAATCTAATTTCATAGCATTTTATGTCTTTTTTTTATATTCACATTCTTTTGTATATTTGTGTATCTAAGTTGTTGTACATTTCTATGCCATATATATTCAGCTGCACTCCAATGTCTCTATGATAATAGACAAAGAAAGCCCATGAGCTGAAGAAAATTATATACATATAATTTTAACAAGGATTGTAGAATATTTTTCATCTCATTTTATTATAATAGGTAGCCTTTAAAAGTCAATGAAGTTGGATGTTGTTGCAAGTTTTAAATAGTGTATGTTTCTTTATTTTATATTTTATTCAAGACTCTACCCAGTAATTGATATAGTTTTTATTCCAGTCGCATATACGGTGGTTCAGGAACAACAATAGGCATGCTAATCTAAATTTCCAATAAGGTTATCATTACCTGTCACTTCATTTAAAGTTAATTTAGTGCTTTGTTCTTTTATGTTTTACATTTTTTCATCATTTTATGAACAATTTGGAAGTATGTGGGAGAGATATCCCTTTATCTCATACGACAATTATATTATTTTGTATTAAGATGTGTATATAATAGTGTGTGGATGCTCCAGTTTCTGCTATACAGTAAATACCGCATATTTATAAATAACAGAGCAGCACCTTGCCCGTTGCTTCGCTACTTTTGTATTATCATGAAAACTATGCAATATGACAACCCATCTTTGGGAGTTGATATTTTACTTCAATATGTTATATAGGTAACTTTTGTTGCTCAAAGTATATTTTTTTCCATAATATATATATGTTCCCAGCCATCTTTTAGAAATTGAATAAACCAGTTCTTATGGTAGATAGTTAAAACCTAATGTTAAAGCTTAAACTAACTTACATTTTCCCTATCTGATATTTTTAAGAGTTTGGACAAGTCAAATCACAAAATGTTCGGATTATTGTCAACATTAAGACTACAGCCTTCTTTCAAGGCTAACCCAAAGGAAAATAGAGGAGATTTCCAAGCTGAACCGTGGCTTGCAGACCTTCTCTTAATTGTGACCAAACTTTTTCCCTTTCAGAACTCAACAATGACATCCTTACGTAAGCCCACACACACACACGCACACATACACAAATGCGCATGCACGCGCACACACACTCTTATACACACACACACACACACACACACATATATATATATATATATATATATATGGGTGTGTATATGTTTGTGTTTGAGAGCGTGTGTTTGTATGCAATGTGATGAAGCTACATTTCTAAAAGGATTACATAAATGTCTTAGCGTATACAGGTGCTGTCTCGGGTGATGGCTGCCCTTACTAGAATTGTCGTTCGTGATGCGCTTACTTAATTAAATGGAGAGGTATTGTAGTTTAGGATAAATGGTGACTGAAGCTGCTAGAAATAGTAGCAGCAATAAAAAGGATGACAAGTCGGATGACACGTCAGGAAGGCGCTTGGGCTAGAGAAAGAATGGCTTAGTAAGGGTGACTGGTTAAGATTTGTTAGAATTTTGGAAAAGGTGAGATATGTCCTAGAAAAGAGAACCACTGACATATGATTGATAACAACAAAGACAACCCACACGCACATCCATGCACCCGCGCACACACACACACACACACACACACACACACACACATATATATATATATATATATGTATATATATATATATATATATATATATATATATATATATATAAAATGAATGTACGTTTCTTATTGTGCCTGTGTAGGTAATGTTGAAAGCATTTTTGCAAATCTTTGCTAAATTATATCAGAGTATTTGTCGAAGTTTATAAATACTTCAAGCTAAATTTTAAAATTACGCTAGAATTTGGAGATGATTACTGCTTTAGTTAAAAAAGAAAGAAAAAAAAATCTGCATTAGCGGTGTCTTTTCCTTAAATTATAAAACCTGATGTCATTGGAGGTCTAGTAGATAGACAACATTAATCCACTTTGTTAAGATGACTGTTTATATAAGGTAGCATTGTGGAAGTAAGGAGTGAAGTGGAAGGGTACCGGATGAATAGCATCGTTATTGATGTTCCCCTTTCTGTTGTTTATGAGACCTTGTTCATTACTCTTTTAATTAAATTAGAATCTCTAGGTTGACTCTCTTCGTATTTTCATTTAACTTATTTTTTTTTATTAAAAACAGGAAATATTAAATACGTAAAAAATATGTTGATGCATTTTTTTTCAATATCTTGTAATTAAAATATTATCTATTTGATTCTAATTTTCTCCCATGCTTTTCGCATCATTATTTTTCCTTTTTTATTTATTGCACCCTCTCCAGTTTCCCCCGGACAAATACCATTTATTTTGATTTTCATTTCTTTTTTTTTTTATTATTCCCTGTAGCAGTTGAGCGTTTTTCCTCTGCTTTTACGAAATCCAAAGGTCCTTTTCTTTTTCTTGTTAAAAGATTCTGTTTTTTTCTGACCCTTTCATTTCGGTTTTTATAGTGTCATTCTCCTGTATAAATATCTTTACAGGTTTTCCATCCTTTTTTCAATTTGTTTGTCGTGATTGTATGGGAAATGAGATTAGGAGGCAGACATCATTGGGCTAAGTTTGTATACTTCAGGCAACGTATTGAGAGAGAGAGAGAGAGAGAGAGAGAGAGAGAGAGAGAGAGAGAGAGAGAGAGAGTGGGGGTGATTGTTACTTGACAAAATTTTGAAATAATTAAGAATAATAATATTCCTAGATTTTTAATGGCCAATTTAGCTCATGAGAGAGTCTCTCTCTCTCTCTCTCTCTCTCTCTCTCTCTCTCTCTCTCTCTCTCTCTCTCTCAGTACTTTATAGGACCTCTTGCATTATCTTTTACTTGGGCCAACAACATTTTCCTTATAGTTTTCAAGACGTGCAGGCCTAAGTAATACCCACGCTCATTTTTATTTATTAAATAATTCTTATTCTTGACGTTAATAGCATGCCATTGGCTTATCATCTTTGCCCAAAGATTTCATATTGGATTTTAATCGGGTGATTTAGTAGGCTATTCAATGCTAAGAATCTCAAAGTTATTGTTAACTGATCTGTTAATCATTTAGACTGAAGGATGGGGCGGTCATCCATAACAAGATATATAGGGTCCGGTTTCATAATCAACATTGCTCTAACAGTATATATATATATATATATATATATATATATATATATACATATATATATATATATATATATATATATATATATATATATTTATATATATATATATATATGCCTAACATTATGAATGTGTATGTATACATATTTATATATATACACACACACACACACACACATATATATATATATATATATATATATATATATATGTATTTGCTCCGACTTCTTTTATGACTTCAGGTGGAAGTGTTGGAAGTGACATGGCCTTCCATTAGAAGGGGCTAGGATTCGATCCGAAGTATGAGGTAGAAAATTATTACTATTTGAGCACGGTATTGTGTGTATGTTTATCCATATTGACTCACCAGGGGTAATTTGAATGAATTATTATTAATTTTATCTTCTGGTGGGCCGGGAAGTGGGGGAAACTCGCTAGTGAAGAGATTGATGTCTCGAAAGGGAAATCCTGAACTGCAGATTAGCAGTTAGGTTCCGATTTCTTTTATAGCTTCTGGTGCAGGGTTGGAAGCGACCTGGCCTTCCATTAGAAGGGGCTAGGGTTCGATCACAATTATTACGTAGAAATTTATTTCTATTTGAGCACGATATTTTGTAGATATATATATATATATATATATATATATATATATATATATATATATATATTTATATATATACACAGACACACACATATATATATATATATATATATACATACATATATATATATATATATATATATATATATATATGTTTGAGAATTTAGGGTTATATATGTGCGTGTGCATTCCTTATAGCATTATGCCTAATGTTTATATGTATGTTTGGATTGATCATACCATTAGGCGTAGGGTTTATATAAATATCACTGCAGAGAATCTTTCAGATGTTAGGCCTGATTTTATGATGCCTTAATGTAGCATTCACAAATCATTTGTGATAAAAATTCCTTAACATTGTTTGAAATTTGCCTAGTATTGCCTTTCCGCCAACAATCTATACTGTCATATTCATCCGAGGAAAATGTTCTTTCTGATACAAGATTACTTTTTTTCTTATTCAGAATTCATCAGCCTTTGGGTAGTATTCTAAGGCAAAAGAGAGCCTTTCTTGATGGCTTCAATCTGTCAAAAATGGTAACCTGGCTGGTTCGAACTGGCGAATAGCAGCTCTATGTAATCTTCTTCAGATAGTATCTGTTGAAACATGAAGATCTATTTCTGTTCCAATAACTGTTGTGTTAGATAATGTATGACGATAAGCAAAATCGAGAATCAATTCGTCTTCTCCCTGGGCAGTGAGTTTCGGTCTACCTTATCCCTGCATCCGGTTCACAGTTCCTAATTAAGTTTCCCTATTCATCCTTTAATATACTGTTCTTTCGTATGTAAGTCGAGTCTTTTATTACTTTCTTTTTCATAGATATCTCCACATCTTTATAAAAGGATTCTTTTCCTTTCTCTGCATCAGGTGTTATTTGCGTATACAATTGAATGATCTCTAGTTTATACTTCTTATTAAGCACTTATTTAGTATAAAGAATTTCTTATTTTACCTGTAAGATTTTTATTAATAAGAAGGCCCACTCGGCTTATTTTTTTAGGGGTGCATATCATATCCTCTGAAATAAACCCTATGACGTTTTTTTTTATTCTATATAAGCTGAGGACAGTGAGCTGAAAAAGGGTTGTTCCATTCATGTCTGGGTTTTGGTCAGTTCTGATCACCATGCAGGTCACTACAGATTGGTGATGGCGGAAGATTTTTGTCTGATTACTCAAGTAAACCAACCTATTATGGGTTGGCTTTATTAGTATAGCTTTGGTGATTATGGCGATGTGCAATTCCTTTCACCATGTTAACATAGCCTCATTCAGAAATGGATATATATATATATATATATATATATATATATATATATATATGTATATATATATATATATATATATATATATATCTATATATATATATGTTTGTGTGTGTGCGCGCATATAACGTAATGCGTCATAATGTCCAAATTCAATGAAATATCTTAGTCATACCTTTTATTGCTGACTATTGATGTATTCTGGTTTCAGCAAGTCCTATTTATCTGAAATCTGGATATATGTTTGCGTGTTTATATACATATATATATATATATATATATATATATATATATATATATATATATATATATATATATACGCAGCCTGCATCGGCATATGCAGTATATAATGTATATTTAGAGATCATCTCAAATTGTAAATCTCCATTGAAATGAAAATACTTCACAGGCGGAAACGATTTCAGGAAGCAATATGAAAAGATTGAGATATTTTTGAATAATTATTTGAAGGTCAGGTATGAGGGAAAGTGTCGAGTTAGGGAGAGGAAGGAAGATAAGGGGCGGAGAATGTACACAGAAGAAAGATAAAAGAATAAATTGTCGTGAAGATTGATCCTGAAGTGTATCTAAAGATAAAGTGTCGCCTTTACAGAGAAATTCTTCTTCCATGAATAAAGATTTATCCTCAGAGAAAACCCAATTTCCCCACAGCAAGAAACCTAGTTTACTGGACTTTTAAAGACCACAGGCTGATGAGGCTACCATCACCTAACGTTACGAATTTATATCCGTGCACTCCCTTTCCATTATTTTGCCTTTTAACTCGATATTTGGACAGCGTGGCTCTATTTTCCTAAGATATTTAAAACTACTGAGTGCGCTTTTATATTTATGGTGTTATTCCTTTTGAACAATTATCTTGTATAACAAAACAGGTAAAATTAAATCTAAAAAAGTTTATGATATATATATATATATATATATATATATATATATATATATATATATATATATATATATATATTATTATTATTATTATTATTATTATTACTATCCAAGCTACAACCCTAATTGGAAAAGCAAGATGCTATAAGCCCAGGGGCTCCAATAGGGAAAAATAGCCCAGTGAGGAAAGGAAATAAGGAAATAAATAACTGAAGAGAAAAAATTAACAGTAAATCATTCTAAAAAAAGTAACAACGTCATAACAGATATGTCATATATAAACTATTAACAACGTCAAAAACAAATATGTCATATATGAACTATAAAAAGACTCATGTCCGCCTGGTCAACAAAAAAGCATTTGCTCCAACTTTGAACTTTTGAAGTTCTACTGATTCAACAACCCGATTAGGAAGATCATTCCACAACTTGGTAACAGCTGGAATAAAACTTCTAGAGTACTGCGTAGTATTGAGTCTTATGATGGAAAAGGCCTGGCTATTAGAATTAACTGCCAGCCTAGTATTACGAACAGGATAGAATTGTCCAGGGAGATCTGAATGTAAAGGATGGTCAGAGTTATGAAAAATCTTATGCAACATGCATAATGAACTAATTGAACGACGGTGCCAGAGATTAATATCTAGATCAGGAATAAGAAATTTAATAGACCGTAAGTTTCTGTCCAACAAATTAAGATGAGAATCAGCAGCTGAAGACCAGACAGGAGAACAATACTCAAAACAAGGTAGAATAAAAGAATTAAAACACTTCTTCAGAATAGATTGATCACCGAATATCTTAAAAGACTTTCTCAATAAGCCTATTTTTTGTGCAATTGAAGAAGACACAGACCTTATATGTTTCTCAAAAGTAAATTTGCTGTCGAGAATCACACCTAAAATTTTGAAAGAGTCATACAAATTTAAAGAAACATTATCAATACTGAGATCCGGATGTTGAGGAGCCACCGTCCTTGACCTACTTACAATCATACTTTGAGTTTTGTTAGGATTCAACTTCATACCCCATAACTTGCACCATGCACTAATTTTAGCTAGATCTCTATTAAGGGATTCACCAACCCCAGGTCTACATTCAGGGGATGGAATTGATGCAAAGAGAGTAGCATCATCTGCATATGCAACAAGCTTATTTTCTAGGCCAAACCACATGTCATGTGTATATAGTATGAAAAGTAATGGGCCAAGAACACTACCCTGTGGAACACCGGATATCACATTCCTATACTCACTATGGTGCCCATCAACAACTACTCTTTGAGATCTACTACTTAAAAAATCAATAATAATGCTAAGAAACGACCCACCCACTCCCAACTGTTTCAGTTTGAAAACAAGGGCCTCATGATTAACACAGTCAAAGGCAGCACTAAAATCAAGGCCAATCATATGAACTTCACGACCACAATCAAGGGATTTCTGTACTGCATTGGAGATTGTAAGAAGGGCATCACATGCTCCAAGGCCTTTACGAAAACCAAATTGCAAACTAGGGAATAGATGATTACCTTCAGCAAACCTATTAAGACGTTTTGCCAGAAGACGTTCAAAAACTTTAGATAATATGGGAGTTATGGAAATTGGGCGGTAATCAGTGGGACTTGAGCTACCACAAACACATTTACATAGAGGAGTAACATTACCAATTCTCCAACAAGTGCTAAAAGCTCCTCTTCTTGCTAACTTGCGCAAAATAACAGATAACTTTGGAGCTAATAAATCTTCTGTCTTTATAAAAAACAAAGGAAAAATACCATTTGGGTCTACACCTCCATAAGCATCAAGGTCCATCAACAGAGCTTTAATCTCACGAGATCGAAAAGCTAAACTAGTTAGTTTAGCCTCAGGAAAACAGGAATGAGGAAGTTCAAGTTTTTCATTACTCTGTTTACTGTCAAAAACATCAGCCAAAAGGGTTGCCTTTTCCTTTGGACAGTGAGTGACTGAGCCATCTGGTTTAAGTAAAGGAGGAACTGCTGCATCTACACCAAAGAGTGCAGATTTAAGAGTAGACCACCATTTATGTTCCTGAGTTGTACCAGAGAGGGTTTCTTTTATGATTAAATTGTACTCCTTTTCAGTTGAGGCATAAACTCTCTGAGCAAAAGCTCGAAGCTGAGTATAGTTGTTCCAGGTCAAATCTGATCTGTTACCCTTCCAAAGGTGATAGGCCTCCTGCTTCTCCAAATAAACACGTCTACAATCATCATTGAACCACGGTTTGTCCTTCATTCGGTACCTTAGCACACGAGAAGGGATACGCCTATCAATTATGTTGACTAGATTCTCATTCAAAGAGACAACAGGATCTACACTATTATATAATTGTGACCAATTCAAGCACAAAAGATCATGCAAAATCCCATTCCAGTCTGCTTGGGATTTCATATAAATTTTACAAGAATATGATATATCAGGGACAGGCTGCTCAGTCTTCACTAATAATGAAATCAAGGCATGATCAGAAGTCCCGACTGGAGAATCAACCTTACTAGTTATAACGCCAGGGGAGTCAGTGTATACGAGGTCCAAGCAATTACCAGACCTGTGAGTAGCTTCTTTTATGATTTGCTCACAGCCTGATTCAGAGGCAAAGTCTAAAGCTCTTAAGCCATGGCGATCGGTAGGAGAGATAGAACTTAACCACTCCCTATGGTGAGCATTAAAATCACCAACAAAGACAAAAGAAGCCTTTCTATCATCTTCTTGTATCTTAGCCATAATGGTAAGAAGACAATCGAAGATAGAATCATCCATGTCTGGATTCCGGTAGATCGAACACAAATAAAAGTTGTTATACCTGCCACAAACTTTTATTACCTGAATCTCATGACATCCACATTGATAGCAGGACTTATGAGAAGCATTGTACTCGGTCCTAATATATGTGTGTGTGTGTGTGTGTGTATGTATGTCTGTGTCTGTATATGTATGTGCGTTTGTTAGTGTTTGTGTGGGTGCATGTGTGTTTGTGTTCGTGTGTATGTAGAAATCATGAAAGCTGTTAAGTGATGAGCGGGAAATATGCATTATAACCACGAGAGGAAAACTACGAGTCTTGATTTGAGTTAGTACTGTTGTCCATTAGGGACATCAACAAACTCAACAATGAAAATTGATATACAAGGACATCACATTCATACAGGAGATGGGGATCCCATGGCTATCAGTTCCTAATAATTCAAGATGAAAAGTATTTTAGATAAAACGATAAAACTGGATTATCTGAAAACAGGCTAATGCTTCATTTCAGTTTAGAAATTTGTTACGGATATTTATAAAAGATTGAAAATATTCCTTTTAGAATAGTAACTAACATTGGTTATTTCAATTGTCTTTGACCACAAAATTGACTGGACAGAGACAGTAAAATTATCCATTTTAATAACTATAACCGCAAGAATATTGCCAAACTCTTTTCAATTGACTATATCAAGGGGTAAAATCTAAATCGATTCACTGATCTGTTTTCAGTTAACTCGGTATTGTCAGTTTACCTGGATTTGGCTGCTCAATTTACCCGTTAGGATATTCTTTTTTTGATTGAATGAACCTGACTGACAGTGACATGGTTGTTTTCTGTTCATCACGGAATATCGACAGTCAGATGGCAGAGCTGTTGTGAGAAAGCAACTCGTTGTTTGTTTATGTATGCTAATTCAGCCATGTTGCCAACACTACTGAATTAACTGAAAAGAGTTTTTGGAAGTATGGGATGGCTAAAAATGTTGCCTTAAGCTCCAAAAGGTTTATGTGGTATTGCTGACTGGAATCAAACAAATCACCGAGGCCATATGCTGGTTGTGGGCAAGTTCTCCCCCCTTCCTATGATATGTTCGTTAATAGAACTAAGTCCAAGGGAGAAGAAAGATCTACGTCTTCAAGAAATTTGGAGTCTTTCATTCAATAACTCAAGACTTTCTTGTGTTCTGATCCTAAGAGAATATATTCTTCCAGAGGATCTCTGTACTGAGACCATCCGGTTTTCAATTTCCACAGAATTGACCGAATGTGAAGGTGGCAGTAAGTGGTCTAAAGGACACCAGTTGAATCAGCAGGCATTGCTACCGGTAGAGTCACTCCCTGCAAGCTTCCGAGTTTCTCGGATAGGTATATTTATGCATTCCCAAATATACCGTGAGCTATTTGGGCTGTAGGGATGATTTCACAAGATTTGCTCTGACCCTCATGTTGTAGCAAAACCCGAGAAGGAGATCTCAGTGTAAGAGAAGGGTGTCCAAAGAGTGTGCTAAAATAAGCTAATCGTCCTGATAATGGAGTAGATAAATGCCATTGGGAATGACCTAAGCTGAAACCAAGACAACACCCTTGTGAACACTTTTGGTGCTGTTGACAGGAGAAGGCACAGCACTTGGAAGTGGTATATCTTGTCATATAATCGGAATCATAGGTAGTTCCTTGATGCTGAATTGATTGAGATGTGGATGTAGCGTCTATTGGATCCATTATGACCATGAAGTCTTATGGCCTGAACGCCTGTCAGACTGTGGCTGCAGTTTCAATCTTGAACTGAGTTGAAAGGATAAAATTGTTCAGGACTGAGAGGTCTATGACTAGTCTATAGCCTCTGGACGGCTTCTCTACAAAAATATTGAACTGAAAAATTCTGGAGACCTGATAACTAACCCCTAGAGAGCAACCCAAAGGACAATGGACTCTGGATGAAGAATCATGGGAGTGGAAGAGCTGATGAACAGGACAACATACTTTGAACGAGGCACACTTTCCATCTAGGGTTCAGCCCCGCGGAACTCCCAACAGTGCCAAACACATCTCAGAAATTAACCACAAAGAATTACAGGGTCACTATCCACGTCTAGCAGCTCTCCATCTGCTTCCTCGACGATATTTACCCTTAATGGGCTCTATGAGATGATTACTATTCCTAGCTGTTGTCTGCCTGGAAGGATCCTTGAGGTTCTTATGCCCCTGTCACTGTGTAGCAGGTGCTTTTAGAACAACTGGTGCCAAAGAGAGGCATTAATATGTTACTGCTCTAAGGAGAAGAGAGTCTTGTTTCGCATTCCACCACTTCTTGCAACAGCTTCAATTTCCTCAACAGGGAGTAGAGAGTGAGTGGAGATAGGGGAGTTAGGGAGCAAGATGGTATTTTGTGTCTTCAAGATCCAGTTGACCAACTGGTTGACATCATTGTGTGCCAATATCTCTATTGGCCATCACAGGACAGAATTATTTTTTTTCAAGATGTTCTTCTTTTGCCTTAGCCATATAAACGTTAGTCCAAAGAACATAACCTGTTGTGTCGCTAGCATCTCTGCTGAGAAGCCCTGAACAAAAGACGTCACTGCTGGGCCTTGAGGTAGGCAAGAAGATTCGTAATCCAGAATATCGTAATAGTTACTCTACTTAAAACAAGGAAAATTTAATATCGGCTTCTTGGGCCTAGGGGCATGTCACATTAGATAAACAGGACAGAACTGATTCTACTCACCCTGACACTGGCAGTGCACCAGTAGAACAATCTCAATAATTGTCAGAGTGTACATCCATCTCCACGCCCATACCTGACGGAGCTGGTGGTGGGTCAAAGTTTTTATCGGGTGCGTCTTCAGGGGAACAAGGGCTAGGGGAGCCACCTTAGACATGACAGCTGACATAAGAGTGACAGCTTATTGGATTCGTCTGTGGGGAACGGGGTCGTCAGCCACTCTAGTGGCCCAGTTCTTTATGGGGAATTTCAATCCCTTACTAGTTCTAAGGGAAAGACTGTCCCATGGAGGTGGGGTGACCTGGCTTAACTTCTGACGTCAAAGCTTGGTGTAAAAAATAATTCCTCTCTTTGAACAAAGGAGAATCTAATCCAGGCTTCTTGACCTAAGGACATGACACATAAGATCTAGAGTCACGTCTCACACCTCTTGGGTGAAGTACATAGATTTGGATGTTGGTGTGATGGACAGGACTTGGAAAATAAATCAATTCCGTTGTGGGGGCCGATGTGGTAACGTCCCTGACTGGTGAACACCTGACTAGGGTTTGAGTTCCACTTGAACTCGTTAAATCCTTTTGTCGCTACAACCTCACCATCCTTGTGAGCTAAGGATGTGGGGGTTTGGGGGAGCCTATATGTTTATCTGCTAAGTCATCATCAGCAATTGCCTGGCCTTCTTTGGTCCTTGCTTGGGTGGAGAGGGGGCTTGAGGGCTGATATGGTCATTCTCTAAGCTATTGTCCTGCTTGAAATGGATATGTCATTGTTCCTTGCGCGGCCTTCAAGCCTTTGAACTGTGTCACTGGCAGTACACCTGCTCAACAATCAGAATAATTATCAGGGCTTATATCTAATACCCGACTGAGCTGGGGTTGGGTCAAAGTTTTCATTTGATAGTTCAGTAGAGGAACAAGGGCTAGGGGGAGCCTCATTAGACATGAGAACTGACATAACAGTGACAGCTGTTTGAATTCATCTCTGAATAACAGGGTCATCAACCACATGAAACACCCAGTGCTCCTTGAATGATCGCGATTCCCTATTTGCTTTGGGATGAAAACTGTCTCCTGGAAGCAGAGCGTCCTATCTTAACTTCTGAAGCCTCAGAAGAATCTTTATTGGGAATAGAGAGACCCATCCTTTTCCACATGGGGTTAGGCTCTGAAAGACTTACCCTTTCAGCACTGTTTGCTATGTAATTTGGTACCAGGAAATGTGAACAAATAAGCTACGTATGGAGGGGCTGTCAATGGGGGCCTGACAACGAAGGAAGGGATGGTGCCATCGTCCTAGGAAGTGGGGAAAGGCTGAAAGAGCAGAAGGAGTACGAAATTGGGCGATTGTCCTTTGCCACCTGTTGTACTGTGGAAGGGAACACAATGATTCTCTACAGACGCCATTGTCATTAAAGAAATAGCATCAGGTTCCTTTGGGTGATTTGATGGAGTTGTAGTAACACCCATGGCATCTTGGCTGGATAAGACTCTTTGAACAAATTCCAGAATCAAAGTTGCATTTGGATGCTATGGAATTGCAGCAGGCTGTGCATATACCTTTGTCAGAGGGTCGCACGAACTGATCTTATAAACATATGCCTCCTGTCTAACCTTAAAAGGCTGAGATACTAGGTATGACATGGGTGGGGCAAAAGCAGATGAGTGGGAAGAGCCAAAGGGTGGTGTACAGATCATCCAAACTCATCAGCCGAGTTCTCTGCAGAAACAGTCACCTTGGGCAAGCACTCTGAAGATTGTACACATGCTGGGCTTGCAGGGGTTCTGTATACATTGTTGGAGATATGGGATGCCTACTAGGCTGCAATAGGAGCAAGTTAGCTCCACCCTGCTTCCCCCAAAGACCTAGAGAACAACAATGGATAGCGAGGTTGTATATGAATAACTCAAGAAGGTGTCCTTCCAAGCAATGATAGCTACTCATGTCCTCAAGAGTATCTGCTGAAGTTTGTCATAGGATTGCCAAGGTCTAAGGTGGGGTAGGTGCACATGGTTGATACCCTTGTGAGCAACAAACTGCAGAACTCCAGGTTGAGGAGGAACTGTAGAGGAGTTAGAGGTATAGGGAAATGGTAGGAAAAAACGGAATCACTTCTCTCAGCTTGAGAGAGTGAAGGTCCCGAGCTAACTCTGGTAGGAGCAAATGGAAGTTTCTGTTGTGCACCTTGCTTCAACTTTTCCAAGAGTTGGTACTTCGAGAGGGAACTGGAAAGTCCCTTTGATGGCCAAAATTTAAGTAAGTTATCAGGAGAAGGCTCAGCTTAAGAGTAAGACGTCACTGCTTTGCCAGGGCTAGCAAGATGATTTTCCACAACTGAAGGCTTCCCGTCATCAAAGGAACATCCATCTTACCTAATCATCCTCCGGACATAGCAGAGAGTGGTCGGGAGGTGGCAAGAGAGGAAAAACAAAGATTGGCATTCTTGGCATACAAGGGAGAGCTTGGAGGCAAAGAATCCCTCTGCAACTTCCTCCATCTACTGAACTACTCCCTCTAGGAGGATGGTCAGTCCCAACCCTCGCTGCATGGAGACTCCTCCATGCAGGAGTGTCATCTACACAAAAGTTAAAGCTAGTAAGAATCAGTCTCCAAAGACGAAGTTGCATGTTTGTTTTCTCTGTAAATAATCAACAACCCCCTGCACCTGGAAAGAGATAGCGAATTCAAAGATAGTACAGCCGTGGGCAGAAAATAGGAGAGACCAGCTGGAGACGTCACCTCTCCGCTGTGACTAGATCAAAAGTGCTTAAGGTAACTCTAGTAAGTTTACTGGTGGGCATGGTCTCCTCCCACTACCTCGACTAATGCTCGGAATTTGTTGGCACCTTTAAGCAAATGCATAGAAATTTTGTTATTAGAGAATAGATAATGATTATGTGTATATTCATTTATGAATCAACGACAGGAAACCTTACTGAACTAAAAGCATCGCTTTATGTAAATAGCAATTTAAGCAAAAGTCTTTTGTGCTCTTTCAAGAAAAAAAAACACACCCTCCTTTACATACAAATTCAAAGTTCGCGTTTATTTTCCTAATATGTTTTAATATTGATAAGTGATTTCCTATCGACCCAGGCTTCCTACCTGGGATGATTGATTTTGAAATTACCGATTTTTTATCATATATAGTGAATGTTATAGAAACTTTTTAATAAAATTAAACGGACCTTAGAATGAACACTATATTGAGAAGAATTAATATTCTTGCCAGATTTTAGTACAAGATTGCATGAAACTCCTTATCCATCAAAAGCCTGTGAAAACGAATATGAATATATGATGAATAGTTAACCAACAATAAGAAAGAATAGAGTGTTGAAGGGATTACATACAATGGAAAGAATATTTAATTATTGCTTCGTGAAAAACTTGAATTTTTTTTCAGAAATCTGTAATTATTTCTAGTACAGTAGAGAAATCTTTTAAACATTCCTCATAAAATTGTTTAATACCTACAGAATATATAGAATAATTAAGTTAGATACCCTGTATATGGATATTTTTTTTAATGTTGACTAGTTGCGGTACAATATTTTCTTCTAAACCAGGAAATATATGAAAATAATGTTAGTTTTGTTAAATAATAGTCTTGATTATATTCTATAGCATGAGAGATGATGTTTGAATACTAATATCATGACACTTACACACTTCGACACCAGTAATAAATAAATTAAAACTTTTCCTTATCGTCATATGATGAAAACTTTCGAATGTTTAAATGTTATTGGATAATAGTATGAATTTTCAATCAAAGATAGCATTTTTACGACTATGGATATCTTGTTATAAATTTTATTAAAATTTTAAATTTAATCATTCATGGATATTTATCAACTTCGAAGTGATGCTATTAAAGATCATCGTCACGCAATTTATTGATCCACCAGGTAAATAAACTGAAGCTTCCTCCATTAATAATAATAATGATAATAATAATAATAATAAAAAAAAACATTGTAAGTATATGGATTGATAATAGTATTTTGATGGTCATCCATTTATGATAATTATTAAATTATGTAATATCATTTGTAGTGATGAGGCTGTGACTTCAACATTACCAGAATCCAGTTATGATATAAGGAATGAATGAACATATATCCATTGAAAGATATACAAGTAAACGTAAGTCTTGGAAATAGTTTAAAGATATTTTTTTTCGATTTGTTACTGAGAAATAAAATTGATGATAAAACTGAGATTGCTTAATTTTTGTATAGACATTTTGGAGCTTTCATAAAAGAACAAGAGTTCTGTATTACAACCTTTATTTGCAAGCTATGACCTAGACAAATTACTAAATATCTGAAGTCTTTATCATTTAAGTGCTTTCTTTTTAGAGCTCCTAATTTTCTGTCTTCCTAAAAACAATTAAATAAGATCGAAAGTTTAAAAAAATATATATAATTCTTATAGTTTAATAGGTAAACTCCTGGACTCATCGAAATATAAAGATATTTGAAAAGAATAACATGGCGGTGTGTGTGTGGGGGTGGGGGGGGGGGGGGTTGGGGGTTGTTACGTAGCTTCAAGATTTGAAAGGAAAGAATGAGCCAACTTGACCTTCCTTGGAAGCTTTTCTTTCGAACCAACCTTCCTCAAAATTGAGGAAGAAGAGGAAGATTTGAAGAAGAAAGAAACCAGAGAAGATGACGTGAAGGAAAGAAGACGAATTAAAAGGAAAAAGCAGAAAATCTTCAAGAAATGCAGAGCTTCGAATTTGTATGACGGGGACTCGGAAGAAGTCACGATATTCGATTACTGTCGTTTTAGATTAAAGAATTTCCTAATTCATGCGTTGTCAGATTGCAGGAATACAATCTCATTAATTTTGTGACTTGATTTCATTTGGAACTGGAAAGTTGATACTAGATGTTATGCGCTTTCATCATTGTACTAATCAATATTGATGTAATTTCTTCATTTTAAGTTAAGCAAAAACCATTACAATTCCATCAATTGTTTCTGAATTTAAAATCAAAGGTTATTTTCATATAATGTTGACAACATATATCCCTGTGTCAAAGATATGAAAAATTACTTAAATATAAATGTTACCATCCAAAAAACGTTCAGAGTATGCATCTTAATAAGTGTGAATTATGTGTATGTATATCGTTTGAGACCATAATTATGCGAGATAATTGTTGTTTCTATATGATCAATAATAGATATTTATTGCTTTTACAGTATATTCAATTGATCACTTTCAAATATATTCATATAGCCTAGTTTACCAAAAAGCACTTTCGCTTGAAAGTGTCGTACAAAAGGTTGACTAAAAAAATCCCTAAAAAAAGGGTTTGGGTTTTTTTTTTGGTGAGGGGATCAAGCGTTGTATTATATATGTTAATTTCCCAAGGAAATGTATTAACTTGGTTTTATAGTTTGAATAAGTTGGTAGTAATATCTTTACTTATTCATTTGATACTGTTGATTATATTTCAAGCTGCATTTTGTTATCAAGCACCATTTACTCACATTCGCTTTATGTCATTAGACGTACACACTTGGAAGATTAGATTTTTTCTGATTATCAATTTTAAGAACTGTTCAAAGTCTCGAAGGCTAATTTGGTTAGGGCAAGAAGGTCGGACTTCGTAGAAGTCTGTGGCGCTGACTCAAATTCGCATCTGACCAGTCAGAGAGGTGGACACTTTGCTATCCGTGTGGACACCTCAGAATTATGTATGTAATTGATGGATAGGTTTGCTTACAACAAATGAGTGTTACACACACAAACCAAGTTAATCAAACATATTCTAAAACCATAACAGACACTTCACATGTCTCATGGTGCCCTGACACTTGCACGAATTTTTGCCAAAAATTTGTGGTAGAAAATCGTGCCATTTTGTGGCACAAACTGTTCATGGCTAGTTCACACATAGTTCAAGATGAGTTCATGACGAGTTCACGAATAGTTCATGAACGCGTGCCCATTCCTATCCACATTGACATGAACTGGCATGACGAGTTCACGCATAGTTTGCGCATAGTTTTTGCATAGTTTGTGCACTTCCCGTATTGGCATGACAAGTTTCCGCAATTCGGATGGTATTGTGCCGAGTTGGCCACGCCATATCAAAACAGGGCCTCTCCATCACTTGGTCATTCTTGGATTTGCTTTTGAAGAGACAACCATGCTTACTGTTAGAGACACCATTGCAAAGAGGAGAAAATTCCTATACCTGGCAGCTGCTTTAGCCATTGTTGACGAGCAGCAGAAAAGGCTGGCAGAGGCAGAAGAGAAACAAAAGGCAACCCCACCTCGAAGAAATACACAAGGAAAGTGTAGGTCAGGGAATTGTCATCCAGAAGGCACGAATTTGAACAGTATGACTGTCTACTGACTGAACTCCACAAGGAAGATCAAAGGGGCTACAAAAATTACCTCAGAATCACAGCTGACCTGTTCCAGGAGATGGTTGCGAAGTTAACAGCTTCAAGTTGGACTCAAGCTGGGTGCCACCCTCGGTTTTTTAGCTACTGGAAATTCCTATCAAAGTCTCCACTACAGCTTCAGGGTTGAAGCAAGTACCATCTGCAAGTCCATACTCGAGGTGTGTAAAAACATCATCGCGGTCTACAGCTCCAGATGGAATTAACACAACTGTCTGGGGCCTATGGACGGAGAGCACATCGCCATAAAGAAGCCACTATTACTACAACTACAAGGGCTGTCACAGCATTATATTGATGGCAGTAGCAGAGGCTACCTACAAGTTCCTGTATGTGGATGTTGGGGCAGAGGGTAGTGCGTCGGATGGAGGAACATGGAGTAACTGTTCCCTGCATGATGCTGTAGAAGAGAACAGAGCTGGAGTGCCTCAACCAGAACCAATCTCTAACGATAACCACCCAGTTCCCTATCACTTTGTAGGGGATGATGCCTTTGCTCTCCGAACCTGGATAATGAAACCCTTCTCCCATCTGTCACAAGTCCTACGAGGTTGTCTCGTGCCCAACGTGTCGTGGAGAATGCCTTTGGAATTTTATGTCAAAGGTTCCTTTGCTTTTACACGACGATGCATCAGCACCCTGACACCATCAATCTGATCACCATGTGTGCGTGTGTCCTGCACAACCTCATCCTCATCAGATACCCACACGCAATTTCAGAAGTGGACCACGGAGATCCGGACACACATCATCTGATCCCTGGTGGATGGAGGACTGAGCGACACCTGCTGCGGCTTCTAACCCTCCATCATACCCAGAAAGATGCAAAGGATCAGCGAGACTACCTTTCACAATACTGCATGTCCCTTGCTGGTGCTGTTCCTTGGCAAGAAAGAATGGTAGTAGCTCCATGAGCTGCATTCACTGTTGTTCCATTTTTGAAATAAAAGAAACATTTATTTTTTGTTTGTTCTTTTTTTTGCCCTTTATTATTTGAAATAAGAAACCATTGTATTTACATGAAAACAGCAAACATCAAATATGTACAAGTATCATAGTCCAATTATTTACAAATATTTACAAGTGTCTCATCTCAGTCAGTGTCCTTGCTGGTAGCAGCTCCATGAGCTGCATCCACAGTTGTTCCATTTTTTAAATAAAAGAAACGTTCATTTTTCGTGTTTTTTTTTTTTTGCCCTTTATTTTTTGAAATAAGAAACCATTTTATTTGCATGAAAACAGCAAACATCGAATATATACAAGTATCACAATCCAATTACTTAAAAATATTTACAAGTGTTTAATCTCAGTCAGCGCCCTTGCTGGTAGTAGCTCCATAAGCTGCATCCACAGTTGTTCCTTTTTTGAAATAAAAGAAACGTTTATTTTTCGTGTTTTTTTTTTTAACCTTTATTTTTTTATTTATTTCACTTCCCTTTTTTGTTTTATTTTCGTTTCCATTTTCTTTCACTTTATTTTAAGGTTAAAGAGAAAAATAATACGTGTTTTAAAATAAGAAAGCATTTTATCTACATGAAAACACTAAACATCAAATATGTACAAGTATCACAGTCCAATTATTTACAAATATTTACAAGTGTTTCATCTCATCTCGATCAATGTCCTTGCTGGTTGTGGTACCGCTGTGTGGGGATACCCGATGGACTGGTGGGGTGTTGAGTTCCTTGGAGGTGTAAAGGGATGAGGGTGACATGCCCTCTTCTAGGTTTTTTTCGACAGACCCCGGGTTCAGGACCTGGAAGCTGAGTGGTGTCATAGGTGTCTTGAATGTGGCTGACAGCGACGACATTGAAGGTGTTGGTGAAGGAGCCTGGACAAGAGTGCCGACGAAACTGAAGTTTTTGGTGAAGGAGCCTGGACAAGGGTGGCTGACGGTACAGGTGGCATCCCTGGTTGCCACTCCATGGTACGGGGCCAGGAGGACTGGCTTGATGACTATGGTGAATGGGGCAGCGCCTACGTAGAGGTGATGGCTGTCTGGCTGGACGATGCTGCTGAGGCTGCTACTGCTGCTGCTTTGGCGGTGCCTGCAAGGTTGCTGGTTGAGGTGGATGCCAGAACTGCTGCTGCTGAGGGGGCTGCCAAGGTTGCTGCTGCTGTGGGTCTGGCCAGGTCATGAGTGGCTGTTGATGTAGCTGCTGGAAGAGCTGACGCTGTTGCCTGTAGCGGTGTACAAGGTTGAGGTAGTCTATCTGGAATTCATGCCAGTAGTCCTCCGGGACGGCATGCATGTGGCCTTCCGGCAAGCACGAAAAATCGTGTACGATCTTGTGCTAGCCGGTGTACGAGTGGCTGGGCGCCAAGTAATTTGCTTTGGACATGATCTGAAACATACAAACATTGTAACAATTTAATACAGCATTTCAATGCAACATATTGCACATTCCTTGTCAAAAGCAATGGATGAAACTGGTATATAATCTACATGTAGTCATTGGATTCTCACATCATGCACTACATTACTGAGGCCCTTGTGGGTCACCCAGGTGTCCCCGGTTGTGGTGTCTATCTGTGTTGTTGTTGGGCAGGAGCGCTTCCCCTTGCCCTTGTCTTTCCCGGTGCTAGTAGATGCTTGGCTGTGGAACATGTGGACCTCACTTCAAAACTGTCTCTCTCGCTGACCGGTACTGCAGCTGACTCTGGGACAGCAAACTGCTCACTAGGGACTGACTTTCCCCGGACGATAAGAAACACCAGGTCTCCATAATCTGGTCGTCACGGGCACTCCTTTGCAGCTGGCCAGCTCCACTCTTCTTCTCCTTCTTCATAATCTTCCCCACCCTGGTTCTCAAGTTCTCATAATGCTTCTTGCATTAGGCACCAGTGGCAGGAGGCTCCAGCTGCTCTCCAAGTCGGTCCCACCGGCTGTTTTTAGCTGCCATGTTGAGCCAATTCTAGTGCTTCTTGTCATACAGCGGGGGGTTCTCCTTCACAAGGTCGGCCAACCTAAACTCTGCCTTTTCTGTCCAGCGGTAGTCAAGGATTTCTTTCTTGGACAGCCAGGCCCGCTTCTTCTGCTTTCTCTCGTCCTCACTGGATGACTGTCTCTGGTTTTCGACTGGATACTGCTGTGTCTCCGGGATCACGAGATCGAGATTTGATATTGATGAGTGAGGAGAATTATCTCTATCAGCAGTCTCTGCCTCTGGCCTGTTGGCTTCTGGCTTTCTCCCTCTTCCTTTTGTCAGCTTGGTTTTAGGCATGTTGTCTCTTCGCTGGCGAGCTCTGGAATGGCGAGCAGTGTCTTGGAAGGTCTATATATACCCCCACACTGACGCGAGTCCCACTGTCGCGCAGTAGTCGTTAACTGCTCATGAACTGTTCGTGAACTGTTCGTGAACTGATTGTGAACTGCTTGTGCCATGCACAAACTGTTAGTGAAGTGCGTAAACTAGTCGTGAACTGCTCGTGCCATCAATGCGCAAAGTACACGTGACCATGTCAGAGGGAAGGCACGGCCAAGCTGCGACGTGCGCATATTCGTGAACATGTCGTCAACTACTCGTGAACTCGGCGTGAGATGTTTGTGAACAATTCGTGGCAGTTCGTGACTGTCGTGGCATGGCACGCATTGCCACGCACTGGCAATAATCCTCCTGCATCCTCCCGACAAGTTCAAGACGAGTTCACGAACAGTTTGAGCATAGTTCACAACCCGGTCACGAAATTTTGTCGTGTCCAGAATTTTGAGCACTTCAAAATTCTCGTCACGACATGCCACGATGTCATGACGGGTTTACGAGCATTCCACGCCAGTTTACGACTAGTTTGCGCATGGTACGACTTGAATCATGACAATGCGTCCCACAAATTTAAGCAAGGGTCAGGGTGGCATCAAAGTGACGACCTATCCGAGCCAGAAATCCTCGCTGCTGGAGGAGGAACGCTGGTGAGTCGTATAACATATAAACATAAACTACCATGGTCTAAGAGATTGTAGGTAGGACAGCTGATCGGGACAACGGTCAACCCCAAAAAGCCAAAGCAAAGTCCTTCAAAAAGATGGCAAATGTGCTTACCCCATACAAATGGGTAAAACCCCGTTAACAGAAGAAGAATAGTAAAGATTGTTCAATTCCATAACAATTACATAACACTTAAATATTTTTCTTTCCGCAATACAAGCAATTGGTCGTATGCGTGATTAAAAGCTGCATGCAAATGTGTTAAGTGTGTTTGGAATAAAAGATGTATAAGTTAGGAGCGTAGATAAAGAATTCCTATACCACAAAATAAGATGATGATATTTTGGTTTTTTCATGGTGAGAGTTACTGTGTGTTTGAACATGTAGGTATCATTAATGCAAAGGTGGGTCTGAGGCAGGGTTGTGCTTTGTGTTTTTGGCAGCTCATTATATAAATGAATAAAAGCAATGTGAGCGTCAAAGATAGACCCAAAAATGCAAGGAGGAAGTTATAAAGTAATGTACTGCAAGGGGTGATGAATGCTTGTTGTTTGTATATGATACTGTGCTGACTTGGGATAGAAAAGAGAACATAAAGAAATAAATCTATATATAAGCGGAAAACTATTGAGTAAGGTAAATATTAAGATATACTTATTCAATAATATGCTTGTGTTGATTTTGCCATAGTGTGTTATTGTGTGTCCAACAAACCTGAATCTTCTCTTACATGTTGAGACTAACCCTTAGTATATTGTTGGGGTGTTCTATCTTGTATATGGAATGGAGACGTAATGCAAATGCATTTCTGCATTTATAGGGCAGAGTAACATGTTAGTCATGAATATGATGGGGAAATTCCGGTCAAACAAACTCCGAGACAACAAACTGCTTAGGCATAAGCCATAGCAGATACTTTGTTCATGGTTGGTAATGGTAAAGTGAGCAAATACACCATAAAATTTTCGATCAACCTATATAACAGTTGATCAAATTTACTCAACCTTTCAAGGAAGTAAAGCCTATTAATCCTGCCTTAGGATAACATGTGTTTCATTATTGTTACACAGTTAAAAGTAGCCCTCAGGATAGGACCATCAAGCTGGATAAAAAGGCTAAAGACTATGCACTCCTTATACACCCCAACGTATTACAACAATATCATGAAATATGCTTTGCCTTCTTCTCGATTCACTCGACTTATTCTTTATTATCAAAGGAGTAAACACCTTAATTAACGAGGTTTGAGAATACATTATCGTATATAAAAATTATGGGAGGTCTATAGAGTGCTGTGCCAAAGTAACATTCTGATCAAGTAATTAGTAAGGGAGATATTAAAGAAAAACCCACTATTTTTTGCCAGGAATACATAGTAGATCTATGGCAATTAATTTCCGCAATTAAGGAAAACAAACAAAACCAATATAGAAATTTAAGGATTTAGGATCATATTTCCTTGAAAAGGAAAACAAAAAACAAATGCAAAACCGTAGAGGGTATAACGATAATCTCGCTAGCTGTCACCTTGTTCTTCCCACATATCCATGTAAGAGGTCCGAGAGGAAAACGATTTTATCCCTCTACAGAGAGATTCAACAAATATATTTTTTGAAAAGAGGGTCCTCTGATTGGAGGGGATTTTATTTCGGCGTGTGTCACAGCATAAGCATCTTTACCTAATCTTCCAAAATATCATTTGTTTGGAATTAATGTTTCCTGTACGTTTTGAATTGAAACAACTCATAGAATTATAAAATCCGGAAAACTATATAGTATTAACAATTCTTATGTTAGGTTAGGCGATATAACTAATATGTTCTTCCCTTTTTCATATGAACCAACTCAGACAATCTCTATAATTACCTAGTGATAAGTATAGGCATTAAAATTACCACCATTCCAATTTTGTTAAATATCTTCCATACTACCTTTTCATGGAATTCTCACTTATCTTCAAAATTACCACAGTTTT
>NC_090725.1:221624985-221627485 GCF_036898095.1 Palaemon carinicauda | reverse complement strand
GACTTCAATCATATTTTTTACTCTCCAAAGCCAAATCAAACCATTGAGCATAAGGGAAAAGTCTTTGTTGGGCTTTGTAAGTAAAAACTGTGAACACAAATATTAATTTTTTTAAAGAACATTTGAAGTCAGTTCCATCAGGGTCAGAATACAAAGTAGGGTAATGATTTGGGTATCTTATAAGCTTTCGTATAAAACTTAATCAGTTTTTCAGGGTTGGAGATATAAGTATTTTTTTTTGGGGGGGGGGGGGGGGGGGGCAATATTTCATCGGTAATTTGACATTTTTTTTTTCTGCCAACTTCCTGTTACTAATAAGTCATAGAAAGTGAAACTAGAATTTTCAAATTTGCAAGTATGCATATTCTTATAGTACGTCCACATCTCATGTAATAAAGATCTAAAAATCTCTGCCCCATAGACCATAACATATCACTGTAATAATCAAACCATATATGGTCTTATATTAGACAATCCTAGCAATTGAGGAAGAATTTGACTTAATTTGCAACTTTTTGGAGAAGGTATTTCAACGTGATATAATCACATTCCTATTAGTTTTAAATCAATGCTTCTCCACTTATAATTTTCTACCACATTCTTCATAGTCCTCATTCTTGTATGCCTGGGTCTTCAAACTCTTTTAATGCCTTGTGGAGCCCAGTTGAAAGTTTGGTGAACTAATATCTCTTCGGGAGTGCATAGTACATGTTCAAGCCATCTCCATGTACTCTCACCATGATCTCTTCTACAAATGACACTCAGATAATCCTTCTGAGGGCTTTGTTCTCAAATCTACAAAATCTGTTGGATATTGTTTCATATTCATACCAAGACTTGTGTCCATACAGTAACACCCATCTCTCTAAATTGATATATAGCCTAACTTTTAAATGTAATTTTAGGTGATTTGATTTCAAATTCGGATTGGCTTATTTAAATTTTTCATTAAACTTCAATTTTAGTGATCCTGTATTAGAGATCATAGTTCCTAAATATTTTAATGGTTCAACCTCATTAATCCTTTCTTCTTTCAATGATATTTCATCTTACAAGGCATTTTCAGTTCTCATCATCTCATTTTTTTTTTTTATTATTATTTATCTTAAGCACAACTTTAGATCATATTTCATGCATCCTGGTAAGCAAGGATTGTAAATCCTGTGGTGTTCTGCTAATAAGGACAACGTCATCTGCACACTCTAGATCTCCTAATTTCATGTCATCAATGCGATACAATACTTTTCCACCCTCCAAAGCTGTTCTATAAATTGAAAATCTATCAGGGGAGTAAACAACATAGGTGACAACATATTCCCTTGGAGTACTCCACTGTTCACTGAAAATTCCTTCGATAGGACTCAACTAACATCAACTTTGCGTTTGCTATGCTCATGAACAGACCTAATCTAATGTTCATATTTAAAAAAAAAAATCACTAATATCCCAGGAACCTCACTAAATTGGTCAGTGTGCACTATGAAAGTTTTTTTTTTTTTTTTTTTTTTTTAAACAGTCCCCATTTGCCCTCAAAAGTGAATTTCTATATTCAACACATGGCTCTACCAAATGTATTAAAATAAAAATTAAGGCAGTAAAACTTCTACTTTTTCCAAAGCCTGATTATTCTACTATCAGCTTTTCATCAGTCTTTCTCTCAAGTCTCTTCAGAGTGAGCATACTATATATTTTCATGACGTTACAGTGAACTCCGTATATTGGGAAGAATTAATATTCGTGCCAGTCTTTAATACAAGATTGCTCAAGACTTTTTCTTATCCAACAAAAGCCTATGCAAACAAATATGAATATATGATGAATATTTAACCTACAATAGGAAAGAATCGAGTGGTAAAGGGAGTATATGCAATAGAAAGTAGATTAAATGATTGCTTAGTAAAAAAAGAAAACATTTTAGAAATATGTAAATATTTATAGAACCGTACAGAAAGATTCTAAACGTTCATAATAACATTGTTGAATACTTGTAGAATGAACAGAATCATTCTAAAGTTGTATACTATGTGTATTTGGATATAGTTTTTTAAATGCTAACAGGTTGCGGTACAATTTAGAATTTTATTCTATACCAGGAAATATATAAGAATAATGTGAGTTTTGTTAAAGTCTTGAGCACGTTCTATAGCATAAGAGACAATGTTTAAATGCTAATATCATGACATACACACTTCGACAACAGTTATAAATAAATCATATCTTTTCCTTATCGTCATATGATAAAATGTTTCAAATGTTTAAAGGTTACCGGATAATAGTATGGATTTTCAATCACAGGTAGCACTTCTATGGCATTGGATATTTTATCACGAAAGTTATTTGAATTTTCAGTTTAATTAGTCATTGATATTTATCAATTTCAAAGTGATGCTTTTAAAGATCATCGTCAACCAACTTATTGATCCACCATGCAAATAACCTGAGGCTTCCTCGATTTAAATGAAATAAAAAAAAATGGAAACAAATGGATTGAATAAAGTAT
>NC_090725.1:221597485-221614985 GCF_036898095.1 Palaemon carinicauda | reverse complement strand
GAGGTCTCAGTGTACGAGAAGTGTCTCCAAAGTGTGTGCTAAAATCAGCTAATCGTCATGATAATGGAGTAGATGAAAGACATTAGGAATGACCAAAGCCAAAGAAAAGATAACACCCTTGTGAAAATTTTTGGTGCTGTTTACAGGCCAAGGCACAGCACTTGGCAGTGGTGTATCATGTCATACAATCGGAAACATAGGTAGTTCCTTGATGCTGGATTGATTGAGATATGGATGTAGCGTCGATCAGATACATTATGACCATGAAGTCCCCAGGCCTGAACGGATGTCTGACTGTAGCTGCGGTTTCCATCTTGAATTGAGTTGAAAGGATAAAATTGTTCAGGACTGAGAGGTCTATGACTAGTTTCTAACATCTGGATAACTTCTCTACAAAAATATTCAACTGAAAATCTTGGAGACCTGATAACTACACCCTAGAGAGCAACCTTCTCTAACATGATCTGAACTTACGCCTAAATGGTGACATCCCTCTTTGATCCTTTCCCAAAGGACAATGGACTCTTTGGATGAAGAATCACGTGAGTGAAAGAGATGATGAATAGGAAAACATACCCTGACTGAGGCACACTTCCTATATGGGGTTGAGCCCCGCGGAACTCCCAACGCTGCCCCACACATCTCAGAAATTAACCAAAAGGAATCGAAAGGCCAATATCCACCTCTAGCAGCCCTCCCTCCTCTTCCGCGACGATATTTACCCTGAAAGGGCTACATGGAAGGGTTACTATTCATAGCTGTTGTATTCCAGGAAGGACCCTTAAGGTTCTTATGCCCCTTTCACTGTGCAGCAGGTGTTTTTAGCACAACTGGTGCCAAAGAGAGGCATCAATATGTTACTGCCCTGAGGAGAAGAGAGTCTTGTTTTGCATTCCACCACTTCTTGCAACAGCTTCAATGTCTTGAAAAGGGAGTAGAGAGGGAGTGGAGTTAGGGGAGTTACGGAGCACGATAGTATTTTGTGTCGTCAAGACCAAGTTGCCCAAATGGTTGACAGCATTATATGCTAAGAACTCTATTGGCCTGTAAAAGGACATAATGCTGTTTTACAAGATTTTCTTCTCAGGGTTAGACACGTGTTCTGTCGTGGCCATATAGACGTTAGTCCAAAGAACACAACCTGTTGTGCCGCTAGCTTCTCCGCTGAGAAGCCCCGTACAAAAGACGTCACTTCTGGGTCTAAAGGCAGGCAAGAAGATTCTTAATCCAGGATGTCGTAATAGTTACTTCACTTGAAACAAGGAAAATTTATTTTTGGCTTCTTGGTCCTAGGGTCATGTCACACAAGATCAACAGGACAGAACTTAGAAAAAGACTGATTCTACTCACCCTGACACTGGCAGTACACCACCAGAACAATCTAAAAAATTGTCAGGGTGTACATCCATCTCCAGGCTCATACCTTACTGAGCTGGTGGTGAGTCATAGTTTTTACCGGGTGCCTCTGCAGGGGAAAAAGGGCTAGAGGAGCCTCCTTAGACATGACAGCCATCATACAAATGAAAGCTTGTTGAATTCGTCTGTAGAGAACCAGGTCATTAACCCCTCTAGGGGCCCAGTTCTTTATGGAGATTTTGATCCCCTACTAGTTTTAAGAGAAAGACTGTCCCATGGAGTTGGTGTGACCTGGCTTACCTTCTGACGCCAAAGCTGGGTGTAAAGGGCAGTAAGATGTGTCATAATCCAAGATGTCGTAATAACTCATCTGATTAAACCAAGGCGAATCTAATCAGGGCTTTTGCCCTAGGGACATGACACATAAGATCTAGAGTCACGTCTCACACCTATCGGGAGAAGTATATAGATTTGAATGTACGTGTGAAGGACAGGACTTGGAAAATAAACTGATACAGTTGTGGTGGTCAATGTGGTAATGCCCCTGATTGGTGAACACCCGACTAAGGTTTGAGTTCCCCTTAAACTTGTTAATTCCTTTTGTCGCTACAACCTCACCATCCTTGTGAGCTAAGGATGTGGGGGTTTGGGGGAGCCTATAGGTTTATCTGTTGAGTGATCATCAGCAATTGCCTGGCCCTCCTTGGTCTTTTCTTGGGTGGAGAGGGGGCTCTAAGACATTGTCCTGGTTGAAAGAGCAATGTCTTTGTCCCTTGCGTGTGCCATTCATAAGCGGCCTTTAAGCCTTTGAACCCTGGTACTGGCAGTACACCTGCCGAACAATCTGAATCATTGTCAGGGTCTACATCTCATTACTGACTTAGCTGGGGTTGGGTTAGAGTTTTTATTTGGTACCTCAGTAGAGGAACAAGAGCTATGGGGAGCCTCATTAGACGTGAGAACTGACATAACAGTGACAGCTGTTTGAATTCATCTCTGGATAACAGGGTCATCAACCACATGAAATACCCAGTTCTTTGTGAGCGATCTCGATCCCATATTAGATCTGGGAAGAAAATTGTCCCCTGGAAGCAGAGCGTCCTATCTTAACTTCGGACGCCTTGGAAGAATCTTTACTGGGAATAGAGAGACCCATCCTTTTCCACATGGGGTCAGGCTCTGAAAGACTTGCCCTTTCAGCATTAGTTTCCAAGTGTTTTGGCACCAGGAAATGTGTACAAATAACCTATGTCTGGAGTGGGGGGGCTGTGTATGGGGGCCCGACGATGGCGAAGGAAGTGATGGTACCAACGTCATAGGAAATGGGGCAAGATTGAAAGAGCAGAAGGAGTTCAAAAATGGACAATCGTCCTTTGCAACGTGATGTGGAAGGGAACCCTATGATTCTCTACAGACGTCATTGTCATTAAAGAATTAGTTTCACTTTCCTTTGCGTAATCTGACAGAGTTGTAGTAAACCCCGAGAATCGTGGCTGGATAAGACTCTTTGAACAATTTCCAGAATCAAATCTACGTATGAATGCTATGGAATTGCAGAAGGCTGAGCATGTACCCTCATCAGAGGGTCGCACGAGCTGATCTTACAAACATATGCCTCATGTCTAACCTTGAAAGGCTGAGGTACTAGGTATGACATGAGTGAGGCAAGGGTGGATGAGTGGGAAGACCCCAAGGGTGGTGTATAGATTTTCCAAACTCATGAGGCGAGTCTCCTGCAGGAACAGTCATCTTGGGCAAGCACTCTGAAGACTGCACACATGTTGGGCTTGCAGGAATTCTGTATACATTGGTGGAGAGATGGGATGCTGACTGGGCTGCAATAGGAGCAAGTTAGCACTACACTGTTTCCTCCAAAGACCTTGAAAACAACGACGGATAGTGAGGTTGTTTATGAATAATTCAAGAGGATGTCCTCTCAAGCAAGGATGGCTACTCATGTCCATAAGGGTATCTACTGAAGTTTGTGATAGGATTGGCATGGTCTAAGGTGGGGTAGGTGCACATGGTTGATACCCTTGTGAGAAACAATCTTTAGAACCTTAGGTTGTGGAGGAACTGTAGAGGAATTAGAGTCATGGGGCAATTGGCTGGAGAGAAAGAACTCACTTCTCTCAGCTGGAGAGAGTGAAGATCCAGGGCCAACTCTGGCAGGAGCAAATAAAAGTTTCTGTTTTGCACCATGCTTCAACACTTCTAAGAGTTAGTACTTCAAAAGGGAACGGGAAAGTCCCATTGATGGCCAAAATTCACGTAGGTTATCAGGAGAAGGCTCAGCTTAAGAAAAAAAACGTCACTGCTTTGCCAGGGCTACCAAGAGGATCTTCCACAACTGAAGGTGTCCCGTCATCAAAGGTACATCCATCTTACCTAAGCATCCTCCAGAGGAGATGGAATTAGCAGAGACTGGACGGGAGGTGGCAAAGGAAGAAAAAGAAAGATTGGCATTCCTGGCATACAAGTGAGAGGTTGGAGGCGAAGAATCCCTCTGAAACTTCCTCCATCTACAGATCCACTACCACTGGGAGGATGGTCACTCCCAACCTTCGTTGCATGGCGACTCCTCCATGCAAGAGTGTCATCTACACAAAAGGTGAAGCTAGTAAGAATCCGTCTCCAAAGACGAAGTTGCATGTTTGTTTTCTACATAAATAATCAACAATCCCCAGCACCTGGAAAGAGATAGCGAATGCAAAAATAGTACAGTCTAGGGCAGAAAAGAGGAGAGAGCAGTTGGAGACGTCACCTCTCTACTGTGGCTAAATCAAAAGTGCTTGAGGTAATTCTAGTAAGTGTACTGGTGGGCATGGTCTCCTCCCACTACATTGAGTAATGCTCAGAGTTTGTTGGCACCTCTAAGCAAATGCATAGATATTTTGTTATTAGAGAATAAATAATGATTATGTATATATTCATTTTAACATCAACGACAGGTAACCTTACTGAACCAAAAGAATTGCTTTATGTAATTAGCATTTTAAGCAAATGTCTTTTTTGCTCTTTCAAGAATAGAAGTCACCATCCTTTAAATACAAATTCAATGTTCGTATTTACTCTCCGAATATGTTTTAATATTGAAAAGTGATTTCCTGGCGACCCAGGCTTGCCACCTAGGATGATTAATTTTGAAATCACCGATTTTTCATAACAAATAATGAGTGTTACAGAATTTTTTTTAATAAAATTAAAAGGACCTTAGAATGAACGCTGTAAATTGAGAAGAATTAATATTCTTGCCAGTCTTTAGTACAAGATTACATAAAATTCCTTCTTTTTCAGCAAAAGCCTGTGAAAATTAATATGAATATATGATGAATAAGAAAGAACAGAGTAGTAAAGGGATTACATACAATAGAGATAAGATTGAATTATTGCTTAGTGAAAAACAGGAAATTTTTTCAGATATCTGTAATTATTTCAAGAACAGTACAGATATCTTTCAAACATTCCTCATAATATTGTTGAATACTTACAGAACATATAGAAACATTTTAAAGTAAGATACTATGTGTATCAGGATATTTTTTTTTTTTATGCTAACTGGTTTCGGCACAATTTAGAATTTTCTTCTCAACTGGGAAATGTATAAGAATAATGTTAGTTTTGTTAAAAAATAGTCTTGAGTACAATCTATAGCATAAGAGATGATGTTTGAATAGTAATATCATAACAATTACACACTTAGACACCAGTAATAAATAAATCAAATCTTTTCCTTATAGTTATATGATAAAAAGTTTCAAAGGTTAAAAGGTTAACGAATAATAGTATGAATTCTCAAAAAAAAAAAAAAAAAAAAAAAAATAGCAATTCTACGACTCTTGATATCGTATTATGAATATTATTAGGCATGGATATTTATCAATTTCGAAGTGATGCTTTTTAAGATCATCGTCACGCAATTTATTTATTCATCAATTAATTAACCTGAAGCTTCCTCGTTTAAAAGGAATAATAATACAAAAAACAAACATTGTAAGGATATGGATTGAATGAGTATTTTAATTGTCATCCATTTATAATGATTGATAAATTATCTAATATTATTTTTAAAGATGAGACTGCGACTACAACATTACCAATATCCAGATATGATATAAGGTATGAATGAACATATATCCATTGAAAGATATACAAGTAAACCTAAGTCTTGGAAAAAGTCGAGAGGCTATCTTTTTTGCGATTGGTTACTGAAAAATAAATTTGATGATAAAACTGAGATTGCTTAATGTTTTTCAAGAGTTTTTGGAGCTTTTATAAAAGAACATGTGTTCTGTATTACAACCTTTATTTGCAAGCTATTACCTAGACAAATTACTAAATATCTAAATATCTAAATTCTGAAGTAGTTCAGGAGGAATACGTCGGTCTACTCGGGAGCGCCATCCCCCAAGTAGTTTGCAGGTAGATCCCAGTAAAAGATCCTATGAATCGGAAGAGGAGGAATTCTGGGATGAATGTTCTAACAGCGAGAATGAGTTAGAAGACGATCAGAATTGCTTATGGCAATAATACTCGTCTTGATAAATTCAACCTGTTAAATAGCAATTATTTATTTTATGTTATTTCATTTTTGTATTATTTAGTAAATTTGTTTTGTAGATATTCCCGATTTATTCATATATTGTCTTATAAATAAGAAGGGGAGTGAGATAGTTTGTATACTTAACTGTCTAACTATTGTTATTCTCCGAAGTAATATTCATATAACTGTTAAGCTAATTATTGCTGTAATAGTTCTAAACTGCTATTGCTGTTAACTATCATAATCATTGTTTACTTCCTGTATATACTATTCTCATTATTCAGTACTGAACTGTATCTTGTACCGTGAGTTTTGGATAATAAATACTGAAAGGAACCGCTGTGTTTGTCAAACCATGACTAGTACTTTCTTTTTAGAAATCCCATTTATCTGTATTCCTCAAAACAATTAAATAAAATCGAAAGTTAAAGAAGAAAAAAAATATAAATATTTTGGTTTCATAAAGAAACTCCTGGACTCGCCGAAATCTAAAGACATTTGAAATGAATGACACGGGGGTACGTAACTTCAAGTTTTTGAAGGAAAGAATGAGCCCATTTGACCTTCCTTGGAAGCTTTTCTTGCGAACCATTCTTCCTCAAAATTGAGGAAGAAGAGGAAGATTCAAAGAACAAAGAAACCATAGAAGATGACGTGAAGGAAAGAAGACGATTTAAAAGGAGAAAGCGGAAAATCTTCAGGAAATGCCGACCTTGGAATTTGTATGGCGATGACTCAGAAGAAGTGACGATATTCGATTACTGTCGTTTTAGATTAAAGAGTCTCCTAATTTATACGTTGTCAGATTACAGGAATAAAATTTTATTTATTTTATGACTGGAAAGATGATAATAGATGTTATGCGCTTTCATCATTGTACAAATCAATATTGATGTAATTTCTTAAGTTAAGCAAAAACCATCACAATTCCATCAATTATTTCCTATTTTAACATCAAAGCTTATTTTCATACAACGTTGACAAGATATATTCCTGTGTCTTAAATATGAATAATTACTGAAAAATAAATTTTACCATCCAAAAAACGTTCAAAGTATGTTTCTATATGATCAATAATAGAAATTTATTTCTTTTACAGTATAATCAATTGATCACTTTCAAATATATTCCTATAGCCTAGTTTGCCAAAAAGTACGTTCTTTTGGAAGTGTTGTACGAAAGGTTGACTTTAAAAAATCCCTAAAAAAGAGTTTTGGCCTTCTTTTTCTGTCATTGGGGAAGGGGGTTGGTGATCAAACGTTGAATTATTTCTGTTATTATTTTACTGAGGAAAATGTCTTAACTTGGTATTATAGTTTAAGTAAATTGGTAGTATTATCTTTACTTATTCATTTAATAATGTTGATTATATTTTAAGCTGCGTTTTGTTATCAAGCACCATTTACTCACATTCGCTTTGTGTCATTTGACGTACACACTGAAAAGGTTATTTTTTTTCAGACTATCAATTTTAACAACCGTTCAGAGTCTCGAAGACTAAGTCGGTTAGGGCAACAAGGTCGGACTTCGCAGAAGTCTGTGGCGCGGATTCAAAGTTGTGTCTGACCAGTCAGAGAGGAGGACACTTTGCTATCTGTGAAGACACCTCAGAATTATGTATGTAATGGACGGATAGGTTTGCTTACAACAAATTGCTGTTACAGACACAAACCAAGCAAATCAAACATCTTCTAAAACCATAACAGACACGTCACACGTCTCAAACTGACGACCTAACCGCGCCAGAAAACCACGCTGCTGGATGAGGAACCCTGGTGAGTGGTACAACATATAAACATATACTACCATGTTCTAAGAGATGTCAGGCAGGGCAGCTGATCAGGATAACGGTCAACCCCAAAAAGCCAAAGCAAAGTCCTTCAAAAAGAAAGCAATCGTGCTCACCCCATACAGATCGGAAAACTCCGTTAACAGAAGAATAGTAAACATTGTTCATTCCTCAACAATTACATAACACTTAAATTATTTTCGTTTCCGCAATGCCAAGCAATTGGTCGTGTCGGTGATTAAAAGCTGCGTGCAAATGTGTTAAGAGTGTTTGGAATAAAAGAAGATAAGTTAGAAGTGTAGATGAATAATTTCTATACCAGAAAATATGATGGTATTTTTTGTTTTTTCATTGTGTAAGCTACCGTGTGTTAAAATATGTAGGTATAATTAATGCAAAGGTGGGTCGGAGACAAGACTTTGGTTTGTCTTTTTGGCAGCTTATTATATTTATGAATAAAGGGCTTTTGAGAGTCAAAGATAGAACCAAAAATGTAAGTAGGAGGTTATGAAATAAAGTCCTGCAAGGGGTGAGAAATGCTTGATGTTTGTATATGATACTGCGCTGACTTGAAATAGAAAAGAGAACATAAAGAAATAAATCTATATATAAGGGAAGAACTATTGGGTAAGGTAAATATCAAAATATACTTATTCAATAATATGCTTGTGTTGATTTTGCCACATTGTGTTATTGTTTTTTATGCCCCTTGTGGCCGCGGGGGCATAAAAACAATTAGAATAGTGCCAACGTTATCCCTGCGTGTCGTAAGAGGCGACTAAAAGGGACGGGACGAGGGGGCTGGGAACCCCCTCACCCCCTCTCCTGTATATAATCCTGCGAGACGTAAACAAAGAGATGGAGCTGGGGGGAGAGTGACTGCTCCCCGCACTCTAGTTTTGGGGTGTTTGATTGTGCGTGGATGTAGTACGATAGAGAGTAAAAGATGTGAGATTGAAATTATGTTTAGGAAGAGAAGGATGGATGTATTGGCCTTGTGTGAGACAAAGATGAAAGGAAAGGGTGAAGTGATGTTTGGTGAAATGTCTGGTAGAGTGTCTGGGATTGAAAAGGGAAGAGCGAGAGAGGGTGTGACTTTATTGCTGAGTGAATGGAGGACAGGTAAAGTAGTGGAATGGAAGGAAATATCATCTAGGTTAATGTGGGTAAGGGTTAGGTTGGGTAGGGAATGTTGGGGGTTTGTCAGTGCGTATGGGCCAGGTAGTGAGAAAGGTGAAGAAGAGCGGAATGAGTTCTGGAATGAATTAACTAGGTGTGTAGAAAGACTAGGTAGAGGGAATTATGTAGATGTCATGGGTGACTTAAATGCTAGAGTTGGCGCTGGAGAGGTAGAAGGTGTCATTGGGAAGTATGGCGTACCAGGTGAAAATGAGAATGTTGAGAGACTGGTAGATATGTGTTGAACAAGAGATGGTAATAAGTGCTAGCTTTTTCAAAAAGAAAGATAAAAACCAGTATACATGGGTAAGAGTGGCAAATGGAAGAGTAGTAGAAAGGGCATTTATGGATTATGTGTTGATAACTAAAAGAATGTTTGGAAGATTGAAAGACGTGCATGTGTTTAGGGGTATGGCTAACGGTATGTCTGATCATTTTTTGGTGGAAGGAAAATTAGTTATAGCAAAAGAGTGGGGAATAGAGTAGGTGGATGTAAAAGGGAGCTAGTGAGGGTTGAAGAGCTAATAAAACCGGGGATAAAAAGTAAATATCAGGAAAGGTTGAAAATGGCATATGACGAAGTAAGAGTAAGAGAAACTGGTAATTTAGAGGAGGAGTGGAAGTTAGTAAAAGAAAATTCTGTTGGGATTACAAGTAATGTGTGTGGCCAGAAGGTTGTTGGAGGCAGCATGAGGAAGGGCAGTGAATAGTGGAATGAAGGAGTGAAGGTAAAAGTGGAAGAGAAAATGAAGGCTTTTGAAGAATGAAAAGTATGAAAAATATAGAGAGAAAAATGTGGAAGTAAAGAGCAAGGTACGTGAGGCAAAGAGGGCAGCTGACCTGAGGTGGGGTCAGGGATTGGGTCAGTCATGTGAAGAGAATATGAAGTTTTGAAAAGAAGTGAAGAGAGTAAGGAAGGCTGGCTCAAGAATTGAAGAGACAGTGAGAATAAGAAATTTTGGAAAGAAGTGAAGAGAGTAAGGAAGGCTGGCTCAAGAATTGAAGAGACAGTGAAAGATGGAAATAGAAGGTTGTTAAAAGGAGACGAGGCAAGGAAAAGGTGGGCGAAATATTTTGAAAGTTTACTGAATGTTGAGGGTAATAGGGAGGCAGATATAATTGCTGTTGCAGGTGTTGAGGTGCCGGTGAAGGGAGATGAGAATGAGAGAGAGATTACAATAGAGGAAGTGAAGAGAGCACTAGATGAAACGAGAGTAGGAAAAGCATCTGGTATGGATGGTGTGAGAGATGAGATGTTGAAGGAAGGGGGTGTGACTGTACTTGAATGGTTGGTGAGATTGTTTAATATGTGTTTTGTGTTGTCAATGGTACCAATAGATTGGGTTTGTGCATGTATTGTACCACTATATAAGGGTAAGGGAGATGTGCATGAGTATTGTAATTCAAGAGGTATTAGTTTGTTGAGTGTAGTTGGGAAAGTGTATGGTAGAGTAATGAATAATAGGATTAAGGATAAAACAGAGAATGCAATCTTAAAAGTACAGGGGGGTTTTAGAAGAGGTAGGGGTTGTATGAATCAGATTTTTACAGTTAGGCAGATATGCGAAAAATATTCAGCAAAAGGTAAGGAGGTGTATGTTGCATTTATGGATCTGGAGAAAGCGTATGATAGAGTTGATAGGGAAGCAATATGGAAGGTGATGAGGTTATATGGAGTTGGTGGAAGGTTGTTGCAAGCAGTGAAAAGTTTCTGCAAAGGTAGTAAAGCATGTGTTAGAATAGGAAATGAAGTGAGTGATTGGTTTCCGGTGAGAGTGGGGCTGAGACAGGGATGTGTGATGTCGCCGTGGTTGTTTAACTTGTATGTTGATGGAGTGGTGAGAGAGGTGAATGCTTGAGTGCTTGGATGAGGATTAAAACTGGTAGACGAGAATGACCATGAATGGGAGGTGAATCACTTGTTGTTTGCGAATGATACTGTACTGGTTGCAGACACAGAAGAGAAGCTTGACCGACTAGTGACAGAATTTGTAAGGGTGTGTGAGAGAAGGAAGTTGAGAGTTAATGTGGGTAAGAGTAAGGTTATGAGATTTACGAGAAGGGAAGGTGGTGCAAGGTTGAATGTCATGTTGAATGGAGAGTTACTTGAGGAGGTGGAACAGTTTAAGTACTTAGGGTCTGTTGTTGCAGCAAATGGTGGAGTGGAAGCAGATTTACGTCAGAGAGTGAATGAAGGTTGCAAAGTGTTGGAGCTAGTTAAGGGAGTAGTAAAAAATAGAGGGTTAGGCATGAATGTAAAGAGAGTTCTATATGAGAAAATTATTGTACCAACTGTGATGTATGGATCGGAGTTGTGGGGAATGAAAGTGACGGAGAGACAGAAATTGAATGTGTTTGAGATGAAGTGTCTAAGGAGTATGGCCGGTGTATCTCGAGTAGATAGGGTTAGGAACGAAGTGGTGAGGGTGAGAACGGGTGTAAGAAATGATCTAGCAGCTAGAGTGGATATGAATGTGTTGAGGTGGTTTGGCCATGTTGAGAGAATGGAAAACGGCTGTCTGCTAAAGAAGGTGATGAATGCAAGAGTTGATAGGAGAAGTACAAGAGGAAGGCCAAGGTTTGGGTGGATGAATGGAGTGAAGAAAGCTCTGGGTGATAGGAGGATAGATGTGAGAGAGGCCAGAGAGCCTGCTAGAAATAGGAATGAATGGCCAGCGATTGTGACACAGTTCCAGTAGGCCCTGGTGCTTCCTCCGGTGCCTTAGATGACCGCGGAGGTAGCAGCCGTAGGGGATTCAGCATTATGAAGCTTCATCTGTGGTGGATAACGGGGGAGAGTGGGCTGTGGCACCCTAGCAGTACCAGCTGAACTCGGTTGAGTTTGTCAGGCTAGGAGGAACGTAGAGAGTAGAGGGCACAGTGTAAAATCCGGACGTCGGACGTCGGACGTCGGACGTCGGACGTCGGACGTCGGATGCCGTCCGGGAGAATAGAAAATCGATTGTATCACCAAGAAAGACGCCAAAATACACCTCTTTTTTTGTGACTGGTAATGTTCACTGATACTTTCTGTTATTTTCTGAATAAATGTTCGAAAAATATTGGTTTATTTTCATGTTATTGAGAATAATCTCAATCGGACGTCAACATTACACTATTTTACTGCCCACTATTTTACCCTGTTAGGATAAAAGCCGGACGTCTATCATGAAAAGACAATTCCCACACATTGCAGGCATGGAAGACACAATAAAATGCCCTTTGTATAAAGACAATCAGTGGAAGTTAGGTCCTGAAGGGGGGTTCAAATATGCTGAAAAATGACCATCAATGCAAATTCAGTATAATGGCCACAGCCACTGGATTCTTTGGAAAGTTTCGGTTCCAAAAATTGTTACAATTTACTGGATTGGTTTCAGAAGCTATATTTACACCAATAGATGGAGATTTTATATCTCCAGTTTCACCTAGCATATCATTTTTCCCTGTGGAATCAAATGACTGTCTACTCACTAATTTAGTCCTATTTAAGCTCAACCTGAGTTGCACCCTTTTCTTATTGGATTTTTTCAAAATTGATTTAGGTGGTTTGACTGATTCTGAAGCTTTGGTTGATTGTTCAGGGGAAATTGTCATCGGTTTTGTTTGGACTTTCTCAGGCTGGAGATTCAATGTAGGGGATGGCACATTAGAAATTTCAGCCAGAAATTCTTGCTCAAGGGAATTGAGATTATTCTCAATAAAATGAAAATAAATCAATATTTTTCGAACATTTATTCAGGAAATAACAGAAAGTATCAGTGAAAATTACCAGTGTCAATAAAGTGGTGTATTATGGCGCCTTTACCGGGGATACAAGCGGTTTTCTATTCTCCTGGACGGCATCCGACGTCCGACGTCCGACGTCCGGATTTTACACTGTGCCAATTCAGGTCCCCTTTTTGTTTTGTTTCATTTGTTGATGTCGGCTACCCCCCAAAATTGGGGGAAGTGCCTTGGTATATGTATGTATGTGTCCAAAAAAAAACATGAAGCTTCTCCTACATGTTAAGACTAATCCTTAGCTTATTGTTGGCGTGTTCTATTTTGTATATGAAATGGAGACGTAATGCAAATGCATTTCTGCATTTATAGGGCAGAGTAACATGCCAGTCATGAATAAGATGGGAAAACTTCGGTCAAACAAACCCTGAGGCAACAAACTGCTTAGGCATAAACCATAGCAGATACTCTGTTTATGATTGTTAATGGTATATTGAGCAAATACACCATAGAATTAGCGGTCAGCTTATAAAACACTTGATCAGATTTACTAAACCTTTCAAGGAGGTAAAACCTATCAATCCTGCCTTTGGATAACGTCTGTTTCATAATTGTTGACCAGTTAAAAGTAGCCCTCAGGATATGTTCATCAAGTTGGATAAATAGGCTAAAGACTATGCACTCCTTATAGACACCAATGAATTACAACACTATAATGAAATGGTAATAAGAATTCTAACAAAAATCCAACATATCAGTTATTAACAAATACAACAGGTTAAGAAAAGGTAGAATAAGAGACGCCGGAGAAATTAGGAAAGGGGGATACTTGAGGTATTTGAGGAGGGTCTAGACTGAGGAAATTAAGGAGAGGGGAGGGCCGGGGTGTGTAAGTATACTAATTGCCTTGCCTACTTCTCGAGTCACTTGACTTAACCTTTATTATTAAAGGAGTAAACACCTTAGTTAACGAGAATTGAAAATATATTATCGTATATAAAATGGGATGTCTATAGATTGCTGTGTCAGAGTATCATTCTGATCAAGTAATTAGTAAGGGAGATATCAAAGAAAAATCCACAATTTTTTGCTAAAAATGCATAGTAGATCTATTCCAATGAATTTCCGTATCCGAGGAAAACAAACAAAACCAATATGGAAATTTAATATTTAGGATCATATTTCCTTGAAAAGGAAAACAAAAACAATTGCAAAACCTTGCACGGTATAAGGATAATCTCGCTCGCTGTCACCTTGCTCTTCCCACATATCGATGTAAAAGGTTCGAGAGGAAACCAATTTTATCCCTCTACAGAGAGATTCAACAAATATATTTTTGAAGAAGAGGGTCCTCTGGATGGAGGGAATTTTATTTCGGCGTGTGTCAAAGCATAAGCATCCATACCTAATCTTCTTAAATATCATTTGTTTGGAATTAATGTTATCTGTATGTTTTGAATTGAAACAACTCTCTCTCTCTCTCTCTCTCTCTCTCTCTCTCTCTCTCTCTCTCTCTCTCTCTCTCTCTCTCTCATAAAATTATGAAATCTGGAAAAGTATATAGTATTAACACTTCTTATGTTAGGTTAAGCGATGTAACAAGTAAGTTCTTCCCTTTTTCATATGAACCAACTCAGACAATCTCTATAATTAAGCTAGTGATAGGTATAGGCATTTATAATACCACCATTCCTATTTTGTTAATTCTCTTCCATACTACTTTTTCATGGAATCACTTCTCTGTAAAATTACATCAGTTTTACATGTAGTTTCAACTAACAGCAACCTGTCATCAAAAGTAGCATTTCTTCCCAGCACTTCTTTACCCTCTATTTGTATAATGAAAATAGGTTGCTTTTATTTTAGTTCACAACATTTTTCTTACAGTATCATATAAGGTACTCTACTCCACTGACCAAATGATTTTAGAAGATTTGGTTGTAGACTCTTTGGAATGAAATCGAGAGCTATATAATTATAATTTTAAGATTCTTCTCTCTCCATCTGTTTTCATAAACATTTCCCAGAAGTTTTTCAATTACAGAGAAATTACTTCTTCTGAACGAGATAACATTACCTTTTGCTCAAAAACTGGGTCAGTCCACGGTAAAATTACCCTTGAAAATTATTTTATGAACAAATTCTCTCTCTCTCTCTCTCTCTCTCTCTCTCTCTCTCTCTCTCTCTCTCTCTCTCTCTCTCTCTCTCTCTCTCTCTGTCCAACACACAAACATATATATATTTTGTTTCCACAATTTACAAACAGTCACCTGAATGTTTCCTCATGATTATTGTCATAGATACTTTGTGTCAATTTAATTTCATAGTATTTTATATCTTTTTTTTTTCAAAATATTCACATTCTTTTGTATATTTGTGTATCTAAGTTGTTGTATATTCCTATGCCATATATATTCAGCTGCACTCCAATGTCTCTATGATAACAGACAAAGAAAGAACATGAGCTGAAGAAAATTATATACATATAATTTGAACAAGGATTGTAGAATATTTTTCATCTCATTTTATGATAATAGATAGCCTGTAAAAGTCAATGAAGTTGGATGTTGTTGCAAGTTTTAAATAGTGTGTATCTTTATTTTGCATTTTATTCAAGACTCTACCCAGTAATTGATATAGTTTTTATTCCAGTCGCATATACGGTGGTTCAGGAACAACAATAGGAATGCTAATCTAAATTTCCATTAAGGTTATCATTACCTCTTACTTCATTTACAGTTAATTTAGTGCTTTGTTCTTTTATGTTTTACATTATTTTACCATTTTATGAACAATTTGGAAGTATGTGGGAGAGATATCACTTTATCTCATCCGACAATTTTAGTATTTTGTACTAAGATGTGCATATAATAGTGAGTAGATGCTCCAGTTTCTGCTATACAGTAAATACCGCATATTTATGAAGAACAGAGCCGCACCTTGCCCGTTGCTTTGCTACTTTTGTATTATCATACAAACTATGCAAGATGACAACCCATCTTTGGGAGTTGATATTTTACTTCAATATGTTATATAGGTAACTTTTGTTGCTCAAAGTATATTTTTTTTCCATAGTATATATATGTTCCCAGCCATCTTTTAGAAATTGAATAAAACAGTTCTTATGGTAGATAGTTAAAACCTAATGTTAAAGCTTAAACTAACTTACATTTTCCCTATCTGATATTTTTAAGAGTTTGGACAAGTCAAATCACAAAATGTTCGGATTATTGTCAACATTAAGACTACAGCCTTCTTTCAAGGCTAACCCAAAGGAAAATAGAGGAGATTTCCAAGCTGAACCGTGGCTCGCAGACCTGCTCTTAATTGTGACCAAACTTTTTCCCTTTCAGAACTCAACAATGACAACCTTACGTAAGCCCACACACAAACACACGCACGCATACAAAAATGCGCACACCCTTATACACTCACACACACAAACACATATACACACACACACACACGCACACACACACACACACGCACACACCCACACACACACACACACACACACACACATATATATATATATATATATATATATATATATATATATATATATATATATATATATATATATATATATATATATATATATATGGGTGTGTACATGTTTGTGTGTGAGAGCGTGTGTTTGTATACAATGTGATGAAGATACCTTCCTGAAAGGATTACATAAATATCATAGCGTAAACAGGTGCTGTCTCGGCTGATGGCTGCCCTTACTAGAATTGTCGTTCGTGATGCGCTTACTTAATTAAATGGAGAGGTATTGTAGTTTAGGATAAATGGTGACTGACGCTGCTAGAAATAGTAGCAGCAATAAAAAGGATGACGAGTCAGATGACACATCAGGAAGGCGCTTGGGCTAGAGAAAGGATGGCTTAGTAAGGGTGACTGGTTAAGATTTGTTAGAATTTGGGAAAAGGGGAGATATGTCCTAGAAAAGAGAACCACTGACATATGATTGATAACAACAAAGACAACCCACACGCACATCCATGCACCCGCACACACACACGTGTATATATATATATATATATATATATATATATATATATATATATATATATATATATATATATATATATATATATATATATATATATATATATATATATATATATATATATATGTATATATATGAAATGAATGTGCGTTTTTTATTGTGCCTGTGTAGGTAATGTTGAAAGCATTTTTGCAAATCTCTGCTAAATTATATCAGAGTATTTGTCGAAGTTTATAAATACGTCAAGCTAAATTTTAAAATTACGCTAGAATTTGGAGCTGATTACTGCTTTAGTTAAAAAAGAAAGAAAAAAAAATCTGGATTAGCGGTGTCTTTTCCTTAAATTGTAAAACCTGATGTCATTGGAGGTCTAGCAGATAGACAGCATTAATCCACTTTGTTAAGATGACTGTTTATATAAGGTAGCATTGTGGAAGTAAGGAGTGAAGTGGAAGGGTACCGGATGAATAACATCGTTATTGATGTTCCCCTTTCTGTTGTTTATGAGACCTTGTTCATTACTCTTTTAATTAAATTAGAATCTCTAGGTCGACTCTCTTCGTTTTTTCATTTAACTTATTTTTTTTATTAAAAACAGGAAATATCGAATATGTAAAAAATATGTTTATGCATTTTTTTTCAATGTCTTGTAATTAAAATATTTTCTATTTGATTCTAATTTTCTCCCATGCTTTTTGCATCACTATTTTTCCTTTTTTTATTTATTGGACCATCTCCGGTTTCCCACGGACAAATGCCATTTATTTTGATTTTCATTTCTTTTTTTTTATTATTCCCTTTAGCAGTTGAGCGTTTTTCAGCTACATTTATGAAATCCAAAGATCCTTTTCTTTTTCTTGTTAAAAGATTCTGTTTTTTTTTTTCTGACCCTTCCATT
>NC_090725.1:221577485-221592485 GCF_036898095.1 Palaemon carinicauda | reverse complement strand
TCTGCCTGGAAGGTTCCTTGAGGTTATCTTGCCCCTATCACTGTGTAGCAGGTGCTTTTAGCACAACTGGTGTCAAAGAGAGGCATCAATATGTTACTTCCCTAAGGAGAAGAGAGTCTTGTTTCGCATTCCAACACTTCTTGCAACAGCATCAATGTCACAAGACAGAATGATATTTTTCAAGATCTTCTTCTTTTGTCTTAGCCATATAAAGGTCAGTCCAAAGAGCACAACCTGTTGTGACGCTAGCTTCTCCACTGAGAAGCCCTGAACAAAAGACGTCACTGCTGGGTCTAAAGGCAGGCAAGAAGATTCGTAATCCAGAATATTGTTACAGTTACTCTACTTGAAACAAGGAAAGTTGAATATCAACTTCTTGGGCCTAGGGGCATGTCATATTAGATAAACAGAACAAAATTTAGAGAAAGACTGATTCTACTCACCCTGACACTGAAAGTACACCAGCAGAACAATCTGAATAACTGTCAGGGTGTACATCCATCTCCACGCTCATACCTGACTGAGCTGGTGGTGGGTCAAAGTTTTTATCGGGTGGCTCTGCAAGGGAACAAGGACTAGGGGAGCCACCTTAGACATGACAGCTGACATAAGAGTGACAGCTTGTTTGATTCGTCTGTGGGGAACGGAGTTGTCAGCCACTCTAGTGGCCCAGTTCTTTATGGGGAATTTGAATCCCTTACTAGTTCTAAGAGAAAAACTGTCCCATGGAGGTGGGAGACCTGGCTTAACTTCTGACGTCAAAGCCGGGTGTAAAGGCTGGTGAGATGAGTCATATTCCAAGATGTCGTAATAACTCCTCTCTTTGAACCAAGGAGAATCTAATCTGGGCTTCTTGCCCTAGGGAAATGACACATAAGATCTAGAGTCACGTCTCACACCTCTGGGGTGAAGTACATAGATTTGGATGTAGGTGTGAGGGACGGGACTTGGAAAATAAATTGATTCCTTTGTGGTGGCCGTTGTGGTAATGTCCCTGCCTGGTGAACACCTGACTAGGGTTTGAGATCCACTTGAACTCGTTAAATCCTTTTGTCGCTACAACCTCACCATACATGTGAGCTAAGGATGTGGTGGTTTGGGGGAGCCTATATGTTTATCTGCTGAGTCATCATCAGCAATTGCCTGGCCTTCCTTGGTCCTTGCTTGGGTGGAGAGGAGGCTTGATGGGTGATATGGTCATTTTCTAAGCTATTGTGCTGCTTGAAGGGCAATGTCATTGTCCCCTGCGCGGCCTTCAAGACTTTGAACCGTAGCACTGGCAGTACACCTGCTCAACAATCAGAATCATTATCAGGGTCTAAGTCTCATACCCAACTGAGCTGGTGTTGGGTCAAAGTTTTTATTTGGTAGCTCAGTATAGGAACAAGGGCTAGGGGGAGCCTCATTAAACATGAGAACTGACATAACAGTGACAGCTGTTTTAATTCCTCTCTGAATAACAGGGTCATCACCCATATGAGACACCCAGTTCTCCGTGATTGATCTCGATCGCCTATTAGTTCTGGGATGAAAACTGTCTCCTGGAAGCAGAGCATCCTATCTTAACTTCTAAAGCCTCAGAAGAATCTTTATTGGGAATAGAGAGACCCATCCTTTTCCACATGGGGTCAGGTTCTGATAGACTTACCCTTTCAGTACTGGTTTCCATGTGTTTTGGTACCAGGAAATGTGCGCAAATAACCTACGTATGGAGGGTCTGTCAATGGGAGCCTGACAAGAAAGGAATTGATGGTGCCATCGTCCTAGGAAGTGGGGAAAGGCTGAAAGAGCAAGAGTACAAAATTGAGCGATTGTCCTTTGCCATCTGGTGTACTTTAGAAGGCAACACTATGAATCTCTACAGATGCTATTGTCATTAAAGAAATAGCATCAGGTTCCTTTGGGTGATTTGATGGAGTTGTAGTAACACCCTGAGCATCTTGGCTGGATAAGACTCTTTGAACAAATTCTAGAATTAAAGTTGCATTTGGATGCTATTGAATTGCAGCAGGCTGTGCATATACCCTCGTCAGAGGGTCGCACGAAATGATCTTACAAACATATGCCTCATGTCTAACCTTAAAAGGCTGAGGTACTAGGTAAGACATGAGTGAGGCAAAGGCGGATGAATGGGACGAGCCAAAGGGTGGTGTACAGATCATCCAAACTCATCAGGCCAGTTCCCTGCAGGAACAGTCATTTCGGGAAAGCAGTCTGAAGACTGTACACATGCTGGGCTTGCAGGAGTTCTGTATACATTGATGGAGAGATGTGGTGCCTACTGGTCTGCAATAGGAGAAAAATAGCTCTTCCCCGATTCCTCCAAAGACCTAGAGAACCACAATGGATAGCGAGGTTGTATATGAATAACTCAAGAGGGTGTCCTCTTAAGCAATGATAGCTTCTCATGTCCTCAAGAGTATCTGCTGAAGTTTGTCATAGGATTGGCAAGGTCTAAGGTGGGGTAGGTGCACAGGGTTGATACCCTTGTGAGCAACAAACTGCAGAACTCCAGGTTGAGAAGGAACTGTAGAGGAATTAAAGGCATAGGTAATTGGTCGGAAAAAAGGACTCACTTTTCTCAGCTTGAGAGAGTGAAGGTCCCGGGCCAACTCTGGTAGGAGCAAAGGGAAGTTTCTGTTGTGCACCGTGCTTCAACTCTTCCAAGAGTTGGTACTTCGAGAGGGAACGGGAAAGTCCCATTGATGGCCAAAATTGACGTAGGTTATCAGGAGAAGGCTCAGCTTAAGAGTAAGATGTCAATGCTTTGTCGGGGGCTAGCAAGATGATCATCCACAACTGAAGGCTTCCCGTCGTCAAAGGAACATCCATTCAACTTAATCATCCTCCGGAGTAGACTGAATTAGCAGAAAGTAGTCGAGAGGTGGCTAGAGAGGAAAAAGAAAGATTGGCATTTTTGGCATACAAGGGAGAGCTTGGGACACGAAGAATCCCTTTGCAACTTCCTCCATCTACTGAACTACTCCCTCTAGGAGGATAGTCAGTCCCAACCCTCTCTGCATGGAGACTCCTCCATGCAAGAGTGTCATCTACACAAAAGTTAAAGCTAGTAAGAATCAGTCTCCAAAGACGAAGTTGCATGTTTGTTTTCTCTATAAATAATCAACAACCCCCTGCACCTGGAAAGAGATAGCGAATGCAAAGATAGTACAGTCGTGGGCAGAAAATAGGAGAGACCAGTTGGAGACGTCAGCTCTCCACTGTGGCTAGATAAAAAGTGCTTGAGGTAACTCTAGTAGATTTACTGGTGGGCATGTTCTCCTCCCACTACATCGACTAATGCTCGGAGTTTGTTGGCACCTTTAACCAAATGCATAGAAATATTGTTATTAGAGAATAGATATTAATTATGTGTATATTCATTTATACATCAACGACAGGTAACCTTACTGAACTAAAAGCATTGCTTTATGTAAATTGCAATATAAGCAAAAGTCTTTTGTTCTCTTTCAAGAAAAAAACACACCCTCCTTTAAATACCAATTCAAAGTTCGTGTTTATTTTCCAAATATGTTTCAATATTGATAAGTGATATCCTATCGACCCAGGCTTCCCACCTGGGATGATTGATTCAGAAATCACCGATTTTTTTTTTATCCTATATAGCGAATGTTTCAGAAACTTTCTAATAAAATTAAACGGACCTTAGAATGAACGCTGTATATTTAGAGGAATTAATATTCTTGCCAGTTTTTTGTACAACATTGCAAGAAACTCTTTCTTATTCATCTAAAGCCTGTGAAAACGAATATGAATATATGATGAATAGTTAACCAACAATAAGAAAGAATAGAGTGTTGAATGGATTACATACAATAGAAAGAAGATTTAATTATTGCTTAGTGAAAAACTTTTTTTTAGAAATCTGTAATTATTTCTAGTACAGAACAGAAATCTTTTAAACGTTCCTCATAAAATTGTTGAATACCTACAGAATATATATAATCATTTTTAAGTAAGATACTGTGTTTTTGGATATCTTTTTTAAGGTTGACTAGTTGCGGTAGAATTTAAGGATTTTCTTCTAAACCGGGAAATATATGAGAATAATGTTAGTTTTGTTAAATAATAGTCTTGATTATATTCTATAGCATGAGAGATGATGTTTGAATACTAATGTCATGACACTTACACACTTAGACACCAGTAATAAATGAATTAAAACTTTTCCTTATCGTCATATGATGAAAAGTTTCAAATGTTCAAATGTTATTGGATGATAGTATGAATTGTCAATCAAAGATAGCACATCTACGAATCTGGATATCTTATTATAAATGTCATTCAAATTTTAAAATTTAATTATTCATGGATATTTATCAATTTCGAAGTAAGGCTATTAAAGATTATCGTCAAGCAATTTATTGATCCACTAAGTCAATAACCTGAAGCTTTCTCAAAAAAAAAAAAAAAAAAAAAAAATTGTTTAAAAAAAGTATTTTGATCGTCATTTATTTATGATAATTATTAGATTATGTAATATTATTTGTAGAGATGAGACTGTGACTTCAACATTACCAGAATCAAGTTATGAAATAATGAATGAACATATATCCATTGAAAGATATACAAGTAAACCTAAGTCTTGGAAATAGTCCAAAGATATATTTTTCGATTTGTTACTGAGAAATAAAGTTGATGATAAAACTGAAATTGCTTATTTTTTTTAAAGACATTTTGTAGTTTTTATAAAAGAACAAGAGTTCTGTATCACAACCTTTATTTGCAAGCTATTACCTAGACAAATTATTAAATATCTAAATTCTTTATCATTTAAGTACTTTCTTTTCATAGCTCCTAATTTTCTGTCTTCCTAAAAACAATTAAATAAGTTCGAAAGTTATAGAAAAAAAAATATGATTCTTGTAGTTTAATAAGCAAACTCCTGGGCTCACCGAAATATAAAGACATTTGAAATGAATGACATGGTGCGGGAAGGGAGGGGGGGGGGGTGTTTACGTAGCTTCAAGATTTTAAAGGAAAGAATGAGCTTATTTGACCTTCCGTAGAAGCTTTTCTTTCGAACCAACCTTCCTCAAAACTAAGGAAGAAGAGGAAGATTTGAAGAAGAAAGAAGCCAGGGAAGATGACGTGAAGGAAAGAGGACGAATTAAAAGGAGAAAGTGGATAATCTTCAAGAAATTCTGAGCTTGGAATTTGTATGACGGGGACTCAGAAGAAGTCACGATATTCGATTACATTAGTTTTAGATTAAAGAATCTCCTAATTTATGCGTTGTCAGATTGCAGGAATAAAATTTCCTTTATTTTGTGACTTGAATTCATTTTGAATAGGAAGTTGATAATAGATGTTATGCACTTTCATCATTGTACTAATCAATATTGATGTAATTTCTTAATTTTAAGTTAAGCAAAAACCATTACAATTCCATCAATTGTTTCTGAATTTAACATGAAAGCTTATTTTCATGCAACGTTGACAACATATATCCCTGTGTCATAGATATGAAAAATTACTTAAATATAAATTTTACCATCTAAAAAACGTTGAAAAGTGTGCATCTTAATAGGTGAGAATTATGTGTATGTATATCTTTTGAGACCATAATTATGCGAGATGATCAATGATACAAATTTATTGCTTTTACAGTATATTCAATTGATCACTTTCAAATATATTCCTATAGCCTAGTTTATCTAAAAGCACCTTTGCTTGAAAGTGTCGTACAAAAGGTTGACTAAAAAAAATCCCTTAAAAAAGTTTTTGGTATGCTTTTTTTGGGGGGGAGGGGGTGTTCAAGCGTTTTATTATATATGCTATTTTCCCATGGAAAATGTCGTAACTTCTTAACTTGGTTTTATAGTTTAAATAAGTTAGTAGTATTATCTTTACTTATTCTTTTGATACTGTTGATTATTTTTTTAAGCTGCATTTTGTTATCAATTACCATTTACTCACATTCGCTTTATGTCATTAGACTATGCACTTGAAAGATTAGATTTTTCTGATTATCAATTTTAAGAACTTTTCAGAGTCTCGAAGGCTAAGTTGGTTAGGGCAAGAAGGTCGGACTTCGTAGAAGTCTGTGGCGCTGATTCAATTTCGCTTCTGACCAGTCAGAGAGGTGGACACTTTGCTATCTGTGAGGACACCTCAGAATTATGTATGTAATTGATGGATAGGTTTGCTTACAACAAATGAGTGTTACACACACAAACCAAGTCAATCAAACATATTCTAAAACCATAACAGTCACTTCACACGTCTTATGGTACCCTGACACTCGCACAAATTTTTGCCACGAATTTGTCGTGGCAACTAGCAAGTCGTGCCATTTTAGGGCACGAACTGGAAGTGTCCCGCACTGTTGACGGCTAGTTCACGCATAGTTCAAGATGAGTTCATGACGAGTTCACAAATAGTTGACAAACGCGTTCCCGTTCGTGTCCACATTGACAAAAACTGGCACGACAAGTTCGCGCATAGTTTGTGCATAGTTTGCACATAGTTTTCGCGTAGTTTGCACACTTCCCGTATTGGCTCGATGACTTTCCGCAATTCAGATGGCATCGTGCCGACTTGGCCCAGCCATATTAAAACTGGGCCTCTCCAGCCCTTGGTTATTCTTGGATTGGCTTTGGAAGAGACAACCATGCTTACTGTTCGAGACACCATTGCAAAGAGAAGATTCCTATACCTGGCAGCTGCTCTAGCTATTGTTGATGAGCAGCAGAAAAGGCTGGCAGAGGCAAAAGAGAAACAAAAGGCAACCCCACCTCAAAGAAAGACACAAGGAAAGTGTGGGTTAGGGAATGGTTATCCAGAAGGCACGAATTTGGAAAGTATGACAGTCTACTGACTGAACTCCACAATGAAGATCAAATGAGCTACAAAAATTACCTCTGAATCACAGCTTACCTGTTCCAAGAGATGGTTGAGAAGTTAACCCCTCGCCTCCGGAAGCAGTCCACCTTCATAAGGGAACCACTTCAAGTTGGACTCAAGCTGGCTGCCACCCTCGGTTTTTTAGCCACTGGAAATTCCTATCAAAGTCTCCAGTACAGCTTCAGGGTTGAAGCAAGTACCATCTGCAAGTCCATACTCGAGGTGTGTAAAGCCATCATTGCAATCTACAAGGACGAAGTGCTGCGCTGCCCCAAAACTGAAGAGGAGTGGAAGGAAGTTGCTGCCAGGTTCAGCTCCAGATGAAATTACCACAACTGACTGGGGGCTGTGGACGGAGAGCACTTCGCCATAAATAAACCACCCAATGCTGGCTCTTACTACTACAACTACAAGGGCTTCCAGAGCATTATACTGATGGCAGTAGCAGATGCTACCTACAAGTTCCTGTATGTGGATGTTGGGGCAGAGGGTGGCACGTCGGATGGAGGAACATGGAGTAACTGTTCCCTGCATGATGCTGTAGAAGAGAACAGAGCTGGAGTGCCTCAACCAGAACCACTCCCTAACGATAACCACCCAGTGCCCTATCACTTCCTAGGGGATGACGCATTTGCTCTCCGAACCTGGATAATGAAACCATTCTCCCATCTGTCACAAGTCCTACGAGAAAGCATATATAGCTACAGGTTGTCTCGTGCCCGACGTGTCGTGGAGAATGCCTTTGGAATTTTATGTCTAAGGTTCCATTGCCTTTACACGACGATGCATCAGCACCCCAACACCATCAATCTGACCACCATGTGTGTCTGTGTCCTGCACAACCTCATCCTCATCAGATACCCACACAAAATTTCAGAAGTGGACCACGAAGATCCAGACACACATGATCTGATCCCTTGTGGATGGAGGACTGAGCAACACCTGCTGCTGCTTCTAACCAGCCATCATACCCAGAAGAATGCAAAGAATCAGCTAGACTACCTTTCACATTACTGCATGTCCCCTGCTGGTGCTGTACTTTGGCAAGAAAGAATGGTAGTAGCTCCATGAGCTGCATCCACAGTTGTATTTTTTTAAATAAAAGAAACGTTTATTTTTCATGTGTTGGAGAATTCCTTTGGAATTTTATGTCAAAGGTTCCGTTGCCTTTACACGACGATGCATCAGCATCCCAACACCATCAATCTGATCACCATGTGTGCCTGTGTCCTGCACAACCTCATCCTCATCAGATACCCACACAAAATTTCAAAAGTGGACCACGAAGATCCAGACACACATGATCTGATCCCTGGTGGATGGAGGACTGAGCGACACCTGCTGGTGCTTCTAACCAGCCATCATACCCAGAAGGATGCAAAGGATCAGCGAGACTACCTTTCACATTACTGCATGTCCCCTGCTGGTGCTGTCCCTTGGCAAGAAGGAATGGTAGTAGCTCCATGAGCTGCATCCACAGTTGTTCTATTTCTTAAATTAAAGAAACGTTTATTTTTCAAGGTTTTTTTTTTTTTTGCCCTTTATTTTTTCAGATAAGAAACCATTGTATTTACATGAAAACAGCAAACATCAAATATGTACAAGTATCACAGTCCAATTTCTTACAAATATTTACAAGTGTCTCATCTCAGTCAGCATCCTTGCTGGTAGTAGCTCCATGAGCTACATCACAGTTGTTCCATTTTTGAAATACGAGTAAAAGAAACGTTTATTTTTTTTGTTTTTTTTTTTTTTGCCCTTTATTTTTGTGTTTATTTTTCTTTCCTTTTTTTCCATATTTGTTCACTTTATTTTAAGGTTAAAGAGAAAAATAAGTGTTTTGAAATATGAAAAGATTTTATTTACATGAAAACAGTAAACATCAAATATGTTCAAGTATCACAGTCCAATTATTTACAAATATTTACAAGTGTCTCATCTCATCTCAGTCAATGTCCTTGCTGGTTGTGGTTCCGCTGTGTGGGGATACCCGATGGATTGGTGGGGTGTTGAGTTCCTTGGAGGTGTAGAGGGATGAGGGGGACACGCCCTCTTTTAGGTTGACGGACCCCGGGGTCAGGACCGGGAAGCTGAGTGGTGTCAGAGGTGTCTTGAATGTGGCTGACAGCGACGAAACTGAAGTTGTTGGTGAAGGAGCCTGGACAAGGGTGGTTGATGGTGCAGGTGGCATCCCTGGTTGCCACACCGTGGTACGGGGCCAGGAAGACTGGCCTGATGACTTTGGTGACTGGGGTGGCATCCTAGTTAGAGGTGATGGCTGACTGGCTGGACGATGCTGCTGAGGCTGCTGCTGCTGCTGCCCTAGCAGGTGCCTGCAAGGTTGCTGGTTGAGGTGGATGCCAGAACTGCTGCTGCTGAGGGGGCTGCTAAGGTTGCTGCTGCTGTGGACCTGGCCAGGTCATGAGTGGTTGTTGATGTGGCTGCTGGAAGAGCTGACACCGCTGCCTGTAGCGGTCTACAAGGTTGAAGCAGTCTACCTTGAATCCATGCCAGTAGTCTTCCGGGATGGCATGCATGTGGCCTACCGGCAGGCACGAAAAATCATGTACGATCTTGTGCTGGTCGGTGTACGAGTGGCTGGGCACCAAAGAATATGGTTTGGACATGATCTGAAACATACAAACATTGTAACAATTTAGTACAGCATTTCAACGCAACATATTGCACATTCCATGTCAAAAGCAATGGATGAAACTGGAATAAAATCTACATGTAGACATTGAGATTCTCACATCTTGCACTACATTACTAAGGTCATTGTGGGTCTCCCAGGTGTCACCGGTTGTTGTGTCTGTCTGTGTTGTTGTTGGGCAGGACCGCTTCCCCTTGCCCTTGTCCTTCCTGGTGCTAGTAGATGCTTGTCTGTGGGAACCTGTGAACCTCACTTCATCATTGTCTCCCTCGCTAATTGTCACTGCAGCTGACTCTGGGACAGTAAACTGCTCACTGGGGACTGTCTCTCCCCGGAAAATGTGTTGTATCAGGAACCACCAGGCCTCCATGATCTGGTCGTCACGGGCACTCCTTTGGGGCTGGCCAGCTCCACTCTTCTTCTCCTTCTTCATAATCTTCCCCACCCTGGTTCTCAAGTTCTCGTAATACTTCTTGCATTAGGCACCAGTAGCAGGAGGCTCCAGCTGCTCTCCAAGTCGGTCCCACCGGCTTTTCTTAGCTGCCCCGTTGAGCCAATCCTTGTTCTTCTTGTCATACAGCGGGGGGTTCCCCTTCACAAGGTCGGCCAACCTAAACTCCGCCTCTTCTGTCCAGCGGTAGTCAGGGATTTCTTTTTTGGACACCCAGGCCCGCTTCTTCTGCTTTCTCTCGTCCTCAATGGATGGCTGTCTCTGGCTTTCGACTGGATCCTGCTGTGTCTCTGGGATCATGAGATCGAGATTTGATATTGATGAGTGAGGAGAATTATCTCTATCAGCAGTCTCTGCCTCTGGCCTGTTGGCTTCTGGCCTCCTCCCTCTTCCTTTCATCAGCTTGGTTTTAGGCATGTTGTCTCGTCACTGGCGAGCTCTGGAATGGCGAGCAGTGTCCTGGAAGCTCTATATATATCCCAAAACCGATGCGAGCGCCACTGTCATGCAGTTGTCGTGAACTGTTCGAGAACTGTTCGTGAACTGATTGTGAACTGCTCGTGCCATGGGCAAACTGTTCGTGAAGTGCGTAAACTAGTCATGAACTGCTCGTGCCATCAATGTGTGAAGTACACGTGACCATGTCAGTGGGAAGGCACAGCCAAGCTGCGACGCGCGCATATTCGTGAACATGTCGGCAACTACTCGTGAACTCGACGTGAGATGTTCATGAACTATTCGTGGCAGTTCGTGACAGTCGTAGCATGGCACACATTGCCAAGCACTGTCAGTCATCCTCCCGCATCCTCCCGACTAGTTCAAGACGAGTTCACGAACAGTTTGCGCATAGTTCACGACCCGGTCACGAAATTTTGTCGAGACCAAAATTTTGAACATTTCAAAATTCTAGTCACGACATGCCACGATGTCACGACGGGTTTACGAACACTTCACGCCAGTTTACGACTAGTTTGCGCTTGGCACGACTTGAATCATGACTATACGTGCCACAAATTCGTGCAAGTGTCATAGTGGCATCAAAGTGACGACCTAACCGCGCCAGAAATCCTCGCTGCTGGAAGAAGAACGCTGGTGAGTTGTACAACATATTACCATATACTACCATGGTCTAAGAGATTGTATTTAGGGCAGCCGACCGGGACAACGGTCAACCGCTAAAAGCCAAAGCAAAGCCCTTCAAAAAAATTGCAAATGTGCTTACCCCATACAATTGGGTAAAACCCCGTTAACAGAAGAAGAATAGTAAACTTTGTTCAATTCCCTAACAATTGCATAACACTTAAATTTTTTTCTTTCCGCAATAAAAGCAATTGGTCGTGTCTGTGATTAAAAGCTGCATGCAAATGTGTTAAGTGGGTTTAGAATAAAAGAAATATAAATTAGGAGCGTAGCTAAAGAATTCCTATACCACAAAATAAGATGATGACAATTTTGTTTTTCAATGGTGGAAGTTACTGTGCGTTTGAGCCTGTAGGTATCATTAATGCAAAGGTGGGTCTGAGGCAGGGTTGTGCTTTGTCTTTTTGGCAGCTTATTATATAAATGAATAAAAAGATTGTGAGCGTCAAAGATAGAACCAAAAATGTAAGGGGAAAGTTATAAAATAATGTCCCTCAAGGGGTGATGAATGCTTGTGGCTTGTATATGATACTGCGCTGACTAGGGATAGAAAAGAGAACATAAAAAAGTAAATCTATATATAAGCGGGAAACTATTGGGTAAGGTAAATATTAAGACATATTTAATCAATAATAAGGTTGTTTTGATTTTGCCACATTGTATTATTGTGTGTCCAACAACCCTGAATCTTCTCTTACATATTAAGACTAATCCTTAATTTATTGTTGGGGTGTTCTATCTTGTATATGGAATGGAGACGTAATGCAAAGGCATTTCTGCATTTATAGGGCAGAGTAACATGTCAGTCATGAATATGATTGGAAAACTTCGGTTAAACAAAACCTGAGACAACAAACTGCTTAGGCATAAGCCATAGCAGATAATCTGTTCATGATTGTTAATGGTAAAGTAAGCAAATACACCATAAAATTTTCGATCAACTTATATAACAGTTGATTAAATTTACTCAACCTTTCAAGGAGGTAAAGCCTATTAATCCTGCCTTAGGATAACATGTGTTTCATTATTGTTACACAGTTAAAATTAGCCCTAAGGATAGATCCATCAAGCTGGATAAGTAGGCTAAAGACTACACACTCCTTATACGCCCCATCGTATTACAACAATATCATGAAATAGTAATAAGAATTGTAACAAGAATCCAACATATCAGTTATTAACAGATACAACAGGTTAAGAAAAGGTAGAATAAGAAACGACGTAGAAATTAGGAAAAGGCGATACTAAAGGGATTGTAGGAGGGTCTAGACTGAGGGAAGGAAGGAGAGGGGAGGGCCGGGGGTATAGGTATTCGAATTGTTTTGCCTACTTCTCAATTCACTTGATTTAACCTTTATTATCAAAGGAGTAAACACCTTAATTCACGAGATTTGAAAATACATTATCGTAAATAGAAATTATGGGAGGTCTATAGAATGCTGTGCCAAAGTAACATTGTGATCAAGTAATTAGTAAGGGAGATATTAAAGAAAAACCCACTATTTTTTGCCAGGAATACATAGTAGATCTATGGCAATTAATTTCCGCAACCAAGGAAAACAAACAAAACCAATATAGAAATTTAAGGATTTAGGATCATATTTCCTTGAAAAGGAAAACAAAAACAAATGCAAAACCGTAGAGGGTATAACGATAATCTCGCTAGCTGTCACCTTGTTCTTCCCACATATCCATGTAAGAGGTCCGAGAGGAAACCGATTTTATCCCTCTACAGAGAGATTCAACAACAATAATAATAAATAGCTTTTAAAAATCAAGAAAGATGGTTGTTGTTGCGAGTTTTAAATGTTGTTTGTTTCTTTATTCAGCATTTTATTCAAGACTACCCAGTAATTAATACAGTATATGCTCCAGTTTCTGCTATACAGTAAATGCCGCATATTTATAGAGAACAGAGCAGCACCTGACCCATTGCTTCACTACCTTTGCATTGTCATAAAAACTATGCAAAATGACAAAACATCTTTTGGTATTGATATTTCACTTAAATATGTTATGTAGGTAACTTTTGTTGCTCAGGGTATACTATTTTCCTTAGTATATTTATGTTCCCAGCATTCTTTTAGAAATTGAATAAAATAGTTCTTATGGCAGATAGTTACAACCTAATGTTAAAGCTTAAACTAACTGTGACATTTTCCATATCTGATACTTTTAAGAGTTTGGATTATTGTCAACATTAAGACTATAGCCTTCTTTCAAGGCTAACCCAAAGAAAAATGGAGATTTCCAAGCTGAACCGTGGCTTGCACACTTGCTCTTAATTGTGACCAAACATTTTCCCTTTCAGAACTCAACAATGACATCCTTATGTAAGCCCAAACACAAACACACGTGCACACACACCCACACGTTTACACACACCAACACACACACCCATATATATATATATATATATATATATATATATATATATATATATATATATATATATATATATATATATATATATATATATATATACGGGTGTGTGTGTATGTGTATGTATGCGTATAAATGTTAGTGTGTGAGAGCGTGTGTTTGTATGCAATGTTATAAAGGTACCTTGCTGAAAGAATTACATAAATATCACAACGGAAACAGGTGATGTCTCGGCTGATGGCTGCCCTACTGGAGTTGTCGTTCGTGGTGAGCTTACTTAATTAAATGGAGAGGTATTGTAGTTTAGGATGAATGGTGACTGATGCTATTAGAAATAGTAGATGCACTAAAAAGGATAACTAGTCGGATGAAACATCAGGCAGGCTCTTGGGCTTGAGGAAGGGTGGTTTAGTAAGGGTGATTGCTTAGGATTTGTTGAAAATTTTGGAAAAGGCGAGACATGTCCATGAAAAGAATTTCACAGACATATCGAGAGATAATAACAAAGACACGCCCCCCCCCACAGACACATACACAAACACGCACACACATACATATATATATATATTTATATATATATATATATAATATATAAATTTACATATATATATATATATATATATGTATATATATATATATATATATATGTGTGTGTGTATATATATATATATATATATCTATATATATATATATATCTATATATATATATATATATATGTATATATATATATATATATATAGATATATATATATATATATATATAAATGCAACGAATGTGCGTTTGTGATTATATATATATATATATATATATATAAATATATATATATATATATATGCAACGAATGTGCGTTTGTGATTGTGTATTTGTACGTAATGTTGAAAGCGTTCTTGTAAATCTTTGCTTAATTATATCAGAGTATTTGTCGAAGTTTATAAATATTTCAATCAGAATTTCAAAATCACGCTTGAATTTGGAGGTGATAACTGCTTTCGAGGTGTCTCTTCCTTAAATCGAAACAAATGACGTCATTGGAATAGATAGACAGCATTAATCCACTTTGTTAAGATGACATTTTATATAAGGTATCGTTATGGAAGAAAGGAGTAAAGTACGAAGGGTACCGGAAGAATAGCATCTTCGTTGACGTTCCCCTTTCTGCTATTATGATACCTTGTTCTTTACTCTTTTACTTAAATTAAAATCACTAGGTCGACTCTCTACGTTTTTCATTAACCTTATTTTTTAACTAAAAAACAGGAAATATATAAATTCGTATAAATTATGTGTTTATGCGTTTTCTGTCAATGTTTTGTATTCAAATTGTTTTCAATTTGATTCTCAATTCTATCCCATCTTTTCTGCTTTCCTTTCTTCCTTTTTATTTCTTGGATCCTCTCCGGTTTCCCATGGACAAATACCATTTATTTTCATTTCCATTCCCTTTTCTTTTCCTTAGCAGTTACAGGTTTTTCCTCTACTTTTACAAAATCCAGAGGTCCTTTTCT
>NC_090725.1:221567485-221574985 GCF_036898095.1 Palaemon carinicauda | reverse complement strand
GAGAGAGAGAGAGAGAGAGAGAGAGAGAGAGAGAGAAAGTTCATGAATACTCGCGAATGACCAAGGGAACGATAAATTCACTGGATTTGAGATGGAATTTCGCTGGAATGAGCATAACAGAGAGTGCCTGTATAATTTGAGGTCAGACTGCATAAGGCCTTAAGCTTAAATTGTTGCCACAGTGAGTGGGTGCAAAAAATCATTAGCAACAATAATTGAAGAGTTTTAAAGAAATATAGTAGCTCTTCAAAAGAACTGCGGCATATCAAATCCATTTGCTATTAATTCACTCAAAGCTTTACGAATTCAAAATTTATCATACTCTTTAGTCTCCGCATACGAGTATATCACATATATATATATAATATATATATTTATATAATATATATATATATATATATATATATATATATATATATATATATATATATATATATATATATATATATATATATATATATATATATATATATATATATATATATATATATATATATATATATATATATATATATATATATATATATATATATATATATATATATATATATTATCATTATTATTATTATTATTATTATTATTATTATTATTATTATTTTTATTATTATTATTATTATTATTATTATTATTATTATTATTATTATTATTATTATTATTATTTTGAACATATAGAGTCTGACCATAAAAAGGAAATTATATACAAGAAATCTATCAGTGTTGTTCAAAACAGATCACGAAAAGAGAAAAAAATAAATAATAGCTGATTAGAAACCTCTACCAAAAAAAACCATATTTGGTTATTGGAGGATTGCAAAACAACAACTCAATGACAGGTAATGAAAAAAATTTACGACAAATTGAATGGAGATAAAGTAAAAATGAATATAAGTCAACCAATCAATCAGTGACTGGAAGTTACAGCTGTCTAGCAACTACTCTAGTCACTAACATCAAGTAAGGAAAAGAACGTAGACGATACAAGAAGAATGATCATATCAAATTTAATTTCAACAGCACGTAAGGACCTAGATATTCAAGGGAAAAAAAACATTATTTAGATGGTGGACGTGGCTTAATAGAACGTTTTTGTATCGTCTAAGTATTCTGTTCAAACTGCTATCATCTTTTTTGGAGTTTCATCTCATTTCCAGGAACAGACAAACATTACTGTTTACATTTGGTTTTGCACTATGCTAAAAATGCAGTAGTTTGCGAATAAGGTTCTGCCAAAATTTCATTTCTATCAGACTACTATTTATCAAAGAGTCATAACTTTATGCCAGTGAAATGCACAATTCATTCTTTCACTTCCAATAACCTTTTTTACTTATTTTTTTTTTTTTTTACATTGTCTCTACATTTATCATTCTATCCATTCTTCTTCCATCACATATATTTCACGAATAGTTCTTCATTGAAATTTTAAACTGTTTTATTTCATTTTTACAAGATACTAACTTCATTTCGTTGAACACGAAGGCGAAAGAATTCCCCTGCATATTTTACTTTAGCTTCCACAATTAATTATAGTCTTACTATATTATGCACGTATCTAAGTATCCATCTTTATTCAACTCTTTCTTCAGCAATCCATTCGATTATCGTTTATACTTACTTCCTATATTTAACTTAAAATTTCCACTTTAGTTTATATCTTCTTGCTATCACCTTCAAAACCTTTCAGTAGCTTTTCATTTTTCCATGCACCATTTTTTATCAACATAGTATCATTTGCAAATGTGAACCATTCCATAAACCATTAACAGCTATACACTTCTTTTTTACCTCTAGTTACAATTCATCCGTTTTACAACCTTAAATACATGAACTGTTATGTAAGACCTAGTGAACCATCTCTTTTATTTTATATAATTAAGTAATATTAGTTTTAATATTGATTTATGAACATATCCATATGTTACTGACATTGTTCAAACATGTCAAGAATGACAACACACTACATCCATCAGAATGATGCATATTGATTCATTAACAATAAATTAATTTGGAAAAATATTTAGAACAAAGAAATATAAACTAATGAATCGTGCATTAAAAAATTACAATATATCCACATATTTCTGTTAATATCATATCATATTGAGCAATGGTAATCTAATGTTCTTTGTAACTGTTTTTTTTTTTGGTGATGGTTTACTTCATTAGTTGTGCATGTAACATGTTTTATTGTTTCAAGTGCTAGTAAGCTGTAGTTGCAAAGAAGTGAAACACTGAAACACGGCTAAATTTTGTCTATAAAGAGGAAACTGCCGAAAAAGTTTAATAGTTTTCATATAAGAACATGTATTAGCCCATATGATAAAAAAAAAGACTAATATTTTAATAACACAATGGACTAAAATCTTATTGTGTACACAAAAATGACTGTTAATATATCAGGTTGGATGAATTTCACGGAAAACTTCACAAACAATAGAATAATATTAGCCAGCATAATATTCATAGCTGGTGCTACCAGCATTTCACAAAATTGTTCGCGTTGCTCAAGAAAAGCAAATTTTATGATGATGATTTGAATTAATAACAGTAAACCCTTTGCTAACTGAGCGAAGGGAGAAAGGTGATTAAGAGCTCTTCCCAAACGATTTTCGCATTTTTTGAGCTAGAGAATGTAGATAAAATATTTGGGAATCATTAATGGCTTGTACAGTTTGTAAACTGCATTAACTACAATATATTAAAGCGGATGTATGTAAAACAAATGATGGTGAGATTCTTAGTCAAGTGAGAGAAGTGGATATAACGACAACTAAATTCATGTACTGTACCACTTAGCCTGTCGACATGATTTCACAGGAATAATGATATACAAATGTTCATGTACGACAAATCTGCATTAACACTCAAAGCTAACCTTTGCCAGGGAACTTTTGATTAAATCTTCCCATATGTGGAAGACGCAATAATCAAAAAACTCATTTTAAGAGTCAAAATGCTTAGAGAAAGTATCTTACGAGCGTTAATGAGCATTTTTTTTATAGAGATTAATAACAATTACAAGGATGACAAGTTAAAAATAAAAATGAAACATTTTGGCCAAATAATCTGATTTCGGCAAAGAAATGTAAGAGTAATTATGGGTTTGTTAATATCATTCCAAAATGTCAATCTATAATAGAGTTATTTAAAATAGTATCATCTGAGAACGGGGCAGTAAAAGAATAGGGTACTATGCAAAGACATAAAATTATTGAAATATATGAAAAACTAAAAGCTATGCATTGGACTGGTAAAGATAGTTTGCTTGCTATATTCAGCTGACATTCTTTCATTTTTGTTAAAGCTCATTCATCCTTTTCACTGTTGCATAAAGATCCATTGCTGAAATATCATATATAAAATAAAAATTACCGCACTTATATGTAGAACACATGTATTAATCTGTCGCAATAGGCAGTGGTTGAGTAAACTTTGTTAATGACAGTTACCATATAGAATCTACCAAAGCAAAACAAGGACTAGGAACACTCATCCACACCTTTGCTCCTAAAAGGGCAAATTCCAGAGTGTCGAGGAATTGGAAAGGATTTCTAGTTAGCGATGACTAAGATAACTGCACCAAACTGGTATGTGACGAGGGAACAAAATCGAAGTTTGTTCCAATGCTGAAGGGATGTCAAGCTTTGATGTTTGACAGAAAAAGTGCATCAAATATATAAATCATGACTGTGTTACTGCGATGTCTGTTCAGGATGATCTTTGCTCTACCCAAGAAGAGGAAGGCGATACAATAGAGCTGCATGCGGTTCTGGTATCTGAAGAATCAGCTGACTTCACAATAACAAACATTCGATCACCATATACTGACATATTTGTAATTCTTTGACATTATGTGGAGGAAATTGAAAATGTTCCCCCATTTTATACTGGTTATGAAAACAAAAAAAATCTGATTGATATGACTGTATTCTCAAATAAGTGGTCCACCTTTCTGAAATCACTTTTGAAATTTCGTGCCATCTCAGAAAGTTACTTCATTCATATTTTTTACTCTCCAAAGCCAAATCAAACCATTGAGCATAAGGGAAAAGTATTTGTTGGGCTTTGTAAGTAAAAACTGTGAACACAAATATTAATTTTTTTAAAGAACATTTGAAGTCAGTTCCATCAGGGTCAGAATACAAAGTAGGGTAATGATTTGAGTATCTTATAAGCTTTCATAAAAAAAACTTAATTGGTTTTTCAGGGTTGGAGATATAAGTTTTTTTTTAGGGGGGGGGGCAATATTTCATCGGTAATTTCACATTTTTTTTTTCCAACTTCTGGTTACTAATAAGTCATAGATAGTGAAACTATAATTCTCAAATTTGTAAGTAGGCATATTCTTATAGTACATCCACATCTCATGTAATATAGATCTAAAAATCTCACCCCATAGACCATAACATATCACTCTAATAATCATACCATATATGGTCTTATATTAGACAATCCTAGCAATTGAGAAGAATTTTACTTAATTTGCAACTTATTGGAGAAGGTATTTCAACGTTATATAATCACATTCCTATTAGTTTTAAATCAATGCTTCTCCACTTATCATTTTCTACCACATGCTTCATAGTCCTCATTCTTGTAAGCCTGGGTCTTCAAACTCTTTTAATGACTTGTGGAGCCCAGTTGAAAGTTTGGTAAACTAATCTCTCTTCGGGAGTGCATAGAACATATTCAAGCCATCTCCATGTACTCTCATCATGATATCTTCTACAAATGGCTCTCAGATAATCCTTCTGGGGGCTTTGTTCTCAAATCTACAAAATCTCTTGGATATTGTTTCATATTCATACCAAGACTCGTGTCCATACAGTAACACCCATCTCTCTAAATTGATATATATCCTAACTTTTATGTTTAATTTTAGGTGATTTGATTTCAAATTCGATTGGCTTATTTAAATTTTTCATCAAACACTAATTTTAGTGATTCTGTATTAGAGATCATAGTTCCTAAATATTTTAATGATTCAACCTCATTAATCCTTTCTTCTTTCAATGATATTTCATCTTCCATGGCATTTTCAGTTCTCATCATCTCATTTTTTTATATATATATTTATCTTAAGCCCAACATTAGATCATATTTCATGCATCCTGGTAACCAAGGATTGTAAATCCTGTGGTGTTCTGCTAATGAGGACAGCGTCATCTGCACACTCTAGATCTCCTAATTTCATGTCATCAATGCAATACAATACTTCTCCACCATCCAAAGCTGTTCTATGAATTGAAAATCTATCAGGAGAGTAAACAACATAGGTGACAACACATTTCCTTGGAGTACTCCACTGTTCACTAAAAATTCCTTCGATAGGACTCAACTAACATCAAGTTTGCGTTTGCTATGCTCATGAACAGACCTAATTCAATGTTCATATTTAAAAAAAAAAACCCACTAATATCCCATGAACCTGACTAAATTGGTCAGTGTACACTATGGAAGGCTTTTTTTTTTTTTACAGTCCCCATTTTCCCTCAAAAGTGAATTTCTATATTCAACACATGGCTCTACCAAATGTATCAAAATAAAAATTGAGGCAGTAAAACTTCTACTTTTTCCAAAGCCTAATTATTCTATTATCAGCTTTTCATCAGTCTTTCTCTCTAGTGTCTTCAGAGTGAGCATACTATATATTTTCATGACGTTACACTGAACGCCGTATATTAGGAAGAACTAATTTTCGTGCCAGTCTTTAATACAAGATTGCTCAAGACTCTTTCTTATTCAACAAAAGCCTGTGCAAACAAATATGAATATATGATGAATATTTAACCTACAATAGGAAAGAATCGAGTGGTAAAGGGAGTATATGCAATAGAAAGTAGTAAAAAAAAAAAAAGAAAACATTTTATAAATATGTAAATATTTATAAAACCGTACAGAAATATTCTAAACGTTCATAATAACATTGTTGAATACTTGCAGAATGAATAGAATCATTCTAAAGTTGTATACTATGTGTATTTGGATATAGTTTTTTAAATGCTGACAGGTTGCGGTACAATTTAGAAATTTATTCTATACCAGGAAATATATAAGAATAATGTTAGTTTTGTTAAATAATAGTCTTGAGTACGTTCTATAGCATAAGAGACAATGTTTAAATGCTAATATCCTGACACATACACACTTCGACAACAGTTATAAATAAATCATATCTTTTCCTTATCGTCATATGATGAAATGTTTCAAATGTTTAAAGGTTAGCGGATAATAGTATGGATTTTCAATCACAGGTAGCACTTCTATAGCATTGGATATCTTAGCACGAAAGTTTTTTAAATTTTCAATTTAATTAGTCATTGATATTTATCAATTTCAAAGTGATGCTTTTAAAGATCATCGTCAACCAATTTATTGATCCACCATGCAAATAACCTGAGGCTTCCTCGATTTAAATGAAATAAAAAAATGGAAGCAAATGGATTAAATAAATTATTTTGATTGCCATCCATTTAAAATAATTGATAAAATATGTAATATTATTTGTATAGATGAGACAGTAATTACAACATTACCAAAATCCAGTTATGAAATAAGGAATAAATGAACATTTATCCATTGAAAGATATACGAGTAAACGTAAGTCTTCGAAAAAGTCCAAAGGATATCCTTTTTTTGCGATTTGTTACTAAGAAATATAATTGATGATAAAACTGAGATTCCTTAATGTTTTTCAAGACTTTTTGGAGCTTTTATAAAAGAACAAGTGTTCTGTATTACAACCTTTAATTGCAAGCTATTACCTACACAAATTATATATCTAAATTATTTACCATTTAAGTACCTTCTTTTTAGAACTCTCAATTTTCTGTCTTCCTCAAAATAATTAAATAGAGTCGAAAGTTAAAGTAGAAAAAAGATATAATTCTCTAAAGTGTGATAAGCAAACTCCTGTACTTACCGAAATATGAAAACATAACTTCAAGTTTTTGGAGGAAAGAAGGAACCCATTTGACCTTCCTTGGAAGCTTTTCTTGCGAACAATTCTTCCTCAAAATTGATGGAAAAAGAGGATGATTTGAAGAAGGAAGAAACCAGAGAAGATGACGTGAAGGAAAGAAGACGAGTTAAAATGAAAAAGCTGAAAATCTTCAGGAAATGCCGAGCTTGGTAATTGTATGAGGGGACTCAGAAGAAGTCACGATATTCAATTACTGCCTTTTTAGATTAAAGAATTTTCTAATTTATGCGTTGTCAGATTGCCGGAATAAAATAAAAAAATTTGTGTGAGTTGATTTCATTTCGATCTGGAAAGTTGACATTTGTCATCTTACTAATTAATATTGATGCAATTATTTCACATTTCCATCAATTATTCCTTAATTTACCATCAAAACTAATTTCTATACAACGTTGTCAACATATATCCCTAATGCATCATGGATAAAAAAAACTACTCAAATATAATAGTTTACCATCGAAAAAAACATTCAATGTATCTTAATAGGTGAACATTATGTGTATGTACATCTTTTGAGA
>NC_090725.1:221544985-221557485 GCF_036898095.1 Palaemon carinicauda | reverse complement strand
TTGTTTTGCATTCCACCACTTCTTGCAACAGCATCAATGTCTTCAACAGGGAGTAGAGAGTGAGTGGAGATAGGGGAATTAGGGAGCAAGATGGTATTTTGTGTCTTCAAGACCCAGTTGACCAACTGGTTGACATCATTTTGTGCCAAATTGGCCTATCACAGGACAGAATGATGTTTTTCAAGATCTTCTTCTTTTGTCTTAGCCATATAAAGGTCAGTCCAAAGAACACAACCTGTTGTGACGCTAGCTTCTCCGCTGAGAAGCCCTGAACAAAAGACATCACTGCAGGGTCTAAAGGCAGACAAGAAGATTCGTAATCCAAAATATTGTAATAGTTACTCTACTTGAAACAAGGAAAGTTGAATATCGACTTCTTGGGCCTAGGGGCATGTCATATTAGATAAACATAACAAAATTTTGAGAAAGACTGATTCTACTCACCCTGACACTGGCAGTACATCAGCAGAACAATCTGAATAACTGTCAGGGTGTACATCCATCTCCACGCTCATACCTGACTGAGCTGGTGGTGGGTCAAAGTTTTTATCGGGTGCCTCTGCAGGGGAACAAGGACTAGGGGAGCCACCTTAGACATGACAGCTGACATAAGAGTGACAGCTTGTTTGATTCGTCTGTGGGGAACGGGGTTGTCAGCCACTCTAGTGGCCCAGTTCTTTATGGGGAATTTCAATCCCTTACTAATTCTAAGAGAAAGACTGTCCCATGGAAGTGGGGTGACCTGGCTTAACTTATGACGTCAAAGCCGGGTGTAAAGGCCAGTGAGATGAGTCATATTCCAAGATGTCGTAATAATTCCTCTCTTTGAACCAAGGAGAATCTAATCTGGGCTTCTTGCCCTAGGGAAATGACACATAAGATCTAGAGTCACGTCTCACACCTCTGGAGTGAAGTACATAGATTTGGATGTAGGTGTGAGGGACGGGACTTGGAAAATAAATTGATTCCTTTGTGGTGGCCGATGTGGTAATGTCCCTGACTGGTGAACACTTGAACTCATTAAATCCTTTTGTCGCTACAACCTCACCCTCTTTGTGAGCTAAGGATGTGGTGGTTTGGGGGAGCCTATATATACTTATCTGCTGAGTCATCATCAGCAATTGCCTGGCCTTCCTTGGTCCTTGCTTGGGTGGAGAGGGGGCTTGAGGGCTGATATGGTCATTCTCTAAGCTGTTGTGCTGCTTGAAAAGCAATGTCATTGTCACCTGCGCGGCCTTCAAGACTTTGAACCGTAGCACTGGCAGTACACCTGCTTAACCATCAGAATCATTATCAGGGTCTAAGTCTCATACCCGACTGAGCTGGGGTTAGGTCAAAGTTTTTATTTGGTAGCTCAGTATAGGAATAAGGGCTAGGGGGAGCCTCATTAAACATGAAAACTAACGTAACAGTGACAGCTGTTTGAATTCCTCTCTGAATAACAGGGTCATCACCCATATGAAACACCCAGTTCCCCTTGAATGATCTCGATCGCCTATTAGCTCTGGGATGAAAACTGTCTCCTGGAAGCAGAACGTCCTATCTTAACTTCTGAAGCCTCAAAATAATCTTTATTGGGAATAGAGAGACCCATCTTTTTCCACATGGGGTCAGGCTCTGAAAGACTTACCCTTTCAGCACTGGTTTCCATGTGTTTTGGTACCAGGAAATGTGCGCAAATAACCTACTTATGGAGGATCTGTCAATGGGAGCCTGACAAGAAAGGAATTGATGGTGACATCGTCCTAGGAAGTGGGGAAAGGCTGAAAGAGCAGGAGTACAAAATTGAGCGATTGTTCTTTGCCACCTGGTGTACTTTAGAAGGAAACACTATGATTCTCTACAGATGCTATTGTCATCAAAGAAATAGCATCAGGCTCCTTTGGGTGATTTGATGGAATTGTAGTAACACCCGGAGCATCTTGGCTAGATAAGACTCTTTGAACAAATTCCAGAATTAAAGTTGCATTTGGATGCTATTGAATTGCAGCAGGCTGTGCATATACCCTCGTCAGAGGGTCGCACGAAATGATCTTACAAACATATGCCTTATGTCTAACCTTAAAAGGCTGAGGTACTAGGTATGACATGAGTGAGGCAAAGGCGGAGGAATGGGACGAGCCAAAGGGGGGTGTACAGATCATCCAAACTCATCAGGCGAGTTCCCTGCAGGAACAGTCACTTCGGGCAAGCAGTCTGAAGACTGTACACATGCTGGGCTTGCAGGAGGTCTGTATACATTGTTGGAGAGATATGGTGCCTACTGGGCTGCAATAGGAGCAAGTTAGCTCTTCCCGTTTCCCCCAAAGACCTAGAAAACAACAATGGATAGCGAGGTTGTATATGAATAACTCAAGAGGGTGTCCTCTTAAGCAATGATAGCTACTCATGTCCTCAAGAGTATCTGCTGAAGTTTGTCATAGGATTGGAAAGGTCTAAGGTGGGGTAGGTGCACATGGTTGATACCCTTGTGAGCAACAAACTGCAGAACTCCAGGTTGAGGAGGAACTGTAGAGGAAATAGAGGCATGGGGAATTGGTCGAAAAAAAGAACTCACTTTTTTCAGCTTGAGAGAGTGAAGGTCCCGGGCCAACTCTGGTAGGAGCAAATGGAAGTTTCTGTTGTGCACCGTGCTTCAACTCTTCCAAGAGTTGGTACTTCGAGAGGGAACGGGAAAGTTCCATTGATGGCCAAAATTGACGTAGGTTATCAGGAGAAGGCTCAGCTTAAGAGTAAGACGTCACTGCTTTGCCAGTGCTAGCAAGATGATCTTCCACAACTGAAGGCTTCCCGTCGTCAAAGGAACATCCATTTAACTTAATCATCCTTCGGAGTAGACCGAATTAGCAGAGAGTAGTCGAGAGGTGGCTAGAGAGGAAAAAGAAAGATTGGCATTTTTGGCATACAAGGAAGAGCTTGGGAGGCGAAGAATCCCTTTGCAACTTCCTTCATCTACTGAACTACTCCCTCTAGGACAGTGGTTCCTAACCTGGTACGCGAGGGCATTCCAGGTGGTACGCAAACACTTTTGGGGTCATGACGAAGCACAAAGAATGCTCTCCTTTAAACTTCTGGGTGAGCATGGCCTCCTCGTACCCGACGCTAGCCCGTCACGCTGTTCTCCAGCTACTGATTTTCCCCTCGACGTGGGAGTGCGAGCAGGGGTTCTCAGCCTTCATGGCCATCAAGTCGAAGAGCCAGAACCGTCTTGCTGCGCCCGGGCATGATTTCCGATGTGCTGTGAGCAAAGTCATGCCCCGCATTGACAAGCTGGTGGAGAAGAAGCATATACAGCCCTCGCACTTAGTTGTTGTTTTCTTAGTTAATTTGCATGTTCTATTTTTACAATTATAGAAATAAAGTGGTATCTGATCGAACTTAGTTTCTCTGGAACCAGGTGGTACGCGGCGACTGTACGGGACCTCCAAGTGGTACTCGATAACAAAAAGGTTGGGAATCACTGCTCTAGGAGGATGGTCAGTCCCAACCCTCGCTGCATGGAGACTCGTCCATGCAAGAGTGTCAAGAATCAGTCTCCAAAGACGAAGTTGCATGTTTGTTTTCTCTATAAATAATCAACAACCCCCTGCACCTGGAAAGAGATAGCGAATTCAAAGATAGTACAGCCGTGGGCAGAAAATAGGAGAGACCAGTTGGAGACGTCAGCTCTCCACTGTGGCTGGATCAAAAGTGCTTGAGGTAACTCTAGTAAATTTACTGGTGGGCATGGTCTCCTCCCACTACCTCGACTAATGCTCGGAGTTTGTTGGCAACTTTAAGCAAATGCATAGAAATATTGTTATTAGAGAATATGTAATGATTATGTGTATATTCATTTATACATCAACGACAGGTAACCTTACTGAACTAAAAGCATTGCTTTATGTAAATCGCAATTTAAGCAAAAGTCTTTTGTGCTTTTTCAAGAAAAAACACACCCTCCTTTAAATACAAATTTAAAGTTCCTGTTTATTTTCCAAATATGTTTCAATATTGATAAGTGATTTTCTATCGACCCAGGCTTCCCCCTTGGGATGATTGATTTAGAAATCACCGATTTTTTTACCCTATATAGCGAATGTTTCAGAAACTTTTTAATAAAATTAAACGGACCTTAGAATGAACGCTGTATATTTAGAAGAATTAATATTCTTGCCAGTTTTTAGTACAAGATTGCATGAAACTCTTTCTTATTCATCAAAAGCCTATGAAAACGAATATGAATGTATGATGAATAGTTAACCAACAATAAGAAAGAAGAGAGTGTTGAAGGGATTACATACAATAGAAAGAAGATTTAATTATTGCTTAGTGAAAAACTTGAATTTTTTTTAGAAATCTGTAATTATTTCTAGTACAGAACAGAAATCTTTTAAACATTCCTCATAAAATTGTTGAATACTTACAGAATATATAGAATCATTTTTAAGTAAGATACTGTGTTTTGGGGTATCTTTTTTAAGGTTGACTAGTTGCGGTACAATTTAAGGATTTTCTTCTAAACCGGGAAATATATGAGAATAATGTTAGTTTTGTTAAATAATAGTCTTGATTATATTCTATAGCATGAGAGATGATGTTGGAATACTAATATCATGACACTTACACACTTCGACACCAGTAATAAATGAATTAAAACTTTTCCTTATCGTCATATGATGAAAAGTTTCAAATGTTTAAATGTTATTGGATTATAGTATGAAATTTCAATCAGAGATAGCACATCTACGAATCTGGATATCTTATTATAAATGTTATTCAAATTTTAAAATTTTATTATTCATGGATATTTATCAATTTCGAAGTGAGGCTATTAAAGATCATCGTCACGCAATTTATTGATCCACCAGGTAAATGATCTGAAGCTTCCTCAAAAAAAAAAAAAAAAAAAAAAAAAAAAAAAAAAAAAAAAATTGTAAGAATATTGTTTGAAAAGAGTATTTTGATTGTCATTCATTTATGATAATTATTAGATTATGTAATATTATTTGTAGAGATGAGACTCTGACTTCAACATTACCAGAATCCAGTTATGAAATAAGGAATGAATGAACATATGTCCATTGAAAGATATACAAGTAAACCTAGGTCTTGGAAATAGTCCAAATATTATTTTTTTGATTTGTTACTGAGAAATAAAATTGATGATAAAACTGGAATTGATTATTTTTTGTAGACATTTTGTAGCTTTTATAAAAGAACGAGAGTTCTGTATTACAACTTTTATTTGCAAGCTATTGCCTAGACAAATTATTAAATATCTAAATTCTTTATCATTTAAGTACTTTCTTTTCAGAGCTCCTAATTTTCTGTCTTCCTAAACACAATTAAATAAGTTCGAAAGTTATAGAAAAAAAAATATGATTCTTGTAGTTTAATAAGCAAACTCCTGGTCTCACCGAAATATAAAGACATTTGAAATGAATGACATGGTGGGGGAGGGGGTTACGTAGCTTCAAGATTTTAAAGGAAAGAATGAGCTCATTTGACCTTCCTTGGAAGCTTTTCTTTCGAACCAACCTTCCTCAAAATTAAGGAAGAAGATGAAGATTTGAAGAAGAAAGAAACCAGGGAAGATGACGTGAAGGAAAGAGGACGAATTAAAAGGAGAACACGGATAATCTTCAAGAAATGCTGAGCTTGGAATTTGTATGACGGGGACTCAGAAGAAGTCACGATATTCGATTACAGTAGTTTTAGATTAAAGAATTTCCTAATTTATGCGTTGTCAGATTGCAGGAATAAAATTTCATTTATTTTGTGACTTGAATTCATTTTGAACAGGAAAGTTGATAATAGATGTTATGCACTTTCATCATTGTACTAATCAATATTGATGTAATTTCTTCATTTTAAGTTAAGCAAAAACCATTACAATTCCATCAATTGTTTCTGAATTTAACATGAAAGCTTATTTTCATACAACGTTGACAACATATATCCCTGTGCCATAGATATGAAAAATTACTTAAATATAAATTTTACCATCCAAAAAACGTTGAAAATTGTGCATCTTAATAGGTGAGAATTATGTGTATGTATATCTTTTGAGACCATAATTATGCGAGATGATCAATAATACAAATTTATTGCTTTTACAGTATATTCAATTGATCACTTTCAAATGTATTCCTATAGCCTAGTTTACCTAAATGCACCTTTGCTTGAAAGTGTCGTTAAAAAGGTTGACTAAAAAAAATCCCTAAAAAAATGTTTTGGTATGTTTTTCTTTTCTTTTTTTTTTTTGGGGGGGGGGGGTTCAAGCGTTGTATTATATATGTTATTTTCCCATGGAAAATGTCTTAACTTCTTAACTTGATTTTATGGTTTAAATAAGTTGGTAGTATTATCTTTACTTATTCATTTGATACTGTTGATTATTTTTTTAAGCTGCACTTTGTTATAAAGTACCATTTACTCACATTCACTTTATGTCATTAGACTTACACACTTGGAAGATTAGATTTTTTCTGATTATCAATTTTAAGAACTGTTCAGAGTCTCCAAGGCTAAGTTGGTTAGGGCAAGAAGGTCGGACTTCGTAGAAGTCTGTGGCGCTGATTCAAATTCGCATCTGACTAGCAGAGAGGTGGACACTTTGCTATCTGTGTGGGCACCTCAGAATTGTGTATGCAATTGATGGATAGGTTTGCTTACAACAAATGAGTGTTACACACACAAACCAAGTCAATCAAACATATTCTAAAACCATATCAGTCACTTCACACGTCTCATGGTGCCCTGACACTTGCCCGAATTTTTGCCACGAATTTGTCGTGGCAACTGGCAAGTCGTGCCATTTTGGGGCACGAACTGGAAGTGTCCCGCACTGTTCATGGCTAGTTCACGCATAGTTCAAGATGAGTTCATGACGAGTTCACAAATAGTTGACAAACGCGTTCCCGTTCGTGTCCTCATTGACAAAAACTGGCACGACAAGTTCACGCATAGTTTGCGCATAGTTTGCACATAGTTTACGCGTAGTTTGCGCACTTCACGCATTGGCTCGATGACTTTCCGCAATTCGGATGGCATCGTGCCGACTTGGCCCAGCCATATTAGAACGGAGCCTCTCCAACCCTTGGTTATTCTTCGATTGGCTTTGGAAGAGACAACCATGCTTACTGTTAGAGACACCATTGCAAAGAGAAGATTCCTATACCTGACAGCTGCTCTAGCCATTGTTGATGAGCAGCAGAAAAGGCTGGCAGAGGCAGAAGAGAAACAAAAGGCAAACCCACCTCAAAGAATGACACAAGGAAAGTGTGTGTCAGGGAAAGGTTATCCAGAAGGCACGAATTTGGACAGTATGACAGTCTACTGACTGAACTCCACAATGAAGATCAAAGGAGCTACAAAAATTACCTCAGAATCACAGCTGACCTGTTCCAAGAGATGGTTGAGAAGTTAACCCCTCGCCTCCAGAAGCAGTCCATCTTCATAAGGGAACCACTTCAAGTTGGACTCAGGCTGGCTGCCACCCTCGGTTTTTTAGCCACTGGAAATTCCTATCAAAGTCTCCAGTACAGCTTCAGGGTTGAAGCAAGTACCATCTGCAAGTCCATACTCGAGGTGTGTAAAGCCATCATTGCGGTCTACAAGGACGAAGTGCTGCGCTGCCCCGAAACTGAAGAGGAGTGGAAGGAAGTTGCAGCCAGGTTCAGCTCCAGATGGAATTATTACAATTGACTAGGGGCTGTGGACGGAGAGCACATCGCCATAAATAAACCACCCAATGCTGGCTCTTACTACTACAACTACAAGGGCTTCCAGAGCATTATACTGATGGCAGTAGCAGAGGCTACCTACAAGTTCCTCTATGTGGATGTTGGGGCAGAGGGTGGCGCGTCGGATGGAGGAACATGGAGTAACTGTTCCCTGCATGATGCTGTAGAAGAGAACAGAGCTGGAGTGCCTCAACCAGAACCACTCCCTAACGATAACCACCCAGTGCCCTATCACTTCGTAGGGGATGACGCATTTGCTCTCCGAACCTGGATAATGAAACCATTCTCCCATCTGTCACAAGTCCTACGAGAACGCATATATAGCTACAGGTTGTGTCGTGCCCGACGTGTCGTGGAGAATGCCATTGGAATTTTATGTCAAAGGTTCCGTTGCCTTTACACGACGATGCATCAGCACCCCAACACCATCAATCTGATCACCATGTGTGCCTGTGTCCTGCACAACCTCATCCTCATCAGATACCCACACAAAATTTCAGAAGTGGACCACGAAGATCCAGACACACATGATCTGATCCCTGGTGGATGGAGGACTGAGCGACACCTGCTGCTGCTTCTAACCAGCCATCATACCCAGAAGGATGCAAAGAATCAGCGAGACTACCTTTCACATTAATGCATGCCCCCTGCTGGTGCTGTCCCCTGGCAAGAAAGAATGGTAGTAGCTCCATGAGCTGCATCCACAGTTGTTCTATTTTTTAAATCAAAGAAACGTTTATTTTTCATTGTATTTACATGAAAACAGCAAACATCAAATATGTACAAGTATCACAGTCCAATTATTTACAAATATTTACAAGTATCACAGTCCAATTATTTACAAATATTTACAAGTGTCTCATCTCAGTCTGAGTACTTGCTGATAGTAGCTCCACGAGCCGCCTCCACAGTTGTTCAATTTTTTTTAATAAAAGAAACGTTTATTTTTTTTAATTATTTTATTTTCTTTTTTTTCTTTTTTAAATAAGAAACCATTTCATTTACATGAAAATAGCAAACATCAAATACGTACAAATATCACAGTCCAATTATTTACAAATATTTACAAGTGTCTCATCTCAGTCAGGGTCCTTGCTGGTAGTAGCTCCATGACCAGCATCCACCGTTGTTCCATTTTTTAAACAAAAGAAACGTTTATTTTTCGTGTTTTTTTTTTGCCCTTTATTTTTTTGAAATAAGAAACCATTTTATTCACACGAAAACAGCAAACATCAAATATGTACAAATACCAAAGTCCAATTATTTACAAATATTTACAAGTGTCTCATCTCAGTCAGTGTCCTTGCTGGTAGTAGCTCCATGAGCTACATCCACAGTTGTTCCATTTTTTTAAATAAAAGAAACGTTTATTTTTCTGTTCTTTTTTTTTCTTCTTTTTTTTTGCCCTTTATTTTTTTAAATAAGAAACCATTTTATTTACATGAAAAAAGCAAACATCAGACATGTACAAGCATCACAGTCCAACTATTTATAAACATTTATAAGTGTCTTATCTTAGTCAGCGTCCATCCTGGTAGTAGCTCCATGAGCTACATCACAGTTGTTCCATTTTTGAAATAAAAGAAACGTTTATTTATGTTTTTTTTTTTGTTACCCTTTATTTATGGGTTTATTTTTCTTTCCTTTTTCTTATTTTTTGTTTCCATTTTCTTTCACTTTATTTTAAGGTCAAAGAGAAAAATAAGTGTTTTGAAATATGAAAAAATTTTATTTACATGAAAACAGTAAACATCAAATATATACAAGTATCAGAGTCCAATTGTTTACAAATATTTACAAGTGTCTCATCTCATCTCAGTCAATGTCCTTGCTCGTTGTGGTTCCGCTGTGTGGGGATACGCGATGGATTGGTGGGGTGTTGAGTTCCTTGGAGGTGTAGAGGGATGAGGGGGACACGCCCTCTTCTAGGTTGACAGACCCAGGGGTCAGGACCGGGAAGCTGAGTGGTGTCAGAGGTGTCTTTAATGTGGCTGACAGCAACGAAACTGAAGCTGTTGGTGAAGGAGCCTGGACAAGGGTGGCTGATGGTGCAGGTGGCATCCCTGGTTGCCACAACGTGGTACGGGGCCAGGAAGACTGGCCTGATGACTGTGGTGACTGGGGTGGCATCCTAGTTAGAAGTGATGGGTGACTGGCTGGACGATGCTGCTGAGGCTGCTGCTGCTGCTGCTCTGGCAGGTGCCTGCAAGGTTGCTGGTTGAGGTGGATGCCAGAACTGCTGCTGCTGAGGGGCTGCCAAGGTTGCTGCTGCTGTGGACCTGTCCAGGTCATGAGTGATTGTTGATGTGGCTGCTGGAAGAGCTGACGCCGCTGCCTGTAGTGGTGTACAATGTTGAGGCAGTCTACCTGGAATCCATGCTAGTAGTCTTCCGGGATGGCATGCATGTGGCCTTCCAGCAGGCACGAGAAATCGTGTACGATCTTGTGCTGGTCGGTTTACGAGTGGCTGGGCACCAAGGAATCTGCTTTGGACATGATCTGAAACATACAAACATTGTGACAATTTAGTATAGTATTTCAACGGAACATATTGCACATTCCATGTCAAAAGCAATGGATGAAACTGGAATACAATCTACATGTAGAGATTGAGATTCTCACATCTTGCACTACATTACTGAGGTCCTTGTGGGTCACCCAGGTGTCACCAGTTGCGGTGTCTGTCTGTGTTGTTGCTGGGCAGGACCGCTTCCCCTTGCCCTTGTCCTTCCTGGTGCTAGTAGATGCTTGGCTGTGGGAACCTGTGAACCTCACTTCATCATTGTCTCTCTCGCTTATCGTCACTGCAGCTGACTCTGGGACAGTAAACTGCTCACTAGGGACTGTCTCTCCCCGGACGATGTGTTGTATCAGGAAACACCAGGTCTCTATGATCTGGTCGTCACAGGCACTCCTTTGGGGCTGGCCAGCTGCACTCTTCTTCTCCTTCTTCATAATCTTCCCCACCCTGGTTCTCAAGTTCTCGTAATGCTTCTTGCATTGGGCACCAGTAGCAGGAGGCTCCAGCTGCTCTCCAAGTCGGTCCTACCGGCTGTTCTTAGCTGCCACGTTGAGCCAATCCTTGTGCTTCTTGTCACACAGTGGGGGGTTCGCCTTCACAAGGTCGGCCAACCTAAACTCCGCCTCTTCTGTCCAGCGGTAGTCAGGGATTTCTTTCTTGGACACCCAGGCCCACTTCTTCTGCTTTCTCTCGTCCTCAATGGATGGCTGTCTCTGGCTTTCGACTGGATCCTGCTGTGTCTCCGGGATCATGAGATCGAGATTTGAGTGAGGAGAATTATCTCTATCAGCAGTCTCTGCCTCTGGCCTGTTAGCTTCTGGCCTTCTCCCTCTTCCTTTTGTCAGCTTAGTTTTAGGCATGTTGTCTCGTCACTGGTGAGCTCTGGAATGGCGAGCAGTGTCCTGGAAGCTCTATAAATACCCCAAAACCGATGCGAGCGCCACTGTAGCGCAGTAGTCGTGAATTACTCGTGAACTGTTCGAGAACTGTTCGTGAACTGATTGTGAACTGCTCGTGCCATGCGCAAACTGTTCGTGAAGTGCGTAAACTAGTCGTGAACTGCTCGTGCCATCAATGTGCGAAGTACACGTGACCATGTCAGTGGGAAGGCACGGCCAAGCTGTGACGCGCGCATATTCGTGAACATGTCGGCAACTACTCGTGAACTTGACGTGAGATATTCATGAACTATTCGTGGCAGTTCGTGACAGTCCTGGCATGGCACATATTGCCACGCACTGTCAGTCATCCTCCCGCATCCTCCCGACGAGTTCAAGACGAGTTCACGAACAGTTTGCGCATAGTTCACGACCCGGTCACGAAATTTTGTCGAGACCAAAACTTTGAACAATTCAAAATTCTAGTCACGACATGCCACGATGTCATGACGGGTTTACGAACACTTCACGCCAGTTTACGACTAGTTTGCGCTTGGCACGACTTGAATCATGACAATACGTGCCACAAATTCGTGCAAGTGTCAGAGTGGCATCAAACTGAAGACCTAACCATGCCAGAAATCCTCGCTGCTGGAAGAGGAACGCTGGTGAGTGGTACAACATATAAACATATACTACCATGGTCTAATAGATTGTAGGTAGGGCAGCCGACCGGGACAACGGTCAACCGCAAAAAGCCAAAGCAAAGTCCTTCAAAAAGATGGCAAATGTGCTTACCCCATACAAATGGGTAAAACCCCATTAACAGAAGAAGAATAGTTAAATTTGTTCAATTCCCTAACAATTACATAACACTTAATTTTTTTTCTTTCCGGAATAAAAGCAATTGGTCGTGTCAGTGATTAAAAGCTGCATGCAAATGTGTTAAGTGTGTTTAGAATAAAAGAAATATGAGGTAGGAGTGTAGCTAAAGAATTTCTATACCACAAAATAAGATGATGACATTTTTGTTTTTTCATGGTGGAAGTTACTGTGCGTTTGAACATGTAGGTATCATTAATGCAAAGGTGGGTCTGAGGCAGGGTTGTGCTTTGTCTTTTTGGCAGCTTATTATATAAATGAATAAAAAGATTGTGAGCGTCAAATATAGAACCAAAAATGTAAGGGGAAAGTTATAAAATAAAGTCCTGCAAGGGGTGATGAATGCTTGTTGTTTGTATATGATACTGCGCTGACTTGGGATAGAAAAGAGAACATAAAAAAGTAAAAGCGGAAAACTATTGGGTAAGGTAAATATTAAGACATATTTATTTAATAATATGGTTGTGTTGATTTTGCCACATTGTATTATTG
>NC_090725.1:221524985-221537485 GCF_036898095.1 Palaemon carinicauda | reverse complement strand
GGTCAAAGTTTTTATTTGGTAGCTCAGTATAGGAATAAGGGCTAGGGGGAGCCTCATTAAACATGAAAACTAATGTAACAGTGACAGCTGTTTGAATTCCTCTCTGAATAACAGGGTCATCACCCATATGAAACACCCAGTTCCCCGTGAATGATCTCGATCACCTATTAGCTCTGGGATGAAAACTGTCTCCTGGAAGCAGAACGTCCTATCTTAACTTCTGAAGCCTCAAAATAATCTTTATTGGGAATAGAGAGACCCATCTTTTTCCACATGGGGTCAGGCTCTGAAAGACTTACCCTTTCAGCACTGGTTTCCATGTGTTTTGGTACCAGGAAATGTGCGCAAATAACCTACTTATGGAGGATCTGTCAATGGGAGCCTGACAAGAAAGGAATTGATGGTGCCATCGTCCTAGGAAGTGGGGAAAGGCTGAAAGAGCAGGAGTACAAAATTGAGCGATTGTTCTTTGCCACCTGGTGTACTTTAGAAGGAAACACTATGATTCTCTACAGATGCTATTGTCATCAAAGAAATAGCATCAGGCTCCTTTGGGTGATTTGATGGAATTGTAGTAACACCCGGAGCATCTTGGCTAGATAAGACTCTTTGAACAAATTCCAGAATTAAAGTTGCATTTGGATGCTATTGAATTGCAGCAGGCTGTGCATATACCATCGTCAGAGGGTCGCACGAAATGATCTTACAAACATATGCCTTATGTCTAACCTTAAAAGGCTGAGGTACTAGGTATGACATGAGTGAGGCAAAGGCGGATGAATGGGACGAGCCAAAGGGTGGTGTACAGATCATCCAAATTCATCAGGCGAGTTCCCTGCAGGAACAGTCACTTCGGGCAAGCAGTCTGAAGACTGTACACATGCTGGGCTTGCAGGAGGTCTGTATACATTGTTGGAGAGATATGGTGCCTACTGGGCTGCAATAGGAGCAAGTTAGCTCTTCCCCGTTTCCCCCAAAGACCTAGAAAACAACAATGGATAGCGAGGTTGTATATGAATAACTCAAGAGGGTGTCCTCTTAAGCAATGATAGCTACTCATGTCCTCAAGAGTATCTGCTGAAGTTTGTCATAGGATTGGAAAGGTCTAAGGTGGGGTAGGTGCACATGGTTGATACCCTTGTGAGCAACAAACTGCAGAACTCCAGGTTGAGGAGGAACTGTAGAGGAAATAGAGGCATGGGGAATTGGTCGAAAAAAAGAACTCACTTTTTTCAGCTTGAGAGAGTGAAGGTCCCGGGCCAACTCTGGTAGGAGCAAATGGAAGTTTCTGTTGTGCACCGTGCTTCAACTCTTCCAAGAGTTGGTACTTCGAGAGGGAACGGGAAAGTCCCATTGATGGCCAAAATTGACGTAGGTTATCAGGAGAAGGCTCAGCTTAAGAGTAAGACGGCACTGCTTTGCCAGTGCTAGCAAGATGATCTTCCACAACTGAAGGCTTCCCGTCGTCAAAGGAACATCCATTTAACTTAATCATCCTTCGGAGTAGACCGAATTAGCAGAGAGTAGTCGAGAGGTGGCTAGAGAGGAAAAAGAAAGATTGGCATTTTTGGCATACAAGGAAGAGCTTGGGAGGCGAAGAATCCCTTTGCAACTTCCTTCATCTACTGAACTACTCCCTCTAGGACAGTGGTTCCTAACCTGTGGTACGCGTACCACTAGTGGTACGCGAGGGCATTCCAGGTGGTACGCGAACACTTTTGGGGTCATGACGAAGCACAAAGAATGCTCTCCTTTAAACTTCTGGGTGAGCATGGCCTCCTCGTACCCGACGCTAGCCCGTCACGCTGTTCTCCAGCTACTGATTTTCCCCTCGACGTGGGAGTGCGAGCAGGGGTTCTCAGCCTTCATGGCCATCAAGTCGAAGAGCCAGAACCGTCTTGCTGCGCCCGGGCATGATTTCCGATGTGCTGTGAGCAAAGTCATGCCCCGCATTGACAAGCTGGTGGAGAAGAAGCATATACAGCCCTCGCACTTAGTTGTTGTTTTCTTAGTTAATTTGCATGTTCTATTTTTACAATTATAGAAATAAAGTGGTATCTGATCGAACTTAGTTTCTCTGGAACCAGGTGGTACGCGGCGACTGTACGGGACCTCCAAGTGGTACTCGATAACAAAAAGGTTGGGAATCACTGCTCTAGGAGGATGGTCAGTCCCAACCCTCGCTGCATGGAGACTCGTCCATGCAAGAGTGTCATCTACACAAAAGTTAAAGCTAGTAAGAATCAGTCTCCAAAGACGAAGTTGCATGTTTGTTTTCTCTATAAATAATCAACAACCCCCTGCACCTGGAAAGAGATAGCGAATTCAAAGATAGTACAGCCGTGGGCAGAAAATAGGAGAGACCAGTTGGAGACGTCAGCTCTCCACTGCGGCTGGATCAAAAGTGCTTGAGGTAACTCTAGTAAATTTACTGGTGGGCATGGTCTCCTCCCAGTACCTCGACTAATGCTCGGAGTTTGTTGGCACCTTTAAGCAAATGCATAGAAATATTGTTATTAGAGAATATATAATGATTATGTGTATATTCATTTATACATCAACGACAGGTAACCTTACTGAACTAAAAGCATTGCTTTATGTAAATTGCAATTTAAGCAAAAGTCTTTTGTGCTCTTTCAAGAAAAAACACACCCTCCTTTAAATACAAATTTAAAGTTCCTGTTTATTTTCCAAATATGTTTCAATATTGATAAGTGATTTTCTATCGACCCAGGCTTCCCCCTTGGGATGATTGATTTAGAAATCACCGATTTTTTTACCCTATATAGCGAATGTTTCAGAAACTTTTTAATAAAATTAAACGGACCTTAGAATGAACGCTGTATATTTAGAAGAATTAATATTCTTGCCAGTTTTTAGTACAAGATTGCATGAAACTCTTTCTTATTCATCAAAAGCCTATGAAAACGAATATGAATGTATGATGAATAGTTAACCAACAATAAGAAAGAAGAGAGTGTTGAAGGGATTACATACAATAGAAAGAAGATTTAATTATTGCTTAGTGAAAAACTTGAATTTTTTTTAGAAATCTGTAATTATTTCTAGTACAGAACAGAAATCTTTTAAACATTCCTCATAAAATTGTTGAATACTTACAGAATATATAGAATCATTTTTAAGTAAGATACTGTGTTTTGGGGTATCTTTTTTAAGGTTGACTAGTTGCGGTACAATTTAAGGATTTTCTTCTAAACCGGGAAATATATGAGAATAATGTTAGTTTTGTTAAATAATAGTCTTGATTATATTCTATAGCATGAGAGATGATGTTTGAATACTAATATCATGACACTTACACACTTCGACACCAGTAATAAATGAATTAAAACTTTTCCTTATCGTCATATGATGAAAAGTTTCAAATGTTTAAATGTTATTGGATTATAGTATGAATCTTCAATCAGAGATAGCACATCTACGAATCTGGATATCTTATTATAAATGTTATTCAAATTTTAAAATTTTATTATTCATGGATATTTATCAATTTCGAAGTGAGGCTATTAAAGATCATCGTCACGCAATTTATTGATCCACCAGGTAAATGACCTGAAGCTTCCTCCAAAAAAAAAAAAAAAAAAAAAAAAAAAAAATTGTAAGAATATTGTTTGAAAAGAGTATTTTGATTGTCATTCATTTATGATAATTATTAGATTATGTAATATTATTTGTAGAAATGAGACTCTGACTTCAACATTACCAGAATCCAGTTATGAAATAAGGAATGAATGAACATATATCCATTGAAAGATATACAAGTAAACCTAGGTCTTGGAAATAGTCCAAATATTATTTTTTTGATTTGTTACTGAGAAATAAAATTGGTGATAAAACTGAAATTGATTATTTTTTTGTAGACATTTTGTAGCTTTTATAAAAGAACGAGAGTTCTGTATTACAACTTTTATTTGCAAGCTATTGCCTAGACAAATTATTAAATATCTAAATTCTTTATCATTTAAGTACTTTCTTTTCAGAGCTCCTAATTTTCTGTCTTCCTAAACACAATTAAATAAGTTCGAAAGTTATAGAAAAAAAAAATATGATTCTTGTAGTTTAATAAGCAAACTCCTGGGCTCACCGAAATATAAAGACATTTGAAATGAATGACATGGTGGGGGGGGGGGGTGGGTTACGTAGCTTCAAGATTTTAAAGGAAAGAATGAGCTCATTTGACCTTCCTTGGAAGCTTTTCTTTCGAACCAACCTTCCTCAAAATTAAGGAAGAAGATGAAGATTTGAAGAAGAAAGAAACCAGGGAAGATGACGTGAAGGAAAGAGGACGAATTAAAAGGAGAACGCGGATAATCTTCAAGAAATGCTGAGCTTGGAATTTGTATGACGGGGACTCAGAAGAAGTCACGATATTCGATTACAGTAGTTTTAGATTAAAGAATTTCCTAATTTATGCGTTGTCAGATTGCAGGAATAAAATTTCATTTATTTTGTGACTTGAATTCATTTTGAACAGGAATGTTGATAATAGATGTTATGCACTTTCATCATTGTACTAATCAATATTGATGTAATTTCTTCATTTTAAGTTAAGCAAAAACCATTACAATTCCATCAATTGTTTCTGAATTTAACATGAAAGCTTATTTTCATACAACGTTGACAACATATATCCCTGTGCCATAGATATGAAAAATTACTTAAATATAAATTTTACCATCCAAAAAACGTTGAAAAGTGTGCATCTTAATAGGTGAGAATTATGTGTATGTATATCTTTTGAGACCATAATTATGCGAGATGATCAATAATACAAATTTATTGCTTTTACAGTATATTCAATTGATCACTTTCAAATGTATTCCTATAGCCTAGTTTACCTAAAAGCACCTTTGCTTGAAAGTGTCGTTAAAAAGGTTGACTAAAAAAAATCCCTAAAAAAATGTTTTGGTATGTTTTTCTTTTCTTTTTTTTTGGGGGGGGGGGGTTCAAGTGTTGTATTATATATGTTATTTTCCCATGGAAAATGTCTTAACTTCTTAACTTGATTTTATAGTTTAAATAAGTTGGTAGTATTATCTTTACTTATTCATTTGATACTGTTGATTATTTTTTTAAGCTGCACTTTGTTATAAAGTACCATTTACTCACATTCGCTTTATGTCATTAGACTTACACACTTGGAAGATTAGATTTTTTCTGATTATCAATTTTAAGAACTGTTCAGAGTCTCCAAGGCTAAGTTGGTTAGGGCAAGAAGGTCGGACTTCGTAGAAGTCTGTGGCGCTGATTCAAATTCGCATCTGACTAGCAGAGAGGTGGACACTTTGCTATCTGTGTGGGCACCTCAGAATTGTGTATGCAATTGATGGATAGGTTTGCTTATAACAAATGAGTGTTACACACACAAACCAAGTCAATCAAACATATTCTAAAACCATATCAGTCACTTCACACGTCTCATAGTGCCCTGACACTTGCCCGAATTTTTGCCACGAATTTGTCGTGGCAACTGGCAAGTCGTGCCATTTTGGGGCACGAACTGGAAGTGTCCCGCACTGTTCATGGCTAGTTCACGCATAGTTCAAGATGAGTTCATGACGAGTTCACAAATAGTTGACAAACGCGTTCCCGTTCGTGTCCTCATTGACAAAAACTGGCACGACAAGTTCACGGATAGTTTGCGCATAGTTTGCACATAGTTTACGCGTAGTTTGCGCACTTCACGCATTGGCTCGATGACTTTCCGCAATTCGGATGGCATCGTGCCGACTTGGCCCAGCCATATTAAAACGGAGCCTCTCCAACCCATGGTTATTCTTCGATTGGCTTTGGAAGAGACAACCATGCTTACTGTTAGAGACACCATTGCAAAGAGAAGATTCCTATACCTGACAGCTGCTCTAGCCATTGTTGATGAGCAGCATAAAAGGCTGGCAGAGGCAGAAAAGAAACAAAAGGCAACCCCACCTCAAAGAAAGACACAAGGAAAGTGTGGGTCAGGGAAAGGTTATCCAGAAGGCACGAATTTGGACAGTATGACAGTCTACTGACTGAACTCCACAATGAAGATCAAAGGAGCTACAAAAATTACCTCAGAATCACAGCTGACCTGTTCCAAGAGATGGTTGAGAAGTTAACCCCTCGCCTCCAGAAGCAGTCCATCTTCATAAGGGAACCACTTCAAGTTGGACTCAGGCTGGCTGCCACCCTCGGTTTTTTAGCCACTGGAAATTCCTATCAAAGTCTCCAGTACAGCTTCAGGGTTGAAGCAAGTACCATCTGCAAGTCCATACTCGAGGTGTGTAAAGCCATCATTGCGGTCTACAAGGACGAAGTGCTGCGCTGCCCCGAAACTGAAGAGGAGTGGAAGGAAGTTGCTGCCAGGTTCAGCTCCAGATGGAATTATTACAATTGACTGGGGGCTGTGGACGGAGAGCACATCGCCATAAATAAACCACCCAATGCTGGCTCTTACTACTACAACTACAAGGGCTTCCAGAGCATTATACTGATGGCAGTAGCAGAGGCTACCTACAAGTTCCTCTATGTGGATGTTGGGGCAGAGGGTGGCGCGTCGGATGGAGGAACATGGAGTAATTGTTCCCTGCATGATGCTGTAGAAGAGAACAGAGCTGGAGTGCCTCAACCAGAACCACTCCCTAACGATAACCACCCAGTGCCCTATCACTTCGTAGGGGATGACGCATTTGCTCTCCGAACCTGGATAATGAAACCATTCTCCCATCTGTCACAAGTCCTACGAGAACGCATATATAGCTACAGGTTGTCTTGTGCCCGACGTGTCGTGGAAAATGCCTTTGGAATTTTATGTCAAAGGTTCCGTTGCCTTTACACGACGATGCATCAGCACCCCAACACCATCAATCTGATCACCATGTGTGCCTGTGTCCTGCACAACCTCATCCTCATCAGATACCCACACAAAATTTCAGAAGTGGACCACGAAGATCCAGACACACATGATCTGATCCCTGGTGGATGGAGGACTGAGCGACACCTGCTGCTGCTTCTAACCAGCCATCATACCCAGAAGGATGCAAAGAATCAGCGAGACTACCTTTCACATTAATGCATGTCCCCTGCTGGTGCTGTCCCCTGGCAAGAAAGAATGGTAGTAGCTCCATGAGCTGCATCCACAGTTGTTCTATTTTTTAAATCAAAGAAACGTTTATTTTTCATGTGTTCTTTTTTTTGCCCTTTATTTGTTTTTAAAATAAGAAACCATTGTATTTACATGAAAACAGCAAACATCAAATATGTACAAGTATCACAGTCCAATTATTTACAAATATTTACAAGTATCACAGTCCAATTATTTACAAATATTTACAAGTATCACAGTCCAATTATTTACAAATATTTACAAGTGTCTCATCTCAGTCTGAGTACTTGCTGATAGTACCTCCATGAGCCGCATCTACAGTTGTTCCATTTTTCAAATAAAAGAAACGTTTATTTTTCGTGTTTTTTTTTTTGCCCTTTTTTGGTGAAATAAGAAACCATTTTATTTACATGAAAACAGCAAACATCAAATATGTACAAGTATCATAGTCCGATTATTTACAAATATTTACAAGTGTCTCATCTCAGTCAGGGTCTTTGCTGGTAGTAGCTCCATGACAAGCATCCACCGTTGTTCCATTTTTTAAACAAAAGAAACGTTTACTTTTCGTGTTTTTTTTTTTTTTTTGCCCTTTATTTTTTTGAAATAAGAAACCATTTAATTTACACGAAAACAGCAAACATCAAATATGTACAAATACCAAAGTCCAATTATTTACAAATATTTACAAGTGTCTCATCTCAGTCAGTGTCCTTGCTGGTAGTAGCTCCATGAGCTACATCCACAGTTGTTCCATTTTTTTAAATAAAAGAAACGTTTATTTTTCTGTTCTTTTTTTTTCTTCTTTTTTTTGCCCTTTATTTTTTTAAATAAGAAACCATTTTATTTACATGAAAAAAGCAAACATCAGATATGTACAAGCATCACAGTCCAACTATTTATAAACATTTATAAGTGTCTTATCTTAGTCAGCGTCCATCCTGGTAGTAGCTCCATGAGCTACATCACAGTTGTTCCATTTTTGAAATAAAAGAAACGTTTATTTATGTTTTTTTTTTTTTGTTACCCTTTATTTATGGGTTTATTTTTCTTTCCTTTTTCTTATTTTTTGTTTCCATTTTCTTTCACTTTATTTTAAGGTCAAAGAGAAAAATAAGTGTTTTGAAATATGAAAAAATTTTATTTACATGAAAACAGTAAACATCAAATATGTACAAGTATCAGAGTCCAATTATTCACAAATATTTACAAGTGTCTCATCTCATCTCAGTCAATGTCCTTGCTCGTTGTGGTTCCGCTGTGTGGGGATACCCGATGGATTGGTGGGGTGTTGAGTTCCTTGTAGGTGTAGAGGGATGAGGGGGACACGCCCTCTTCTAGGTTGACAGACCCAGGGGTCAGGACCGGGAAGCTGAGTGGTGTCAGAGGTGTCTTTAATGTGGCTGACAGCAACAAAACTGAAGCTGTTGGTGAAGGAGCCTGGACAAGGGTGGCTGATGGTGCAGGTGGCATCCCTGGTTGCCACAACGTGGTACGGGGCCAGGAAGACTGGCCTGAAGACTGTGGTGACTGGGGTGGCATCCTAGTTAGAGGTGATGGGTGACTGGCTGGACGATGCTACTGAGGCTGCTGCTGCTGCTGCTCTGGCAGGTGCCTGCAAGGTTGCTGGTTGAGGTGGATGCCAGAACTGCTGCTGCTGAGGGGCTGCCAAGGTTGCTGCTGCTGTGGACCTGTCCAGGTCATGAGTGATTGTTGATGTGGCTGCTGGAAGAGCTGACGCCGCTGCCTGTAGTGGTGTACAATGTTGAGGCAGTCTACCTGGAATCCATGCTAGTAGTCTTCCGGGATGGCATGCATGTGGCCTTCCAGCAGGCACGAGAAATCGTGTACGATCTTGTGCTGGTCGGTGTACGAGTGGCTGGGCACCACGGAATCTGCTTTGGACATGATCTGAAACATACAAACATTGTGACAATTTAGTACAGCATTTCAACGGAACATATTGCACATTCCATGGAATACAATCTACATGTAGACATTGAGATTCTCACATCTTGCACTACATTACTGAGGTCCTTGTGGGTCACCCAGGTGTCACCAGTTGTGGTGTCTGTCTGTGTTGTTGCTGGGCAGGACCGCTTCCCCTTGCCCTTGTCCTTCCTGGTGCTAGTAGATGCTTGGCTGTGGGAACCTGTGAACCTCACTTCATCATTGTCTCTCTCGCTTATCGTCACTGCAGCTGACTCTGGGACAGTAAACTGCTCACTAGGGACTGTCTCTCCCCGGACGATGTGTTGTATCAGGAAACACCAGGTCTCTATGATCTGGTCGTCACAGGCACTCCTTTGGGGCTGGCCAGCTGCACTCTTCTTCTCCTTCTTCATAATCTTCCCCACCCTGGTTCTCAAGTTCTCGTAATGCTTCTTGCATTAGGCACCAGTAGCAGGAGGCTCCAGCTGCTCTCCAAGTCGGTCCTACCGGCTGTTCTTAGCTGCCACGTTGAGCCAATCCTTGTGCTTCTTGTCACTCAGCGGGGGGTTCGCCTTCACAAGGTCGGCCAACCTAAACTCCGCCTCTTCTGTCCAGCGGTAGTCAGGGATTTCTTTCTTGGACACCCAGGCCCACTTCTTCTGCTTTCTCTCGTCCTCAATGTTTGGCTGTCTCTGGCTTTCGACTGGATCCTGCTGTGTCTCCGGGATCATGAGATCGAGATTTGAGTGAGGAGAATTATCTCTATCAGCAGTCTCTGCCTCTGGCCTGTTAGCTTCTGGCCTTCTCCCTCTTCCTTTTGTCAGCTTAGTTTTAGGCATGTTGTCTCGTCATTGTGAGCTCTGGAATGGCGAGCAGTGTCCTGGAAGCTCTATAAATACCCCAAAACCGATGCGAGCGCCACTGTAGCGCAGTAGTCGTGAATTACTCGTGAACTGTTCGAGAACTGTTCGTGAACTGATTGTGAACTGCTCGTGCCATGCGCAAACTGTTCATGAAGTGAGTAAACTAGTCGTGAACTGCTCGTGCCATCAATGTGCGAAGTACACGTGACCATGTCAGTGGGAAGGCACGGCCAAGCTGCGACGCGCGCATATTCGTGAACATGTCGGCAACTACTCGTGAACTTGACGTGAGATATTCATGAACTATTCGTGGCAGTTCGTGACAGTTCTGGCATGGCACATATTGCCACGCACTGTCAGTCATCCTCCCGCATCCTCCCGACGAGTTCAAGACGAGTTCACGAACAGTTTGCGCATAGTTCACGACCCGGTCACGAAATTTTGTCGAGACCAAAACTTTGAACAATTCAAAATTCTAGTCACGACATGCCACGATGTCACGACGGGTTTACGACTAGTTTGCGCTTGGCACGACTTGAATCATGACATTACATGCCACAAATTCGTGCAAGTGTCAGAGTGGCATCAAACTGAAGACCTAACCATGCCAGAAATCCTCGCTGCTGGAAGAGGAACGCTGGTGAGTGGTACAACATATAAACATATACTACCATGGTCTAATATATTGTAGGTAGGGCAGCCGACCGGGACAACGGTCAACCGCAAAAAGCCAAAGCAAAGTCCTTCAAAAAGATGGCAAATGTGCTTACCCCATACAAATGGGTAAAACCCCATTAACAGAAGAAGAATAGTTAAATTTGTTCAATTCCCTAACAATTACATAACACTTAATTTTTTTTCTTTCCGGAATAAAAGCAATTGGTCGTGTCAGTGATTAAAAGCTGCATGCAAATGTGTTAAGTGTGTTTAGAATAAAAGAAATATGAGGTAGGAGTGTAGCTAAAGAATTTCTATACCACAAAATAAGATGATGACATTTTTGTTTTTTCATGGTGGAAGTTACTGTGCGTTTGAACATGTAGGTATCATTAATGCAAAGGTGGGTCTGAGGCAGGGTTGTGCTTTGTCTTTTTGGGCAGCTTATTATATAAATGAATAAAAAGATTGTGAGCGTCAAATATAGAACCAAAAATGTAAGGGGAAAGTTATAAAATAAAGTCCTGCAAGGGGTGATGAATGCTTGTTGTTTGTATATGATACTGCGCTGACTTGGGATAGAAAAGAGAACATAAAAAAGTAAAAGCGGAAAACTATTGGGTAAGGTAAATATTAAGACATATTTATTTAATAATATGGTTGTGTTGATTTTGCCACATTGTATTATTGAGTGTCCAACAACCCTGAATCTTCTCTTACATATTAAGTCTAATCCTTAATTTATTGTTGGGGTGTTCTATCTTGTATATGGAATGGAGACGTAATGCAAAGGCATTTCTGCATCTATAGGGCAGAGTAACATGTCAGTCATGAATATGATTGGAATACTTAGGTCAAACAAAACCTGAGACAACAAACTGTTTAGGCATAAGCCATACAGATACTCTGTTCATGATTGTTAATGGTAAAGTGAGCAAATACACCATAAAATTTTCGATCAACTTATGTAACAGGTGATCAGATTTACTAAACCTTTCAAGAAGGTAAATCCTATTAATCCTGCCTTAGGATAACATGTGTTTCATTATTGTTACACAGTTAAAAGTAGCCCTTAGGATAGGTCCATCAAGCTGGATAAGTAGGCTAAAGACTATATACTCCTTATACGCCCCAACGTATTACAACAATATCATGAAATAGTAATAAGAATTGTAACAAGAATCCAACATATCAGTTATTAACAAATACAACAGGTTAAGAAAAGGTAGAATAAGAGACGCCGTAGAAATTAGGAAAAGGTGATACTGAAGGGATATTAGGAGGGTCTAAATTGAGGGAAGGAAGGAGAGGGGAGGGGCGGGGGTATAGGTATTCGAATTGCTTTGCCTACTTCTCAATTCACTTGACTTAACCTTTATTATCAAAGGAATAAACACCTTAATTAACGAGATTTGAAAATACATTATCGTGTATAGAAATTATGGGAGGTCTATAGAATGTTATGCTAAAGTAACATTCTGATCAAGTAATTAGTAAGAGAGATATCAAAGAAAAACCCACTATTTTTTGCCAGGAATACATAGTAGATCTATGGCAATTAATTTCCGCAACCAAGGAAAACAAACAAAACCAATATAGAAATTTAAGGATTTAGGATCATATTTCCTTGAAAAGGAAAACAAAAACCAATGCAAAACCGTAGAGGGTATAACGATAATCTCACTAGCTGTCACCTTGTTCTTCCCACATATCCATGTAAGAGGTCCGAGAGGAAACCGATTTTATCCTTCTACAGAGAGATTCAACAACAATAATAGTAAATAGCTTTTAAAAATCAAGAAAGATGGTTGTTGTTGCGAGTTTTAAATGTTGTTTGTTTCTTTATTCAGCAATTTATTCAAGACTACCCAGTAATTAATACAGTATTTGCTCCAGTTTCTGCTACACAGTAAATGACGCATATTTATAGAGAACAGAGCCGC
>NC_090725.1:221497485-221517485 GCF_036898095.1 Palaemon carinicauda | reverse complement strand
TATATATATATATATATATATATATATATATATATATATATATTTATATATGCAATGGATATGCGTTTGCGATTGTGTATTTGTACGTAATGTTGAAAGCGTTCTTGTAAATCTTTCCTAAATCATATCAGAGTATATATCAAAGTTTATAAATACTTCAATCTGATTTTTAAAACTAAGCTTGAAATTGGAGATGATCACTGCTTTAGTTAAAAGAAAAAGAAAACAAATCTGCTTTCGTGGTTTCTCTTCCTTAAATCGAAACAAATGATGTCATTGGAATAGATAGACAGCATTAATCCACTTTGTTAAGATGACTGTTTATATAAGGTATCGTTATGGAAGAAAGGAGTAAAGTACGAAGGGTACCGGAAGAATAGCATCTTCGTTGACGTTCCCCTTTCTGCTGTTATGATACCTTGTTCTTTACTCTTTTACTTAAATTAAAATCACTAGGTCGACTCTCTTCGTTTTTTATTTACCTTATTTTTTTTTTTACTCAAAAACAGGAAATAATTAGATACGTAAAAATTATGTGTTTATGCATTTTCTGTCAATGTCTTGTATTTAAAATGTTATCAATTTGATTCTCAATAATATCCCATCTTTTTTGCTTTCCTTTTTTCCTTTTTATTTCTTGGATCCTCTCCGGTTTCCCCCGGACAAATGCCATTCATTTTCATTTCCATTCCCTTTTTTTTTTGTCTTTACCAGTTGAGGGTTTTTTCTCTACTTTTACGAAATCCAGAGGTCCTTTTCTTTTTCTTGTTAAACAATTCTGTTTGTTTTACCCTTCCATTTCAAGTTCTTATAGTGTTATTGCCTTATATGAATATCTTTACAGGTTTTCCATCCTTTTATCAATTTGTTTGTCCTGATTGGATGGGCAATGAGATTTGGAGTCAGACATCATTGGGCTAAGTGAGCATACTTCAGGCATCGAGAGAGAGAGAGAGAGAGAGAGAGAGAGAGAGAGAGAAGTGAGGAGAAAGTCAATTACCTAAATGCTTAAATGATTATGAAGATACCCTCGTAATAATATTCCGGGATTTTTAATGGACAATTTAGTTCATGAGAGAGAGAGAGAGAGAGAGAGAGAGAGAGAGAGAGAGAGAGAGAGAGAGAGAAGTGGGGTGATTGTTACTTTGCTAAATTATGAAATCATTAAGAAAAAACATCGCAACAATATTCCAAGGATTTTAAATTCCTATTTAGTTCTTGAGAGAGAGAGAGAGAGAGAGAGAGAGAGAGAGAGAGAGAGAGAGAGAGAGAGAGAGAGAGAGAGAGAGAATTGGCTAGTCATATGGTGATTCATAAAATCAATAATAATTGCGGGGATCTAGAAATCACTGCATCATATTAACACTAGGGTACTTAATTAGATATTAACATTGCACCCCTTTGACAGGATGATAGAGGAGTGCAAAATTAATGTGAATGTGATAGAATAATTACTGCTGTCCGCATTTCTTTTTTTTTCGGGGGGAGGGGGGTTAACAGAAACTTGAAAAACAAATTTGTGACGAAAATAATTATATATATATATATATATATATATATATATATATATATATATATATATATATATATATATATATAAAGTATATATGTGAGCGTGTATATATATATATATATATATATATATATATATATATATATATATATATATATATATATATATATATATATGAATAATAGTACCAGGGTTATGATATACATCTATATTGCTTAGCTTTCGGAAAATCTATTTCCATCATCAGAGCCTAAAATAGGATACAATGCATAAGTTAAAACATAGTATGATGAATATTTAAAACAGAAAATTTAAAATGAACATACAAAATCTTTATGAAATAAAAATAAGAAATTAACATACAACTATAAAATCAATTTAAATACAAAATAAAAGATCAAATCGCCAGCGCTATATACTCACATGAAATAAAATTAAACTCAATTTAATTCGTACGTTGCCCGGCCCAGGTTTGGTTTTAGTTTGTGCTGGAATATTGCCTCCATTATTACTAAGTCGAGGTTATTCTGGGAAGTGGCCAAGATGGAAAAATTCCCCTTGGACATAGGGTGGTCCTCACTTACGGAATGGTCTCTGATGGCTGAATGGGGTGGTTTTGCCATATAATTACCCGTTCTAGGTGAGCGACCGAAGTGCTCAGATAATCTTGCACGGTAATGTCTTTCACTTTTTCCAATATACGATGCATTACAGCGATCACACTTATATTTATATATGACACCCGAACAAAGATCATCTGAGACCCGGTCGTTAAATTTGAAAAATTTGCTCATAGCATTTGAGGGGGAAAACACGATCTTCAATGATACCTGAGTGCCTGTATAATTTGAGGTCAGACTGCATAAGGCCTTAAGCTTAAATTGTTGCCACAGTGAGTGGGAGCAAAAAATCATTAGCAACAATAATTGAAGATTTTTAAAGAAAGATAGTAGCTCTTCAAAAGAACTGCGGCATATCAAATCCATTTGCTATAAATTCACTCAAAGGTTTACGAATTCAAAATTTACCATACTTTTTAGTCTCCGCAACGAGTATATCACTTTAAAATTAGAAGTATAATTCATAATTCTATGAGGTTTATACGGTAGTGAAGGAGTATACATCCATTCTTATACATACATATATATATATATATATATATATATATATATATATATATATATATATATGTTCATATATATATATATATATATATATATATGTGTGTGTGTATATATATATATATATATATATATATATATATATATATATATGTGTGTGTGTATATATATATATATATATATATATATATATATATATATATATATATATATATATGTATGTATATATTACTATTATCATTATTATTTTTATTAATATTATTATTATCATTATTATTATTATTATTATTATTATTATTATTTTTATTATTTTTATTATTATTATTATTTATTATTATTATTATTATCATTATTATTATTATTATTATTATTATTATTATTATTATTATTATTATTATTATTATTATTATTATGTTAAACTTATAGAGAGTCTGACCAAAAAAGGAAATTATATACATGAAATCTATCAGTGTTGTTCAAAAAGATCTCAAAAAGAGAAATGAAAATAAATAATAACTGATTAGAAACATCTACAAAAAAAAATCGTTATTAGGTTATTGGAGGATTGAAAAACAACAACAACTCAATGACAGGTAATGAAAGAAATTTACGACAAATTGAATGGAGATAAAGTAAAAATGAATATAAGTCAACCAATCAATCAGTGACTGGAAGTTACAGCTGTCTAGCAACTACTTTAGTCACTAACATCAAGTAAGGAAAAGAACGTAGACGATAAAAGAAGAATGATCATATCAAATTTAATTTCAACAGCATCTAAGGACTGAGCTATCCAAGGGAAAAAACATTATTTAGATGGTGGGTGTGGCTTCTGTATCTTCTAAGATTTGTTCAAACTGCTATCATCTTTTTTGGAGTTTCATCTCATTTCCAGGAACAGATTAACATTACTGTTTACATTTGGTTTTCTACTATGCTAAAAATGCAGTAGTTTGCGAATAAGGTTCTGCCAAAATTTAATTTTTATCAGACTACTATTTATCAAAGAGTCATAACTTTATGCCAGTGAAATGCACAATTCATTCTTTCACTTCCAATAACCTTTTTTTACTTATTTTTTTTTTACATTGTCTCTACATTTATCATTCTATCCATTCTTCTTCCATCACATATATTTCACGAATAGTTCTTCATTGAAATTTTAAACTGTTTTATTTCATTTTTACAAGATACTAACTTCCCTTCCATGAACACGAAGGCGAAAGAATTCCCCTGCATATTTTACTTTAGCTTCCGCAATTAACTATAGTCTTACTATATTATGCACGTAACTAAGTATCCATTTTTATTCAACTTATTCAACTCTTTCTCCAGCAATCCATTCGATTTTCGTTTATACTTACTTCCTATATTTAACTTAAAATTTCCACTTTCGTTTATATCTTCTTGCTATCACCTTGAACAAATTTCAGTAGCTTTTCATTTTTCCATGCACCATCTTTTATCAACATAGTGTCATTTGCAAATGTGAACCATTCCATAAACCATTAACAGCTATACACTTCTTTTTTACCTCTAGTTACAATTCATCCATTTTACATCCTTTAATACATGAACTGTTATGTGAGACCCAGTGAACCATCTCTTTTATTCTATATAACTAAGTAATATTAGTTTTAATACTGATTTATGAACATATCCATATGTTACTGACATTGTTCAAACATTTCAAGAATGACAACACACTACATCCATCAGAATGATGCATATCGATTCATTAACAATAAATTAATTTGGAAAAATATTTGGAACAAAGAAATATAAACTAATGAATTGTGCATTAAAAAATTACAATATATCCACATATTTCTGTTAATATCATATCATATTGAGCATTGGTAATCTAATGTTCTTTGTAACTGTTTTTGTGATGGTTTACTTCATTAGTTGTGCATGTAACATGTTTTATTGTTTCAGGTGGTAGTAAGCTGTAGTTGCAAAGAAGTGAAACACTGAAACACGGCTAAATTTTGACTATAAAGAGGAAACTGCCGAAAAAGTTTAATAGTTTTCATATAAGAACATGTATTAGCCCATATGATAAAAAAAAGACTAATATTTTAATAACACAATGGACTAAAATCTTATTGTGTACACAAAAATTACTGTTTATATATCAGGTTGGATGAATTTCACGGAAAACTTCACAAACGTTAGAATAATATTAGCCAGCATAATATTCATAGCTGGTGCTCCCAGCATTTCACAAAATTGTTTTCGTTTCTCAAGAAAAGCAAATTTTATGATGATGATTTGAATTAATAACAGTAAACCCTTTGCTAACTGAGCGAAGGGAGAAAGGTGATTAAGAGCTCTTGCCTAACGATTTTCGCATTTTTTGAGCTAGAGAATGTAGATAAAATATTTGGGAATCATTAATGGCTTGTACAGTTTGTAAACTGCATTAACTACAATATATTAAAGCGGATGTATGTAAAACAAATGATGGTGAGATTCTTAGTCAAGTGAGAGAAGTGGATATAACGACAACTAAATTCATGTACTGTACCACTTAGCCTGTCGACATGATTTCACAGGAATAATGATATACAAATGTTCATGTACGACAAATCTGCATTAACACTCAAAGCTAACCTTTGCCAGGGAACTTTTGATTAAATCTTCCCATATGTGGAAGACGCAATAATCAAAGGACGTCATTTTAAGAGTCAAAATGCTTAGAGAAAGTATCTTACGAGCGTTAATGAGCATTTTTATAGAGATTAATAACAATTACAAGGATGACAAGTTAAAAATAAAAATGAAACATTTTGGCCAAATAATCTGATTTCGGCAAAGAAATGTAAGAGTAATTATGGGTTTGTCAATATTTTTCCAAAATATCAATCTATAATAGAGTTATTTAAAATAGTATCATCTGAGAACGGGGCAGTAAAAGAATAGGGTACTATGCGAAGACATAAAATTGTTGAAATACATGAAAAACTAAAAGCTATACATTGGCCTGGTAAAGATAGTTTGCTTGCTATCTTCATCTGACATTCTTTCATTTTTGTTAAAGCTCATTCATCCTTTTCACTGTTGCATAAAGATCAATTGATGAAATATCATATATAAAATAAAAATTAGCGCACTCATATGTAGAACACATGTATTAATCTGTCGCAATAGGCAGTGGTTGAGTAAACTTTGTTAATGACAGTTACCATATAGAATCTACCAAAGCAAAACAAGGACTAGGAACACTCATCCACACCTTTGCTCCTAAAAGGGCAAATTCCAGAGTGTCGAGGAATTGGAAAGGATTTCTAGTTAACGATGACTAAGATAACTGCACCAAACTGGTATGTGACGAGGGAACAAAATCGAAGTTTGTTCCAATGCTGAAGGGATGTCAAGCTTTGATGCTCTACCTAAGAATAACATTCGATCACCATATTTGTAATTGTTTTACATTATGTGGATGAAATTGAAAATGTTCCCCCATTTTATACTGGTTATGAATACAAAGAAATCTGATTGATATGAATGTATTCTCAAATAAGTGTTCCACCTTTCTGAAATCACTTTTGAAATTTCGTGCCATCTCAGAAAGTGACTTCAAACATATTTTTTATTCTCCAAAGCAAAATCAAACCATTGAGCATAAGGGAAAAGTCTCTGTTGGTCTTTGTAAGTAAAAACTGTGAACACAAATATATTTTTTTTTTTAACGAACATTTGAAGTCAGTTCCATCAGGGCCAGAATACAAAGTAGGGTAATGATTTGAGTATCTTATAAGCTTTCATAAAAAAACTTAATTGGTTTTTCAGGGTTGGAGATATAAGTATCTTCGGGAGTGAATAGAACATGTTCAAGCCATCTCCATGTACTCTCACCATGATCTCTTCTATAAATGGCACTCAGATAATCCTTCTGAGGGCTTTGTTCTCAAATCTACAAAACCTGTTGGATATTGTTTCATATTCATACCAAGACTCGTGTCCATACAGTAACACCCATCTCTCTAAATTGATATATAGCCTAATTTTTATATGCAATTTTAGGTGATTTGATTTCAAATTCGGATTGGCTTATTTAAATTTTTCATTAAACTTTAATTTTAGTGATCCTGTATTAGAGATCATAGTTCCTAAATATTTTAATGGTTCAACCTCATTAATCCTTTCTTCTTTCAATGATATTTCATCTTCCAAAACATTTTCAGTTCTCATCATCTCATTTTTTTTTTTTATTATTATTTACCTTAAGCCCAACCTTAGATCATATTTCATGCATCCTGGTAAGCAAGGATTGTAAATCCTGTGGTGTTCTGCTAATGAGGACAGCGTCATCTGCACACTCTAGATCTCCTAATTTCATGTCATCAATGCGATACAATACTTCTCCACCATCCAAAGCTGTTCTATAAATTGAAAATCTATCAGGAGAGTAAACAACATAGGTGACAACACATTCCCTTGGAGTACTCCACTGTTCACTGAAAATTTCTTCGATAGGATTCAACTAACATCAACTTTGCGTTTGCTATGCTCATGAACAGACCTAATCCGATGTTCATATTTAAAAAAAAATCACTAATATCCCAGGAACCTCACTAAATTGGTCAGTGTGCACTATGAAAGGCTTCTTTTTTTTTTATAGTCCCCATTTGTCCTCAAAAGTGAATTTCTATATTCAACACATGGCTCTACCAAATGTATCAAAATAAAAATTGAGGCAGTAAAACTTCTACTTTTTCCAAAGCCTGATTATTCTACTATCAGCCTTTCATCAGTCTTTCTCTCTAGTCTCTTCAGAGTGAGTATACTATATATTTTCATGACGTTACACTGAACGCCGTATATTAGGAAGAACTAATTTTCGTGCCAGTCTTTAATACAAGATTGCTCAAGACTTTTTCATATTCAACAAAAGCCTGTGCAAACAAATATGAATGTATGATGAATATTTAACCTACAATAGGAAAGAATCGAGTGGTAAAGAGAGTATATGCAATAGAAAGAAGATTAAATGATTGCTTAGTAAAAAAAGAAAACATTATTGAAATATTTAATTATCTATTGAACCGTACAGAAATATTCTTAACGTTCATAATAACATAGTTGAATACTTGCAGAATGAATAGAATCATTCTAAAGTTGTATACTATGTGTATTTGGATATAGTTTTTCAAATGCTGACAGGTTGCGGTACAATTTAGAATTTTATTCTATACCAGGAAATATATAAGAATAATGTGAGTTTTGTTAAATAATAGTCTTAAGTACGTTCTATAGCATAAGAGACAATGTTTAAATGCTAATGTTATGACACATACACACTTCGACAACAGTTATAAATAAATCATATCTTTTCCTTATCGTCATATGATAAAATGTTTTAAATTTTTAAAGGCTAGTGGATAATAATATGGATTTTCAATCACAGGTAGCATTTCTATGGCCTTGGATATTTTATCACGAAAGTTATTTAAATTTTCAATTTAATTAGTCATTGATATTTATCAATTTCAAAGTAATGCTTTTAAAGATCATCGTCAACCAATTTATTGATCCACCATGCAAATAACCTGAGGCTTCCTCGATTTAAATGAAATAAAAAAATGGAAACAAATGGATTGAATAAAGTATTTTGATTGTCATCCATTTAAAATAATTGATAAATTATGTAATATTATTTGTATAGATGAGACTGTAATTACAACATTAGAAAAATCCAGTTATGAAATAAGGAATAAATGAACATTTATCCATTGAAAGATATACAAGTAAACCTAAGTCTTGGAAAAAGTCCAAAGGATATAATTTATTTGCGATTTGTTACTAAGAAATATAAATGATGATAAAACTGAGATTCCATACTGTTTTTCAAGACTTTTTGGAGATTTTATAAAAGAACAAGTGTTCTGTATTACAACCTTTAATTGCAAGCTATTACCTAGACAAATGATTATATATCTAAATTATTCACCATTTAAGTACCTTCTTTTTAGAACTCTCAATTTTATGTCTTCCTCAAAACAATTAAATAGAGTCGAAAGTTAAAGAAGAAATAATATATAATTCTTCTTAAAGCGTGATAAGCAAACTCCTGTAGTCACCGAAATATAAAGACATAACTTCAAGTTTTTGGAGGAAAGAAGGAACCCATTTGACCTTCCTGGGAAGCTTTTCTTGCGAACAATTCTTCCTCAAAATTGAGGAAGAAGAGGATGATTTGAAGAAGAAAGAAACCAGAGAAGATGACGTGAAGGAAAGAAGACGAATTAAATGTATAAAGCTGAAAATCTTCAGGAAATGCCGAGCTTGGGAATCGTATGACGGGAACTCAGAAGAAGTCATGATATTCGATTACTGTCTTTTTAGACTAAAGAATTTCCTAATTTATGCGTTGTCAGATTGCCGGAAGAAAATCAAAATTTTTGTGTGAGTTGATTTCATTTCGAACTGGAAAGTTGACAATAGATGTTATGAACATTTGTCATCTTACTAATCAATATTGATGCAATTATTTCACATTTTCATCAATTATTCCTTAATTTACCATCAAAGCTAATTTCTATACAACGTTGTCAACATATATCCCTAATGTATTATGGATAAGAAAAATTACTCAAATATAATAGTTTACCATCCAAAAAAACATTCAATGTATCTTAATAGGTGAACATTATTTGTATGTACATCTTTTGAGACCATTTGTAAGATAATTTTTGTTTTCACATGGTCATTAATAGAAAATTATTCCTTTTACAGTAAAAACAACTGATCATCTTCGAATATTTTTATTATCTAATTTACCAGAAAACACGTTGGCTTGAAAGTTTTAAAGAAAAAAAAAAGTTATTTTTTTTTCGGGGGTGATGAGCAAGCGTTGAAGTATTTTTATTATTATATTCCAACTGTTTCTGTTATCAAGAACCATGTACTCACAATTGCGTTGAGTCATCTGACGTAAAAACTTAAAAGATTAGTCTTTTCAGATTATTAACTGTAAAACTGTTCAGAGCCTCGAGGGTTAAGTCGGTTAAGGCATCAAAGGTGTACTTCATAAAAGTGTGTGGCACGGGTTCAAATCCGCTGCTGATCAGTCGGAGAGGAGGGCACTACTGCTATCCATGTAGACACCTCAGGATTATTTATGTAAATGACTGATAGGATTGCTTACAGCAAATAGGTATTACACACACACACACACACACACACACAAAGTCAAACAACTATCTATTAGAAACATAACAGACACCTCACACGTCTCAAACTGACTACCTAAACGCACCAGGACTCCTCGCTGCTGGGAGGAGGAACGCTGGTGAGTGGTAAAACACATGAACATACGCTACCGTGGTCTAAGTGATGTCAGGTAGGACAGCCGAGCGGGACTACGGTCTACCCCAAAAAAGCCAAAGAAAAGTCCTTCAAAAAGATGGCAATCATGCTTACTCCACATAAATGGCAGAAAATCCGTTAATAGATACAAAATAGTAAACAGTCCAATTCCTTAACAATTACATGACACTTACATTATTTTCGTTTTCGCAATGCCAAGCAATCCATCGTGTCGGTGATTAAAATCTGCTACCAAAATGTCTGAAACGTGCCGATGTGGGGGGAAGGGGGCGGTGGAGGCGTGAACAGAATGTTGAAAAAAGAAATGTTCAGACTTACGTAAATCTCAAGAGAGTTTGGAATAACATAGAAAGATAGGGTAGAAGTGTATTTGAAGAATTTCTATACCAGAAAATAAGTTGATGAGATTGTATTTTTCATGGTGTAGGTATCATCAATGCAACGGTGGGTCTAAGATAAGATTGTGCCTTGTCTTTTTGGCTGTTTATTATATTTATGAATAAAGGGATTGTGAACGTCAAAGATTGAACCAAAAATGTAAGTAGGAAGTTATAAAATAGTCCTGCAAGGGGTGAAGAATATTTGATGTTTGCATATGATTCTGCGCTGGCCTGGGATAGAAAAGAGAACTTAAAGAAATGTAAATCTGAATGAAATTTTATGATTAATGATGGTAAGATTAGAGAAAATTAGATTCAAAGTAAGTGTGAAGCAAGAGATGTACAAGGTTTTATGCAAAAGTCTGGGGAGAAACTTAAATTGTCTGTTGGAGCCAAAGTTTGAATTTCTAAACTCTTTTTCCATTTTGCAAATTAGAATTTGAGCAATAACAGAAGAAACAAGTTGAAGGTGTTGTGAATGAGGAATTGACAAAATTAGAATTGTGGAGAAGCGTAGAAGATATGAAAAAGGTTATGGTAGACCAAATAAACGGATTTTGAGCGAAGCGAAAAATCTATTTTTGGGTGAGGTAGCCATGTCGTCCTGATGGAAATTCCTTCATTAGTAGCTTCCTAGGTATATTTGACTACAGTGTTATATCCCAGAGAATTTACCGAAGGTATCCAGAATTCTAACTCCTGGTGCGAATATCCATTAAAATTTAAAAAGGGATATCGCGTATATCAGAGGACGTATTCCTGACACGTCTCATACCTATCTACACCCCCAATAGCATTTTTGCTTCGAGAGGGAAAAGTGGCAAGAATATAGGAGGGCCGTTAAAGGGTGCGATGCTCTCGACACTCCTACTGTACTGTAAATATTGCGCCGAATCGCCACAGCAAGGCGCCACCAAGCCATACTTCGTAGCTTTGTAGGTGTTGCAGATACAGTACCATAGGGAGGGATTCTTTATCCTTTTGTCAAAAAGAGGGTGGGTCCATCAGGACGACATGGCTACCTCACCCAAAAATAGTTTTTTCGCTTCGCTCAAAATCCGTTGCTTGAGCTCAGGCCATATCGTCCTGATGGAAATTTACCAGAGCATTAATGTATCTGTGGATTTTCAATAGTGCCGTTATCTCGAGATAAATATTTCCTATTTGGTTTTCTGGACCAGAGACACTTGATGTCACCGTTATACATCAATTAACTGATCATAAAATATGTAAGTTCTTCCTGCCCCCTACAGGGAAAAGTCTAGGTATACTTTAGGAAAAATCCCGAGGATTGTGAGTTCAAGGAACAATCTAGCAAACAGTATGTATATTAGTGTCATTATATACGTAAAGCCTAGTTTGTACTTAGATGGTATAGTCCTGTATAGGTTACTGAATCCTCCCAGGTTTGGATATAAAGAGACAGACAGGTTTGTATCCATGTAGGAAACCTTAAATCAGTAAGATAAAAAGTTAGTACAATCAGTTCTTACCCGTTTGCTTGGAATGGTAGAAACCATAGTTCCCCAATATTTCCTTAAATATTAAGAGAATCAAGGATGCTCTGATTTATACATAAATTCGAATGTTTGAGACGAAAGAGACGCAAAGATTCCTTCTATTGTTTATTATAAAAATAGAAATCATGGATGTAAACAATTACATCTTACGCTGAACAATTCCGCGTAAAAGCATAAACAGTAATAACAGAAAATAAATAAGTTTCACCTGAAAAGGAAACATTAGCCACTCAAAGGGAAATATAATATTTCACTATGTATGCTGTTATTTCTAGGAACACTGTGCATATAAGAATGCCTGGCACTTGTGTCAGCTTATTATGCTTGATGTCACTTGTATAGATAGAACAGTCTATAGTGTCTTCTTAAACACAATACTCAACATGATATACCTTAAAAGTTTATCATGTACACCCTTCACTAAAAGTCCCAATTTGTGCACTGTCCTTTGCAGTAATCAGGCAGCAGGTTTTATAACACTGCCTGCCGCTACCACATGAAATTTTATTTCTTGTAATTGCTTCGCGTAGTGCTTGAAGAAAACTCTGGAAGACTTCCAATCAGTGTAAGCATGCAGGCTTTCAAACGACATTGTCTGAAAGAAATTCTGAGACGATGAGATCATGACCTGCGGGTGTACTGTCTGGATCCCCTCTGAGTATGAAATAGGTGATTTTCGCCCTTATCTGTTTCAAGGATAACGTTGAACCAGAAGTCTCTCCCCTAAAAAACTGACCTCCCTTAAAGTCTGAAGTTCTACGAAGATAGACCTTTAAGCAATCCACTGGGCAGAGGAATGCTTCTTCCTTCAGAGGGCAGATTCTCCAGGGACCCCATCTCTTAGTGGGCAGCTTGTTCTTGGCGAGAAACGACGGGTCCGGAAAGAGGTTCAGTTCTCCGCTGTCTGTGAACTGAATGTGGCCTTCATCCCTCGAGAGGGCCACTATTTCGCTAACTCTGACTCCTGAGGCTAGTGCAAATAAGAATATCACCTTTTGAGTCAAGTCGTTCAGCGAGCAATCTTCATTGTTATGGGGTGAGTTAAGTGAAGAACTTTATCTAAAGACCATGAAATGGGCTTTGGAGGAGCTGCAGGCCGAAGTTTAGCGCAGGCTTTAGGAATCTTGTTGAAGATTTCATTAGAGAAGTCTACCTGGAAGGCATATAGTATTGGTCTGGCTAGGATTTACATGTAGTAATCGTGTTAGCTGCTAAACCTTGTTCATGCAGATGGATGAAGAAGGACAAGCAGAAATCCGTAGATATCTCCTCAGGATTCTTCGCCTTGACAAAGGCCACCCATTTCTTCCAGGAAGACTCATATTGTCTTCCTGTTGACTTTGACTTGTATTCTTCTAAGAAGTTAATATTGTCTCTAGAAATCCCAAACCGTTTCTTGACCGCTAGGGCGAGAAAATCATGAGATGAAGGTTCTGGGTTTTCTCTGATAAAGCAGAGACAGTCAATCTCTGCACTTGCTGAGTCAGAACTGGTTCCGGTAACGGGATCAGCTTCAGGCGTAGTTCCGTTATAAGAGGGAACCAAACGCTGTTGGGCCACTTGTGGGCCACTATTGCTGCTGTCCCCCGAAAGGATCTCAGTTTGTCGAGGACTTTCAGCAGAAGGTTGGTTGGAGGGAACAGGTAGATCTTAGACCACCTGTTCCAATCTATGGACATTGCGTCTGTCGCTTCCGCTAGTGAATCCTCGTACAGGGCTACATACCGGGGTAGCTTCTTGTTATCGCTCGTTGCGAAGAGGTCTATATGCAGTCCTGGGACTTTGCGTAAAATGAAAGAGAATGATCTTGCATCTAGAGACCATTCAGACTCTATCGGGTTGACCCTGGATAGAGCGTCCGCCGTCACATTGCGGAACCCTTGAAGGTGGACTGCTGACAAGTGCCATCTCTTCTTCTGGGCTAGATGAAGGATGGCCAATATCACTTGATTTATGTGAGGCGATCTCGAGCCTTGTCGATTTAGGCATCTCATTACTACTTCGCTGTCTAGAACCAAATGGATGTGGATTGAGCAGCGAGGTTTCAGCTTTTTCAGAGATAGGAAAACTGCCATGGCTTCCAGAAAATTGATGTGGAGGGACTTGAAGAGGGGAGACCTGGTTCCTTGGACTTTCCGATGATGAGAATGACCTCCCCACCCATCCTTCGAGGCATCCGTATGAACGGTGACTGCTGGAGGAGGTGGTTTCAAGGGTACCTTGTTTCTTAGGTTCTTAGCCTCTGACCATGGCTTGAGTAGTGATCGCAGACGATTTGGTATCGGTCTTTGTAGATCTCTTCGAGCGTTTGATGCGTATTTTCTCCAAACTCCTGATGCATCTTTTAATTGTGCTCTCAATATTGGATCTGTCACTTGGAGGGACCCCAACACTCTCTCCTGTTGCCTTCTTGATATCCTGTCGGATTGAAGGAGTCTTTTGACAGATCTTGCTATCTCTTTCCTCTTCTTTGATGGAATGGAAAGTCAGTGTGACTGTAGGTCCCAGAGGACAACCAGCCACTGGAACTTTTGAGCTGGAGAAAGCCGAGACTTTTTCAAGTTGATCTTGAATCCTAAGTGTTCCAGTCGTCCAGGTAGGCTACCACCTGGATTCCTTTCAGGCGTAGTTGATGAATGACTGCATTCACAACCTTTGTAAATACCCTTGGGGCTATGTTTAGGCCGAAGGGCATGGCTCTGGAAACGTACTTTCTTTTCTGTAGTTTGAACCCTAGTTAGGGGGAAACTTGACGGTTGATTGGAACATGCCAGTATGCATCCGTCATGTCTATAGAGACTGTGAATGCCCGTTTGGGCAAAAGGGTCCTTATGTGCTGAAGCGTCAACATTCTGAACTTGTGGTTCACTATGAACTTGTTGAGTGGTGATAAGTCCAGAATGACTCTGAGCTTTTCCGAATCCTTCTTCGGAACACAAAATAACCTTCCTTGAAATCTAATGGACTTTGCCTTCCGTATAACTCTTTTGTTCAAGAGTTCCTGAACATATTCTTCCAGTACGGGGGTTGAGTGTTGGAAGAATTGAGGGAAGTTTGATGGAGTGGAGTTGAGCTCCAACTCCACCCTAGTCCTTTCTTGATTAGGCTGTGGGCCCAGGGATCGAAGGTCCAACGATCCCGGAAGTGGAGAAGTCTCCCTCCTATCGGCAGCTTCTCACTTGGAGTGCTGGTTGGAGGACTTGCCTCATCGGCCACGTCCACATTTGTTGCCTCTACCTCTGAAGGGGCATATAGAGGATCCTCGAAAGGAACCCCGAGACTTCGGCTTAAAGGTAGTTGATTGCCTTTCAAATACTGGGGTGAACACGGGCGACTGGGTCGCCAGCGTTTGGGGCACCAGTTGAAAGGTGGTGGTTGGTTGTGCCACCGTCTGGGGCATTGTGGCCATGGGAAGCTGTTGCTGTTGCTTTGGCCAAGAGGGCACTCTTGGTCATTTTGACTTGTTCTTCGGCTGGGGACCCTCATCAGCGTAAGATTTCCTTTTAGAGGACAAGCCCCATTTGGAGAGGAGATTCCTATTCTCCGAAGCGGCTTTATCTACGACGTCTTTGACCACTTCACTTGAGAAGAGGTCTTTTCCCCAGATATTGGAAGCTATCAGCTGCCTTGGTTCGTGCTTCACTGTAGCAGAAGCGAACACAAACTCCCTACAAGCCTTTCTGGCTTCAATAAAATTGTACAAATCCTTGGTGACTGTTGCCAAATGAGATTTGGCAAAGACCATGTATATATCTGGGGTGTCTGGGAGGCTTGCCATAGTCTCTAAGCCAGTCTGCAGAGACATGGAAGCAGCGAGACGTTCCTTAGTTTCCTGTTCCCTGCGCAGGAGAAACTCTGACAGCTTCGGGAGATCTTCGTTGAACTGCCGTCCAGCGATATCTACCTCCAGCTTCCCAACTGTGAAGGTGTTATGGACATCCTTCCAATCCTTATCATCTGAAGGGAAGGAGAGGGAAAATGGTATACACTCTTCAAGTGTAGAGCAAGGTTTCCCTGCCTCAAACGCCCTTTAAGGCTGCCTTAAACCCTTTGTCCATAAAGGGGAAGGCACGTTCGGAGTCAGCAATAAAGGATGGGTGCTTTTTGCTGAGAGCCGGCACCTTGGAACTAGTAAAGGCCCTCTCTTTCAAGATGTCTGTATATAAGGCCTGTGCCTTAGATGGTTCAAGGACAATCGTCTCCTTCGGCTCTGTTTCCTCCTTGGATGCTGGTTCCGTCATCAGACGGACATAGCAATCCGGATAGCCGGATTTACTAGGCCAAAATTAGATTTCCTCTACTGGAACTGTTCCCAGTTTCTCTGAGAGGAAGATCTTCCCCCCCCCCCCCCCCCCCGATATAGGCATATGCTCTGCGTACCTCCATGAGTTAACGTCAGAGAAGGCGGGGAGGTCCTTAATGTTTAACTTCTTCGGGGCTAAACGTGACGCAACTAGCTCATGAATCTCCGTCCGGAAAGATGCTTCTTTCTCGGACGATTTCTTCTGAATGTCCTGCACCATGGACAGTAGCGAGTGTACCGTACTTGTAATGGAATCCAACTGGGGTGCAGTGGAAGAAGTCGAAGGCGTCGGTTCAGTCGCCGCTGCAGACGATACCGAAACCGTTTCGGTTATCTCGACTCCAGTCTCAGGAGGTAACTCATCCTCCTGCTCCAGTTCATCCACTAGGAGATTGTTCTCAGCCTACTCTGAGACAACAGACATGTTGACCTCTAATTGGATGCTCTGAAAGGCATCCAAAATGTCAGGTTCTACCAGAATCTAAACTAAGGGAATCTCAGGTTGAGCCTGGGGAACAATTGCATCCGCAGATGTATTAGGGAACAGACAATACCTCATCCTCTCATTAGGAAGGTATGGGCCAGAGGTGTTCTTCTGAAAGCCCCTGACCCATTTTCGCAGCGTGACCCTTGCTACATCCCTAGACTCAGTACACTTTTGATCATCAAAAGCCTCTTTAATTAGTTTGCCACAAACGGTACATACCTGTGGGTCCCAGTACTTGAGAGCCCCTTTGGTGACTGCGCAGCGAGCATGGGCCCTGCACATGGCATGTCCGTAGAAGCTCTTACTACGGACCCTGCAAAAGTTGTTCCCGCACACGGGATGCTCCTTTTGTAAAGAAAGAAAAACTATAAGTATTCGGTGAAATTCTTAGATTTCAGCATACATATTTTAATTAATATTTAATTAATATTTAATTAATATTTATTTAATATCATTTTGGATAGAGTAAGCTAGAAAGTAGGAAAGATACCTACATGTGTTTCCTGTCCACCCCATTGCTATGACCTCCTCCAATATTGAACTAAAGATTCATAATGAATTCAAGGGGAAGATGATATCCTTGGATATAAGGTGTCTTCTTAACACAATGTTCCATGTTCAATATAGGGATTAAATTAAGCGATGATAACCATTAATTGGTAGGGAGAATCACTCCCTAAAAGTGATGGTCTCCCAACTGGCTGCCCATGAACCACTTGTAGGTTGGAAAACTTTTGGGCTACAGCAATGACTGGCGGCGGCATGTCGCCAGTATTGCTGGGCTTGCCGGCATCTGCTGGACCCGCCGGCGTATGCCGGACCCGCCGGTACATGCCGTACCTGCCGTCATATGCCGGACCTGCCGTCATATGCCGGACTTGCCGGCATATGCCGGGCCTGCTGGCATACGCCGGCCTAGCCGACATATGCCGGGCCTAATCTAGGCTCTTTGAAACAGATACTGTCTTCAAAGTAGTGGGTGGCAGGTCGTCAGTTGCCGCTCTGCCCACCAGCAGCCGAAGGATCCCTCTATCAAGTAGGACCCGGCGGCAAACGGCGGCAACTATATATATATTGGGTGGCCGGCTGCCGGCAACCTGTCATAGTATGTTCATTGTCGTTGGGTTGTCGATCAGCGACACCCACGGCAAGTGGCGGCAGAGTAACTGCCGGCCGACAGACACCCAACATGGCCGACGACAGCTACTAGCTGCCGGCGGCCGGCCCAGTATATGGAAAGGCAGAGAGAAAGAGAGGATGGGGGACGGCAAAGGCTCAGCCTTGCCGGCCTACATCCCGAAAGAGGGTGCAAGTGGAAGGGGGAATTATATTTGGGCTTCCACTCAACCATATCCCATTCGTATGGGGTATGGAAGGCAGTCCAAGGGAGGACTGGAGAGCAGACTCAATGAAATGAGGGTACCTGCCGGAAGCCAGCCCAGGCGGCAGCTGACAGGGAACCTCATGCCAATTCTATAAATTACCCGTAGGGTCAAATGTAGAACCATGGCCAGAAGGGTGATGGTTCATTCAACACAAAAGAGACAGTGGGGAAGGGGTAAAAGTCCTATAAGTAAGGTAAAACCCTAGAGCATTACCTAACTTGAAGGATTCTGATCTAATAAAGTAACCTCAAGTAGGAGAAATCATTTCCCCGGGTTAGGTTAGTTAAGTGAGAAAGCGGCCATTGGACACAAACTCACTAGAAAACCGAATCTCGTACCAGAGATCTTAAGTAAGGAAGAAATCATTTCTTCACACTAAGATCTACTAGTACAGGACTGTCTGCCAGACCGAGGAAGGAGGAAATTGATATACAAGAACCTCCAGTATGGCCTAGGGAGGACTAGCCTCCTGAACGGCAACCTAACCTGACTTTGGAAGCCATTTCACCAAGACAGTACGATGCCTAACACAGACTTTACTCTGATTTTCCGTTCTCAGCTCAAAACCGTGTCAGTGGTTAAGAGAAAGAGACGAAACACCCCAGTAAATTTTGCCAGAACACAGTTCGCAGCAAAGTTAACTGATGGTAGCCAAAGCTGATCAGAGGGAAGTAGAATTGCTCTTAGATCTCGTTAGAGATAGTATCGACTTAAAAGGTATAGGAGGTGTCAGTCTCCCCTAAAAGACAATACAAGAGCAATGAGGGACATGTAAGAAAGTATTTTAAAACCCCTAGGCTATTAAGTCTAGGAGCATAGAGAATCGTTCACCGAAACTCTCTTGTATACTATCTTGGAAGAGGAAAGTGTTATGCAGTAATATCTTAATTGTATAAAATATTGCCTGACCTTCAATAAAACTTAACCAGGCAGGTTATATCATGCATGAAGTGTATAGGTGCCTAGGCTAGGAAGCCTAGCACTCGTGAGGCTCGATCATAAATAGCCAAATCCACGACAACAATGACATAATATAAAATTCCCTAGCTAAATATCTAAATAGCTAAAGTTATTAAAGCGAAATAATGCCAGGAAATCATTCTTGCTAACTAAATGAACAAGAAGAACGAGTGCATCCATGACGCCATCTGGCTGGCAACAGCTCTTGTTATGTTAATTACGATCTCAATCAAAGAGTAAAACTGGCAAGACCTTACATTTACACAATCCAAAGATATTACTTAACTTTCCAGGAGCTGATGAAGCTGGTGAAGGAATCATAGCGACGAAATACTTCCAAAATAGCGAGAGATATCACGGGATAACACCGGTCAGCAAAGCTACAAGCGAAAGAATCACTTGGTGGCGCCTCGCGTTGGGGATTCGGCGCACTATTTACAGTACAGTAGGAGTGTCGAGAGCATCGCCTCTTTAACGACTCTCCTATATTCTTGCCACTTTTCCCTCTCGAAGCGAAAACGCTATTGGGGGTGTAGAGAGCTATGAGACGTGTCAAGAATACGTCCTCTGACATACGCGATATCCCTTTTTAAATTTTAAGGGATATTCGCTCCAGGAGTTAGAATTCTGGATACCTTCGGTAAATTCTCTGGGATATATCACTGTAGTCAATTATAACTAAGAAGCTACTAATGAAGGAACTTCCATCAGGACGACATGGCCTGAGCCCAAAAATATATTTAGAGTATTTCAAAGTGCCTTAGGCCTGTAGTAAGAGTGGACGTTTATAACCTACTGAAAAAAATAATGTAATTCGGAGTGCTAGAAATTGTGACTAAAGGAAGGTCCACAAAGATATTTTGCAAATGTAAGGATGAAATACTGTCTAGTCGTATGAAACGATTAATGTTATGGGAGTTCAATTCCACAGTGGTTTCTCAACTGTCAAATGTTTGGAAATGGCAGACAGTTGTGTTTTCAATTTCCTCTGGAGCC
>NC_090725.1:221462485-221487485 GCF_036898095.1 Palaemon carinicauda | reverse complement strand
TATATATAAATATATACATATATATATATATATATATATATATATATATATATATATATATATATATATGTGTGTGTATATATATATATATATATATATATATATATATATATATATATATGTGTGTGTGTATATATATATATATATATATATATATATATATATATATATATATATATATATATATATATATGTGTGTGTGTGTGTGTGTGTGTCTATATATATATATATATATATATATATATATATATATATATATATATATATATATATATATATATATATATATATGTGTGTGTGTGTGTGTGTGTGTGTGTGTTGTGTGTGTGTGTTTGTGTGTGAGTCTGTGTGTGTGTTTGTGTGTGAGTATGTGTGTGTGTGTTTGCGTGTGAGTATGTGTGTGCGCGTGTGTGTATGTAATGGAAAATCTTTATCATACCATACGTTTTATTGCTGACTATTGGTATAATCTGGTTTCAGCAAGTTTTATTTATCTGAAATCTGGATATAAGTATGCGTGTTTGTGTATGTATTTATGTATATATACGGAACCTACATCGACATATGCAGTATATAATGTATTTTTAGAGATCCTCTCAAATCGCAAATCTCTATTGAAATGAAAATACTTCACAGGCAGAAATGCTTTTAGGAAAAACCAGAAAAAATTGAGATATTTCTGAATATTTATTTAAAGGTCAGGTATGAGGGAAACTGTCGAGTTAGGGAGAGGAAAGAAGATAGGGAGACGGAGAATGGAAACACACACAAAAAATAAAATAAATTGCCGTCATGGTTGACCCTAATGAGTATTTTTTTAAAGATATAGTGTTGTGTGAAAATTCCATTTTTCTGTCGCCTTCACAGAGAAAATCCTCTTCCATGAATACAAATATATTCTAAGAGGAAACCCAATTTCCCCACAGTAAGAAACCTTGTTTACTTGACTTGGAAAGACCACAGGCTGATGAGGCTACCATCACCTAACGTTACAAATTTATATCCGAGCATTCTCTTTTTATTATTTTGCCTTTTAACTCGATATTTGGACAGCGTTTCTCTATTTATGTAAGTTATTACAAACTATTGAGTGCCTTTTATATTTGAGGTGTTATTTCTTTTGAACAATTATCTTTCATAACGAAACAGGTGAAAATAAACCTTAAAAGTTTATTATATTTATACGTATATATGTATATACTGTATATATATATATATATATATATATATATATATATATATATATATATATATATATATATATATATATATATATATATATATATATATATGGTGCAAACAAGTACAATGTCGTACTTCCTTGTTATCTTGAAAAGGTTCCACAATGATGTAAGACGTGTTTGAAAAATTGGTGTATATTTGTAGATATTACAAAATACGTTTAGAGCTTTCGTCCATCATCTGTGGACTTGGTCACTAAAATGTTTATAAAATTACAAGTCAGGTACTGATATAAGGAAAAACAGAAATACATAAACAATTCAAATACATAGCCATATAGTTAAAACAGATTAAAATCTATTACAAAATGATTTCAGGTTGTTGGGCCCTTGTCCTTTCCAAAATTCTTTGAGATCTTCTGGGTGGTATGTTACGATGGTCACTGGCCAATTCGATGTTTTGGTAGTTCCGGTCGTTTGTCACTTGCAATGTCTGTGGAGGATGCACCTGTGACGGAGGGACTGAGGAGGAAGCATCTCTTATCTTGGCACATATATTCCTACAGTTACGAATTTTGCTCCTCCTACATATTTCTTCACTGATGTTTTCATCTTCTACTATTCCCCTGTTACCCTCAAAAGTCTTGTTCAAAGAGATCACAGCACCTTCAATCGTTCTCCTGATTGCTCTGTCACGACACTTGTAAACAATTTCTGCCTTGTTGAAGGCTATTGCATGACTTTTTTCCCAAGTATGTCGGGCTATGGCACTATAGTAGTTCCCCGATCTGCAAGCTGCAATATGTTCCCTTTTCCTCTCTTCCAACGAGCGGCCGCTCTCCCCGATGTAGCATTCCTCACAATCCTTACATGGAATCACATATACTCCTATCTCACCATCATCTTTACCTTGGTTGTTATTAATGAGTTTCTTCCTGAGGGTATTCTCATATTGAAAAACGATATTATATCCCGGTGTCTCTCTACACAAACCAAGAGAGGAATTGGCGAGTTCTTTGTTGTAGGGAAGCAGCAGAGATGTTTTAAAATCAGGCTTATCAGTTTTATCAAGGGGATTGAAATATATCTTTCTAGCTTTTTTGTGACAATGTTCGATAAAATATTTAGGGTAACATAAGTTCCTGAAACTGTGTATTAAAAACTCAATTTCTCTATCAATATAAATAGGGTCACATAGACGATATGCTCGGATAAACAGATTTGTTAAAACATTTGATTTGACTTTAGCATCATGATATGAAAAGAAATGAATGTATGAATTGGTGTGTGTGCTCTTTCTAAAAACCAAAAATTTAAAAGACCTATTCACGTTATCTCGTTGAACTATCAAATCGAGAAAGGGTAATTGATTATCAGTTTCTCTTTCCACAGTAAATTTTATGGAGGGTACATAGCAATCCAGTAAATTTAAAAACCTTCTAAAAGCCTCCTCATTATGTTTGTATACAATAAAAATATCATCCACATACCGTACCCAAATTTCAGGTTTTATTTCTCTTGGTAATTTGTTAACATACAACTTCTCAAAAAACTCCATACAAAGGTTGGCCAGAACCGGGGATAGGGAAGAACCCATTGAGACTCCCATCTTTTGTTGATAAAATGAACCTTCAAATTCAAAAATAGTAGATTCTACTGATATCTTAATTAGCTCACAAAACTTACCTATAGGCAATGGTGGTTTAAAAATGCCATCTCCGGCGAGTTTAGTGAGATTTTCCAGCACAAAGTCAAGGGGTACATTTGTAAACAAAGAGACTATATCTAAGCTGTACATTCGACCCACATACTCCCTTTTCTTGATCTTTTCTAAGAAATCAGCACTATGCTGTAAGTGAGAATCAGAGATGGTACCCATCAATTCGCCAAGAGTCTTAGCCAACCATGTAGATAAATCAGTCTGTGGGGTGTTACAGCTAGCTACTATAGGTCTTAGCGGGATACCTACTTTATGTATTTTCGGTGTACCATAGAAATAACTAAATGACGGTAACCTTCTGGTTAGTTTACTATAAACAATCTCTTTAGTCCCCTTACTTACCCCGTTGTTAACAACCGATTTTATTCTCCTATTAAACTCAGATTGAATGTATTTAATTGATGGTGTTTTCGTTAGCTTAGCGTAGGTATTTTGGTCATTTAAGAGTCTGTAAGCCTTGATAAGGTAGTCAGTTTTGTTCATGATTACTACACATCCTCCCTTATCAGCCTTTGATATTTTCAAATTAGGACTTTACTTTAGCTTATTTAGCGCCTGCATAAAGCGCTGGGGTAAATGATTCACTTTATTGCTAAAACTGCTGAATAGAATTCCCTTAATAAACTCAAGATTAAATTCTGCGTGCTTGAAATTATATTGCTGGTTGTGGTCGAGTTTTCCACCCTTCCCGTGATGTGTTCGTTAATAGCATCAAGTCCATAGGAGAAGAAAGATCTACGTCCTCAAGCAAGTTGAAGTCTTTCATTCTATAACTCCAGACATTCTTATGCTCTGATCATAACAGAATTCATTTTTCCAGAGGATCTCTGTACTGAAACCATCGGTTCTTCAATTTCCACGGAAGTAACCGAATATGTAGGCAGCAGTTGAGTACTAAGTGGTCTAAAGGACACCAGTTGAAGCAGCAGGCATTAGTTCTGGTAGAGTCACTCCCTGCAAGCTTCCGAGTTTACCAGACAGGTATCTTTATGCATTTCTAGATATACCAAGACCGATTTGGGCTGTAAGGATGACTTCACAAGATTTGCTCTGACACTCATATTGTAGCAAAACTCAAGGAGGTCTCAGTGTAGGGGAAAGGTGTCCAAAGAGTGTGCTAAAATCAGCTAATCGTCCTGATAATGAAGTAAATGAATGACATAAGCTGAAACAAAAATAACACCCTTGTAAACACTTTTGGTGCCGTTGACAGGCCAAGGCACAGCACTTGGAAGTGGTGTATCTTGTCATACAATTGGAATCCTTGATGCTGGATTGATTGAGATATGGGTGTAGCGTCTATCAGATCCATTATGACCATGAAGTCCCCTGGCCTGAACGCCTGTATGACTGTGGCTGCTGTTTCCATCTTGAACTGAGTTGGAGTGATATAATTGTTCAGGACTTAGAAGTCTATGACTAGTTTCTATCATCTGGGTTGCTTCTCTACAGAAATATTCAACTGAAATTCCTGGAGATCTGATAACTACTCCCTAGAGAGCAACCTTCTCTAACATGGTCTGGACTTATACCTAAATGGCAATATCCCTCTTCAATCCTTTCTCAAAGGATAATGGACTCTTTGGATTAAGAATCACGTCAGTGAAAGACCAGATGATCAGGACAACATACCCTGACTGAGGCACACATCCTATCTAGGGTTGAGCCCCAGAGAACTCCCAACACTGCCACACACATCTCAGAAATTAACCACAAGGAATTGAAGGGCCAATAACCACGTCTAGCAGCCCTCCCCCCCCCCCCCCCCCGCTTCCACGAGGATATTTACCTTGAAAGGGCTATATGGGAGGGTTACTATTCCTAGCTGTTATCTGCGTGGAAGGACCCTTGAGGTTCTAATGCCCCTTTTATTGTGCAGTAGATGCTTTTAGCACAACTGGTGCCAAAGAGGGACATCAGAATGTTACTGCCTGAGGAGAAGAGAGTTTTGTCTCGCATTCCACCACTTCTTGCAACAGCTTCAAAGTCTTCAACAGGGAGTAGAGAGGGAGTGGAGATAGGGGATTTACGGAGCAAGATAGTATTTTGTGTCTTCAAGACCCAGTTGCCCAACTGGTTGGCAGCATTATAGCCTATCACTGGACAAAATTATGTTTTTCGATATCTTCTCTGGGTTAGATATGTCTTCTTCTTAGCCATATAAATGTAAGTCCAAAGAACACAACCTGTTGTGCCGCGAACTTCTCCGCTGAAAAGCCCTGAACAAAAGACGTCACTGCTGGGTCTAAAGGCAGGTAAGAAGATTCGTAATCCAGGATGCCATAATAGTTATTCTACTTGAAACAAGGATATTTAATATTCGCTTCTTGGGCGTATGGGCATGTCACACAAGATCAACAGGACATAAATTAGATAAAGACTGATTCTACTCACCCTGACACTGGCAGCACACCAGCGGAACAATCTGAATAATTGTAAGGATCTACATCAATCTCCGGCCTCATACCTGACTGAGCTGGTGGTGGGTCAAAGTTTTTCTCGGTTTCTCTTCAAGGGAAGAAGTGCTACGGGAGCCACCATAGACATGACAGCTGACATAAGAGTGACAGGTTGTTGGATTTGTCAGTGGAGAACAGGGTCGTCAACCACTCTAGGAGCCCATTCCTTATTGGGGTTTTTGATCCCCCACTAGTTCTAAGAGAAAGACTGGCCCATGGAGGTGGTGTGACCTGCCTTACCTTCTGACGTCAAAGCTGAGTGTAAAGGCCGGTGAGATAAGTCATAATCCAAGATGTCGTAATAATTTCTCTGATTAAACCAAGGAGAGTCTAATCTGGTCTTATTGACCTACGGACATGACACACAAGATCTAGTGTCAAGTCTCTAACTTCTGGAGTGAAATATATAGATTTGGATGCAGGTGTAAGGGACAGGTCTTGGGAAATAAATTGATTCCGTTGTGGTGGCCGATGTGGTAACGTCCCTGACTGGTGAACACCCGACTGGGGCTCAAGTTTCACTTAAATTCGTTAATTTCTTTTGCAGCTACAACCTCACCATACATGTGAGCTAAGGATGTGGAGATTGGGGAAGCCTATAGGTGTATCTCCTAAGTCATCATCAGATAATTGCCTGGCCGTTCTTGGTCCTTGCTTGGGTGTAGAGGGGGCTTGGGGGCTGATTTGGTCAGTCTCTAAGCCATTATCCTGCTTGAAAAGGCAATGTCATTGTCCCTTGCCTGGCATTTAATCGTTTGAACCCTGGCACTGGAGGTACACCTGTAGAACTATCTGAATCATTTTCAGGGTCTACATCTTATACCAGACTGAGCAGGGGTTGGATCAAAGTTTTTGTTTGGTACCTGAGTAGAGGAACAAGGGCTAAGGGTAGCCACATTAGACGTGAGAACTGACCTAACAGTGATAGCTGTTTGAATTCATCTCTGGATAACAGCGTCATCAGTCACATGAAATACTCAGTTCTTCGTGAGCGATTTTGATCCCCTTATTAGCTCTGGGATGAAAGTTTTCTCCTGGAAGCAGAGCATCCTATCCTCACTTTTGAAGCCTCGGGAAAATCTTTACATAGAAGAGAGAGATCCATCCTTTTCCACATGGGGTGAGGCTCTGAAAGACTTCCTCACGTCGTACCCGGATGTTTTCTGTCCAGAACTTCGCCAAACGACCACGGTTCCAGCCAAGCACGGTATTTATCACCATATCAAGATGATGGGACTCCCGTCTTCGCAAAATTCAGACGTCTGGCACTGGAACCATTGGCAGCCGACAAACAGACGTTCGCGGAAATGGAGGAAATGGGCCTTTGCCAAAAGGCCTCCATCCCATTGTCGTCAGCCTTACACATCGTTCTGAAGAAAGACGGGTCCCTCCGTCCGTACGGGGATTACAGGCGCCTGAGCATGCAAACAGAACCGGATCACTACCTACTCCCAAACATTGCCGACGTGACCCCCAACCTGTTCAAAGGTTTTCTCCACGCTCGACCTCCTGAAGGGGTATTATCAGGTACCTATGAACCCGGAAGACATTTTCAATACCACTATCGCCACTCCGTTTGGTACATACACCTTCAATTTCTCCTGTTTTGGCCTTCGTAATGCTGGGGCCACTTTTCAACGTCTCATGGATGGCATCTTAGGGGACCGCCCCTTCTGTGTATGTTATGTGAACGACATATTTGTGTTCTCTTCCTCAAAAGAAGAACACCTCCATCACCTGAGCATCGCGCTCAACCACCTGCAACAAAACAGCCTTGTAGTCCAGTATGACAAGTGTACCTCTGGTGCCACCGAAGTGTAACTCTTAGTGCACCACATCACTCCTGTAGGAGTCCATCTCTCCCTGAGAAGGTAGCAGCCGTTCAGTACTTCCCCACGCCCTCGACAGTCAAATCTCTAGAGGAATTCTTGGGCATGATCAACTATTATCACCGTTTTCTGCCCGCCATTGTCGCCGCTCTTGCTCCCCTCTACGCCTCCCTCAAGGGCAAGCCAAAAGACCTGAAGTGGGGTCCCCTTCAAGAAGCAGCCTTCTGCAATGCAAAGATTGCCCTATCAACCACTGCAGATCTAAATTTCCCCATCCCACATGCCCCTTTACTTCTCTCCACCGATGCCAGCGACATCACTATTGGTGCAGTACTCGAACAGGTGGTCAATAGCTTGCCCCGCCCATTAGCCTTCTTCATCAGAAAACTGTCCAAGGCACAGTCGGCTTAGTCTACCTTCGATCGCGAATTGCTGGCGGTGCACTTGGCTGTCAGTCACTTTCGCCATTTCTTAGAAGGTACAGCCTTCGGCACTTGCACAGACCACATGCCTTCACTCAACAGTCTGATGCCTTGTCCCCCCGTCAACGCCAACATCTCTCCGCTGTGGCTGAATACAATTGCACCCTTCAACACGTCCTTGGGAGAAAAAATCCCATTGTTGATGCCATGTCAAGAAGCACTTTGGCTGCCGTTCAACTGGGATTGTAATACAAAGCCTTGGCTGAAGGCCAATGACAGAATCCAGAGTATCAAGCATGTAGGACATCATGCACATCCCGTCATTAGGAACACATCCCCCTCGACGACTCCAACACCACCCTCCTCTGTGACGTCAGTACAGGTAGACCGCGACCTTGGATTCCTGCTCCCATGCGCCGACAGGGGTTTGATTTAATTCACGGCCTTTCACATCCCTCCTGCCGTTCTACTGCGCAGCTGCTGAAGATAAAGTTCATTTGGCAAGGCATTTCTAAGGATGCTAAGGATTGGGTCAGCGTCTGTACTTCTTGCCAAACTTCCAAAATACATCGACAAACGGATTCAGGTGTGGGCACCTTTCCTCAACCATAGCGTTGTTTCGCCCACATTCACGTCGACGTTGTAGGCCCCCTACCCACATCACAAGAACATTATTACCTGTTTTTCATCATCGACCGCTCCACTTGTTGGCCTGAAACCATTCCCATGAAAACTGCAACATCCCCCTCATGTACATCTGCCTTACTGTCAGGATGGATTGCAAGATTTATTATCCCTGAGCATATTTCTTCTGACAGGGGTACCACTTTTACCTCTCAATTGTGGACATCATTAGCGAATCTCCTGGGCATCACCCTACATCAGACAATTGCCTACAACCCTACTGCCAATGGAATGGTTGAACGTTCTCATCGCACCCTCAAAGCAGCTTTGATATCCCGCTGCAGGGATTCCAACTGGTTTACTCAGCCCCCCTGGGTCCTCCTGTGACTACGGACCACACCTGAAGACTCCCTGGACGTCTCGGCAGCTGAAATGGTGTATGGCGACCCGTTGGTCGTCTCTGCCAAATTTTTTCCTTCGACAACCTCCTCCGACGATCTCCAGCGCATACGTCACGTCATGGGAAAATTTACTCAATGCTGCCAGACTTACAAGCCCCAGCGAAGCATCACATACCGACAGACTTGCACTTTGCAACGTACGTCTATCTTACGCAATGACACTAGGAAGCCACCGCTTACATCCCCTTACACGGGCCCTTTCCTTGTGATTCGACGCAGTCCGAAAGCATTCCTACTAAACATTCGTGGCAAAGAAGACTGGGTCTCCATTGATCATCTAAAACCTTTCTTATCTCCAGCCAGATGACCCACCTACAGTTTGCCTCTCTAGATCAGGGCGCCCTATTTAACATGTACAGTATGTCATTTTTAGGGGGGGAGCCATGTACCAACCGTGCGTCACATGATCGTACATAGTACCGACCTTTCATTTTGTGTACATATTATGCTTTTATCTTCGCTCTTCCCTCGCACGGATAATAGTCCGTGGGCTGTGGGGGCTCATCTTGCACCCCCCTCAAAATTGACAAAAGTGCATTTAGGTTGTAGCATTTGATCCATATTTTTTTAATGTTCCCATTGAAAAAATAGGGACTCACCACCACTCCTCGGCCACTTTACTTGATGACATCATCGAATTTTGCAGCTGCCAATTTTTGGGTAGGGGAAACCTAATTAGACATAACTCCGGACTGAATGGTTAGAGAAGGATAATTGACATATCAAAATGTTTGTTTTGGGCCTCTCTACCAGATAAAATAGACGATTTGCAATTATGTTCAATAATTAGGTCACCAGAGGTCAAAAGGTCACCAAATATGGGGTCAAGGGAAAATTTTAGGCACCTCCATAAATGTACCCTCAGGATCAGCCAGACCAATATTTGATGACTTTTTCTGACTTATTTCATCTCTAGAGACCTCAAGAAATAGAATGATACCCATTAAGTGTACTTATTGGTCATATCATAGAAATGATATGTTATGTAAAAAGGTCAATTTTCTAATTTGTCGTTTTTTTGTCTCAAAATCGTAAAAACTGATGAAGCTGATAACTCTTCTTATAGAGGGGCTACATAAATTATTTTGGTGTGTTTTCCCAGGTTTTGGGGGGGTCAGAGAATTAAAAAAAAACATTCTCAGCAATGTCAACTAATTACATCATGCTGAAATTCAAGATGGCTGCCACTCCAGACGCCGTAATTTTGACTTGTCTATAACTCCTCCATGAATGTAGCAAGAGAGATAATATTCGTGTCCTCACCCAGGTTCTTCAGATCTCAGTAACCAATAAAGGCATTCTCAACAAGTCTGTCAGTAAATTTGGGGAAAATCACATAAATCAACAACAGAAATGCTTTATATGAAGGTTACAACAATCATGAATGAAATACAGGTACATTAAAACTGTACATGTATGTACAATATACTCATATGATGCAAAACCTCATTGGGAAAATTCACACTGTGTTTCTTTGGACTACAGAAAAAAAGTCAACATATGCAAGGTATGAAGTATGATAAGTCTACTTGGGTACCTTTCCACAGCATCAATGATCTTCCTGGTGGCTTTCTCACTCTTCTGGATCGGTGATGAACGGGTATCACGATGCTTGTTGTCTCTGCTGCTTTCGCCCCCAATATTCACCATCTGTAGCATCACCTCTAGGTACCTTGATCTCTCATGAGCAGTTTTTGCCCAACGTCTGTATGCTCCAAAATTCCCTAGTAGCCCGGATACCCCGGCACCTTTTCCTCCAGCTCCAGCATGGGACTTTGCATGCTTCATGAAAGTCTCCTCTATTGTTTTGTCCACAGTACATTGGTTTCCTGGATTGTATGACCTTGCTCCAAGCTTCAATAGTTCGGTTGCTCCAGGATGAGTCTCATCAATGTTTGCCAAATAGACATAGAAAAATATCAAATATGGTGCATTATTTTGTCCATCGAAACTATGGAACAATTCTGCCATCATGCTTAAACATGATCCGTACAAGTAGAAATCATTATTCTTCACGGCCATGAGGAGGGAGAACACCGGCCAGATGTGATCGACATAAGACAGCCAAAATGCACCAGTCTTTCCAAGGCTTCCATTCCTAACCTGAAGTCGGAATTCAACATAATCAGCCAAGTACTCTTAGAATGGACTGTCATCTATGATTTGAACCAAACCTTCCTTGTTTCTATTTGTATTTAGGCTGGTCACTTTTGTCACCGATTCTTCTGGGATTTGCTGCTGTAATCCACCATTCAGTGACTCAAACTTTCTAAGTAACATCCTTTCAAGTCCTTCTGCCAAAACCTTATGTCAGTGCATTGCCCTGCTGTAATTCTTTCCTGTTATCACTCCTTAGAGGTTCATGACAAGAACTGGCGAGCTACTTCCTTGAGTCATGTGACTCTTTCCTTCTGCATGAAAACTTTTCCTGCCTTATGAAAACTTTTCCCTGTAGTGTGTCATTCTGCATGCCTAGATATACTGACAAGGTACTGTTTGGGCTCCAAGGACAACTTCTCTACGTTCTCCAAGAAGTAGGCACATACAGTATGGAAGGTCCCTATCATAACTATGTGGTCCTTATAAGTGTCCGGGCTTTTCCAAAGTATTGGGTAGGCCTTCATGAAAACATTTGAGTCAAATGATGTAATTACATATCATTGGCCAACTTCATCTGAGCACTGCCTAGACATCCTTAGACATTCCTGAACTGTACTGTTCTCAGTGACTGGATGATTGATTACTGGGTAGTAATTAATGGTTGTAAGGTTGGCGGGTTTAACTCCAGTTTCAGATATGAAACCACCCCATCCTGGAACACACTTACCGGCTGAGCTGCTAAGCATTCTGGCAATGCACCAGGTGATGTTGATTTGGCATGATTTTCCCAATGTTCCATCACCACCTGGAACACTTAGGTGTTTGAAGGTCATCCGAGGGCTGCTCCTCTGGTTTATGTAACACGGTGGTAGATTTTCTGGCTCATATGTTACTAAAGATCTCCCTGTTTTTAATATTGATGGGACCAATGGCTTTGTCACAGCTTCACTTTTCTGGATATTTTGCAACATGATCCCATGCGCTGTGTGCAAAGACCCACCACCATATAGATCATTGACATACTGATCGAAGTTATCAGAATCACTGTGGAATAAGGACGGGCCAGAGGTGTTACAAATAATGTTAGGGCTAAGAACACTGGCAGCCTCTTCTAGAGCGGTAGCTAGGGCTGTTTCAAGTTCAAGCGAGAAGGAGTAACTTTCTGTATGCCCCAGTCTATTCATAAGCGTATTCAACTGTGCACTACGAAAGAGATGACGGAGTGTCATATACACAAGAATGTGCTTTGGTAACTTCCACTCGCCTTTTGTGGTGGCACGACAGATGTCTTGACCAATAGAAGACACAAGGCACTCTTTCTTCTCTGATGAAGGCAATGACCCATTACCACAAATAACTAGGCAGAGAAGTTTCTGCAAACCCTCTGGCATAGGACTTTCCATTGTTTCTAGGTACCCAGCAGTTGGTGGCCATGGCGTGTCACCGGCTTTTAGGAAAGCATCTTTAATTATCTGGCGTAGGAGTAGAGCAACATCATCAATTTGAGTACTAGGCCTATGCAAACAATAGCTATTTCTGACAGCAATAGCAAGATCAAGATCATTGCTAAATACTAAGTCGCTGGATTCAAAGAAGAATGTTGATCTTTCATCTCTTCAGCCACAGAGAGTGTCTAAATGATCACATCAGGAGGTGAACTATCAGGTTGCGATATGGAAACGTGCCCATCATCCCAAACCTGAGGTCCCTCATCCAGCTGCGGATCATAGTTGGATAATGAAGGATGGAAATTTAGAACCCTGTTGGTTCAAGGGAACTGCACTTTTTACAAGTATGGCTGATATACTTGAGACGATGGACGATGATGAGACGTCTGATGCTGAAAGCATTGATGAAAACAATGAAAGTAATGGATATTTTGATGATGACTATGAAAGTGATGATAGTGGGTCCGACTTGGACTAAGATACTTTCAAGTAACAAGATTGTAGATTTCAGGCTCAAAGGACCAAGGACCTCCCTTATCACAAGATATTTCCAATAATTGCCTTTCCATTAATTAAAAGTGGACCCAAAGGTACCCAAGTAGACTATCAAACTTCATACCTTGCATATGTTGACTTTTTTCTGTAGTCCAAAGCAACACAGTGTGAATTTTCCCAATGAGGTCTTGCATCTCATGGGTATATTGTACATTCATATACAGTTTTATTGTGTTTCATTAATGATTGTCGTAACCTTTAAATAAAGCATTTCTCTTGTTGATTTATGTGATTTTCCCAAAATTTACTGACAGACTTGTTGAGAATGCCTTTATTGGATGCTGTGATCTCAAGAACCTGGGTGAGGACACGAATATTATCTCTCTTGCTGCATTCATGGAGGAGCTATAGCCAAGTCAAAATTACGGCGTCCGGAGTGGCAGCCATCTTGAATTTCAGCATGATGTAATTAGTTGACATTAAGAATGCTTTGTTTTGGATTCTCTGACCCCCAAAACCTGGTAAAACACACCAAAATAATTTATGTAGCCCCTCTATAAGAAGAGTTATGAGCTTTATCAATTTTTTATGATTTTGAGGCAAAAAAACGACAAATTTGAAAATTTACCTTTTTACATAACATCTCATTTCTATGATTTGGCCAATAAGTACACTTAATGGGTATCATTCTATTTCTTGAGGTCTCTAGAGATGAAATAAGGCAGAAAAAGTCATCAAATATTGGTCTGGCTGATCCTGGGGTACATTTATGGAGGTGCCTAAAATTTTCCCTTGACCCCAAATTTGGTGACTTTTTGACCTCTGGTGACCTGATTATTAAACACAATTGCAAATTGTCTAATTTGTCTGTTAGAGAGGCCCAAAACAAACATTTTGATATGTCAATTATCTTTCTCTGACCATTCAGTCCGGAGTTATGTCTAATTAGGTTTCCCCTACCCAAAAATTGGCAGCTGCAAAATTTGATCATGTCATCAAGTAAAGTGGCCGAGGAGTGGTTAGTGAGTCCCTATTTTTTCAATGGGAACAATAAAAAAATCAAAATGTGGATCAAATGCTACAACCTAAATGCACTTTTGTCAATTTTAAGGGGGGGGGGTGCAAGGTGAGCCCCCTCAGCCCATGGACTATAAGGACCTGAAATAACATGTCTGTTTTTCTCACCGTTAACTGTTAACCGGTGCGGTGTCGGTTGAACATGAAATTTCCTGTTATGTCTTTTATGCCTTTTTTGCATGGAGTTTATGTATATGAAAATAGATGTTCTGTTATAAAGTTACTCAGTTGCTTTCATTCTGCCTTTGAGTCACAACCTTCTCTCGGCTCGTGACAGTGCACATGGTTGATACCCTTGTGAGTAACAACCTGCAGATCTTAAAGTTGAGGAGGAACTGTAGAGGAATTAGAGGCATAGGGAATTAGTCGGAGAGAAGGGACACACTTCCCTAAGCTCGAGAGAGTGAAGGTCCTGGACCAACTCTGGCAGGAGCAAATGGAAGTTTCTGTTGTGCACAGAGCTTCAACTCTTCCAAGAGTTGGTACTTTGATAGGGAACGGGAAAGTCCCATTGATTGCCAAAATTAACGTATGTTTTCAGGAGAAGACTCCGCTTAAGACAAAGATGTCACTGCTTTGCCAGGGCTAGCAAGAGGATCTTCCAAACCTGAAGGTTTCCTGTCATCAAAGGAACATCCATCTAACCTAATTATCCTCCAGAGGAGACCGAATCAGCAGAGACTGGTCAGGAGGTGGCAAGAGAAGAAAAAGAAATATTGGCCTTCTTGGCATACAATGGAGAGATTGGATGCGAAGAATCCCTCTGCAACTTTCTCCATCTACTGAACTACTCCCACTGGGAGGATGGTCACTCCCAACCCTCGCTGCAAGGAGACTCATCCATGCAAGAGTGTCATCTATACAAAAGTTAAAGCTAGTAAGAATCCGTCTCCAAAGACGAAGTTGCCTGTTTGTTTTCTCTGCACGTGGAAATAGATAGCGAATGCAAAGATAGTACAGCCGTCGGCAGGAAAAAGGAGAAAGCAGTTGGAGACCTCAGCTCTCTGCTGTGGATAAATCAAAAGTGCTTGAGATAACTCTAGTAAGTGTACCGGTGGGCAAGGTCTCCTCCCACTACCTCGACTAATGCTCGGAGTTTTGTGCGTTCGTTCGTTCGTGAAGATTGCCATGCCTGTTGCATGACACGGGCTATTGTCCTAGACAGCCCGTAAGAGGATAACAATCTAGAACGAGAACTCCAAAAGGAGCCAAAATTGGTATAATAAAAAAGAGAGGTTGGATTTGAAAGAGTCTGGAACAGGAAAAAGGATACAGGATAAGGGATTAAGGTGGGATTTGACAAGACATGGAAAGGGGCAGAAAGTAACCCGAAAAAGGGGAATTGTTTTCAGGTCCACGAAAGAAAAGTTTTAGTTAGAGAAAAGTATTGATAGCAGCAAGTCCCAGTAAGCAGGAGAGACTGGGAGAGGAGAGAGTATTCTGTAGTAGGAGAGAAAAGGAGTAGGTTTAAGCAAAGAGGTTTATCCCTGCTCTGTGGCTGGAAAGTGGAATTTTTGCAGGAGCTGCAGGAAGGTAGGGATCGAGGAAAAGGAAAGGACTCTGGTGAGGATCTGGAAGGCGATAGGTATGAGGTCTTGAGGGACTTAATTTCTTGAGCCAAGGTTTGGGATGGGATTGAGGATGAGGGTCGTCGTTGGTCCTTATGAGGAGCAGTTGCAGGTCGGTGCTGATCCTTATGAGGAACAGTTGCTGGTCGGTGCTGGTCCTTATGAGGAGCAGTTGCAGGTCGGTTCTGGTCCTTATGAGGAGCAGTTGCAGGTCGTTGCTGGTCCTTATGAGGAGCAATTGCAGGTGCAGGCGTAGGAGCAGTGGCTGGCTGGCGCTGTCTTCTCTGGTGAGGAGGTCGCTGGTCTTTCGGTGGTTGGATTGGAGCTGGTTTCTTTTGGTTTAGAGGATTTATTCTTCATAGCTGCTATCCTCTTGAGACGTTCTGAGCAGTGCTTATTTCAAGCATGGTGTGGCCTGGAACAGTTGGGGCACTTGGATGTGGTATGTCGTTCTTCTTTGTGGGCCTTAATTCACAATTCTGTGCTAGGTCGCTGGCTGCAGACACTGCAGATAATGGGGCCTCTACATTCTTCTTTGTGGTGTCCAAAACGTTGGCATCTATAACATCGAAGGGGCTCAGGAGTATATTCTTCGATGGGGAAAGTTCCCCAGACTCCTAGATCCAGTTTTGAGTGAACTGGACCGATGAAGGTGGCAATAAGGCGTCGAACTGGAACGTTGTCTTTGCTCATGCAGCGAACAGCACAGTCAATGTTGCTACATGACGTTGCAATGGTGATAGGCATCGTCACAGGATACCTGGTGATGACAGCTTTCTTCCTGATAAAAGCCTGATCCAGCAGCGTTAAAGTTGGGTCTTCCTGGAGGAATCTGGCTGTCTCAACGTCCTTGGGGTAGACGATAAGATCACCTTTCCTGTTGGTTCTGGCAGTGAGTTGTATGCCTGGCTTAGCAGCCATGGTAGCAACAGAGGCGTAAGAGAGTTTGCTATCCATGTGTGAGAGCCGAAACTTCGGCAGAGGCTTCTTTGGCTGCGTAGCTGGGATGTGCCCTGCAATGGAAAAGGCTTCTTGCAGGAGTGTCGTAAGGCAACCTGTGCAGCTGCAGTCCGTGGAGTGGGCCCCTGCTCGGTATCCATGGCGTAGGAGGACTCAGGCACGGCGGTTGAAGGGTTGACTGCTGCTGGATACGACTGCTGAGGAGTTGCCGGGACAGACAAGGACAAGTCTGTGCTCTCAGTCCTTGGAGTCACACGTGGCGATGGTGGGGCTGGTACTGGCACTGGTAAAGGACGTTCAGGACTCTTCTTTCTCTTGGGAGGGGGGGGGAGGGGTAGTCCCTTCCCTGGCAGCCTTCTTCTAATTGGTGAGTTTGCTGTATTTTACAACCTTGATAGAGGCGTCTTTGCATGCCTCACACCTGCATCTGATATGGTGATTAAACACGGCTTGGTCAACTACGTCGGTGGTCCAGCGGGTGACGGGGTTGAACATCCAGTCAAGTTGCTGGTGGTATGCTATACAAAAATCACAGTCGCAGGCCAGATCGTTGAAATAGTCTTCACAGTGTCTGCTGGCTTCTGGATAAAAGTTCCATCCCGAGTCTCCAATACGAAAGACCGACATGGTGGCGAAACTCTACGAGGACCCAAATAAGAATTTTACTAAGAGCGGCCCCGAGAGTGAAGGTGTTGCAGGAGTTATTATTATCATTATTATTATTATTACTAGCCAAGCTACAACCCTAATTAGAAAAGCAAGATGCTATAAGCCAAAGGGCTCCAACAGGGAAAAATAGCCCAGTAAGGAAAGGAAATAAGGAAATAAATAAATGATGAGAATAGATTAACAATATATAAGTCTAAAAACAGTATATAAGTTATTAACAATGTCAAAAACAGATATGTCATGTATAAACTAAAAAAAGACTCATGCCAGCCTGGTCAACATAAAAACATTTGCTCCAACTTTGAACTTTTGAAGTTCTACTGAATCAACTACCCGATTAGGAAGACCACTCCACAACTTGGTAACAGCTAGAATAAAACTTCTAGAATACTGTGTAGTATTGAGCCTCATGAGGGAGATGGCCTGGCTATTAGAATTAACTGCCAGCCCAGTATTACGAACAGGATAGAATTGTCCAGGGAAGATCTTAATGTAAAGGATGGTCAGAGTTATGAAAAATCTTACGCAACATGCATAATGAACTAATTGTATGACGGTGCCAAAAATTAATATCTAGATCAGGAATAAGAAACTTAATAGACCGTAAGTTTCTGTCCAACAAATTAAGATGAGAATCAGCAGCTGAACACCAAACAGAAGAACAATACTCAAAACAAGGTAGAATGAAAGAATTAAAACACTTCTTCAGAATAGATTGAACCAAAAATCTTGTAAGACTTTCTCAATAAGCCAGTTTTTTGTGCAATTGAAGAAGACACAGACCTAATGTGTTTCTCAAAAGTGAATTTGCTGTCTAGAATCCCCCCTAAAATTTTAAAATAGTCGTTCAAATTTAAAGAAACATTATCAATATTAAAATCCGGATGTTGAGGAGCCACCATTCCTGACCTACTTACTTTGAGTTTTATTAAGATTCAACTTCATACCCCATAATTTGTACCTTGCACTAATTGTAGCTAAATCTCTATCAAGGGATTCACCAACCCCAGATCTACATTCAGAGGATGGAATTGATGCAAAGTGAGTAGCACCATCTGCATATGCAACAAACTTGTTTTCTAGGCCAAACCACATGTAATGTGTATATAGTATGAAAAGTAATGTGCCAAGAACACTACCCTGTGGAACACCGGATATAACATTCCTATACCCACTATGGTGCCCATCAACAACAACTCTTTGAGATCTATTACTTAAAAAATCAATAATAATGCTAAGAAACGACCCACCTACTCCCAACTGTTTAAGTTTGAAAACAAGGGCCTCATGATTAACACGGTCAAAGGCAGCACTAAAATCAAGGCCAATCATATGAACTTCCTGACCACAATCAAGGGATTTCTGTACAGCATTGGAGGTTGTAAGAAGGGCATCACATTTTCCTAGGCCTTTACGAAAACCAAATTGCAAACTAGGGAGTAGATGATTACCTTCAGCAAACCTATTAAGACGTTTTGCCAGAAGACGTTCAAAAACTTTAGATAATAGGGGAGTTATGGAAATTGGGCGGTAATCAGTGGGACTTGAGCTACCACAAACATATTTACATAGAGGAGTAACATTACCAATTCTCCAACAAGTGCTAAAAGCTCCTCTTTTTGCTAACTTGCGCAAAATAACAGATAACTTTGGAGCTAAGAAATCTGCTGTCTTTATAAAAAAACAAAGGAAAAATACCATTTTGGTCTACACCTCCATAAGCATCAAGGTCCATCAACAGAGCTTTAATCTCACGAGATCGAAAAGCTAAACTAGTTAGGTTAGCCTCAGGAAAACAGAAATGAGGAAGTTCCAGTCTTTCATTACTCTGTTTACTTTCAAAAACATCAGCCAAAAGGGTTGCCTTTTCCTTTGGACAGTGAGTGACTCAGCCATCTGGTTTAAGTAAGGGAGGAAGTGTTGCATCTACACCAAAGAGTGCAGACTCAAGGGTAGACCAACATTTATCTTCCTGAGTTGTGCCAGAAAGGGTTTCTTTTATGGTTAAATTGTACTCCTTTTCAGTTGAGGCATAAACTCTCTGAGCAAAAGCTCGTAGCTGAGTATAGTTACTCCAGGTCAAATCTGATCTATTACCCTTCCAAAGATGATATGCCTCCTGCTTCTCCAAATAGGCACATCTACAATCATCATTGAACCACGGCTTGTCCTTCACTCGGTACCTTAGCACACGAGAAGGGATACGCCTATCAATTATGTTGACTAGATTCTCATTCAAAGGGACAACAGGATCTACACTACTATATAATTGTGACCAATTCAAGCACAAAAGATGCCAAATCCCATTCCAGTCTGCTTGGGATTTCATATAAATTTTACAAGAGTATGATATATCAGGGACAGGCTGCTCAGTCTTCACTATTAATGAAATCAAGGCATGATCAGATGTCCCGACCAGAGAACCAACCTTACTAGTTATAACGCCAGGGGAGTCAGTGTATACGAGGTCCAAGCAATTACCAGACCTGTGAGTAGCTTCATTTATGATTTGCTCACAGCCTGATTCAGAGGCAAAGTCTAAAACTCTGAAGCCATGGCGATCGGTAGGAGAGATAGAACTTAACCACTCCCTATGGCGAGCATTAAAATCACCAACAAAGACAAAAGAAGCCTTGCTATCATCTTCTTGTATCTTAGCCATAATGGTAAGAAGACAATTGAAGATAGAATCATCCATGTCTGGATTCCGGTAGATCGAACACCAATAAAAGTTGTTATGCTTGCCACAAACTTTTATTACCGTATCTCATGACTTCCACATTGATAGCAGGACTTATGAACGTTGTCGATGGTCCCGATGATCCGAATGTGCTCGGAGTTTTTTGACACCTCTAAGCAAATGCATAAATATTTTGGTATTAGAGAATAGATAACGATTATGTGTATATTCATTTATACATCAATGACAAGTAACCTTACTGAACTAAAAGCAATTCTTTAGGTAATAAGCAATTTAAGCAAAATTCAGTTTTGCTCTTTCAAGAATAGAACACACCCTCCTTTAAATGCAAATTCAAAATTCGTGTTTATTCTCCGAATATGTTTTAATATTGATAAGTGATTTCCTGTCGATCCAGGCTTCCAACCTGGGATGAATAATCTTTAAATCACCGATTTTTTATCATATATAGTGAATGTTACAGAATTTTTTTTAATAATATTAAAAGTACAAGATTGCAAAAAACTCCATCTTATTTATCAAAATCCAGTGAAAACGAATATGAATATATGATGAATAGTTAACCAACAATAAGAAAGAACAGGGTGGTAAAGGGATGACATGCAATAGAAAGAAGATTTAGTTATTGCTTAGTGAAAAACAAGAATTTTTTTTTAGAAATCTGTAATTATTTCTACAACAGTAAATAATTCTTTTAAATATTTCTCATAATATTGTTGAATACTTACAGAATATATTGAATCATTTTAAAGTAAGATACTATGTGTATTTGGATATTTTTTTCAATGTTGACTGGTTGCGGCACAATTTAGAATTTTTTTCTAAACCCGGAAATATATGAAAATAATGTTAGTTTTGTTAAAAAATAGTGTTCAGTACGCTCTATAGCACAAGAAATGATGTTTGAGTACTAATATCATGACATTTTCACACTGATACCAGTATTAAGTAAAATAAATCTTTTCCTTATCGTCATATGATAAAAAGTTTCATATGTTTAAAGGTTAATAGCCAATAGTATGAATTTTCAATCAAATATCACTTCCATGACCCTGGATATCTTATCATGGAAGTTATTTAAATTTGAAATTTAATCAGTCATGGATATTCATCAATTTCGAAGTGATGCTATTAAAGATCATCGTCGCCCAATTTATTTATTCACCATATAAATAACCTGAAGCTTCCTCGATTGAAGGAATAAGAAAATGGATTGAATAGAATAATTCGATTGTTATCCATTTATAGTAATTCATAAATTATATAATTATGATATGTAGAGATGAGACTGTGACTACAACATTACCAAATTCCAGTTACGAAAATAGGAATGAATGAACATATATCCATTGAAAGATATAGAAGTAAATCTATGTCTTGGAAAAAGCCCAAAGGAGATCTTGTTTTTTGATATGCTACTGAGAAATGAATTTGATGATAAAACTAAGATTGCTCTATTTTTTATTGACTTTTCGGAGCTTCTATGAAAGAACAAACGTTCTGTATTACAACCTTTAATTGCAACGTATTACATAGACAAATTACTATATATCCAAATTCTTTATGATTTTAGTACTTTCTTTTTAGAACTCTTTCTTTCTTAAAACAATTAAATAGAGTCGAAAGTTAAAGAAAAAAATGTAAAGTCACGATATTCAATTACTGCCTTTTTAGATAATTTTTTTTTCTAATTTATGCGTTGTCAGATTGCAGGAATAAAATTTTATTTATTTTGTGACTTGATTTAATTTCGAACTGGAATGTTTATAATAGATGTTGTACTAATCAATATTGATGCAATTTCTACATTTTTAAGTTAAGCAAAAACCATTAAAATTCCATCTATTGTTCCTGGATTTACCATTAAAGCATATTTTCATACAACGTTGACAACATACATCCTTGTGTTATAAATATAAAAATTACTTAAACATAGATTTTACCATCCAAAAAAACGTTCAACGTATGCATATCAATAGGTGAGAATTATGTGTATGTGGATCTTTTGAGACCATAATTATGCGATATAATTGTTGTTTTTACATGATCAATAATAAACACTTATTGTTTCTACAGTATAATTAATTGATCACTTTCAAATATATTCTTATAGTCTAGTTTACCATAAGCACGTTCGCTTGAAGGTGTCGTACGAAAGGTTGACATAAAAAAAAATTCCTAAAGAAAAGGGTTTTGAATTTTTTTTTTTAGGGGGTAGGGGGTGGAGCTGAACAAGCGTTAAATTATTTATGTTATTTTTCAAAGGAAAATATCTCAACTTGGTATTAAAGTTTAGATAAGTTGGTAGTATTATCTTTAATTATTCATTTAATAATGTTGATTATATTTTAAGCTGCGTTTTATTATCAAGCACCATTTACTCACATTCGCTTTGAGTCATTTGACGTACACACTTAAAAGATGATTGTTTTTTTTTTTCAGATTAATATTTTTAAGAACTGTTCAGAGTCTCGAAGGCTAAGTCGGTTAGGGCAACAAGGTCGGACTTCGTAAAAGTCTGTGGCGCGGATTCAAAGTCGCAGCTGACCTGTCAGCGAGGTTGACACTTCGCTATCCGTGTAGACACCTCAAAATTATGTATGTAATTGACAGATAGGCTTGCTTACAACAAATGGGTGTTACAGACACAAACCAAGTCAATCAAACATATTCTAAGACCATAACAGACACGTCACACGTCTCCATGGTCTAAGAGATGTCAGGCAGGCCAGCTGATTTGGACAACGGTCAACCCCAAAAAGCTTAAGCAAAGTTCTCCAAAACGAAGGCAATTGTGCTTACCCCATACAAATGGGAAAAAAACCGTTAACAGAAGAAGAATAGTAAACTTTGTTCAATTCCTTAACAGTTACATAACACTTGAATGATTTTGGGTTCCGCAATGCCAAGCTATTGGTCGTGTCGGCGATTAAAAGTTGCATGCAAATGTGTTAAGGGTGTTTTGAATAAAAGAAAAAGTTAGAAGCGTAGTTGAAGAATTTATTTAGCAGAAAATAAGATGATGACATTTTTGTTTTTTCATGCGGGAAGTTGCTGTGCGTTAAAATATGTAGATATGATTAATGCAAAAATGGGTCGGAGACAAGACTTTGGTTTGTCTTTTTGACAGCTTATTATATTTATGAATAAAGGGATTGTGAGAGTCAGAGATAGAACCAAAATGTAAGTAGGAAGTTATAAAATAAAGTATTGCAAGGCGTGAGGAATGCTTGATGTATAATACTGCGCTGACTTGGGATAGAAAAGAGAACATAAAGAAATAAATCTATATATAAGGGAAGAACTATTGGGTAAGGTAAATATTAAGATATACTTATTCAATAATATGCTTGTGTTGATTTTGCCACCTTGTATTATAGCGTGTGTCCAACAAACCTGAAGCTTCTCTTACATGTTAAGACTAATCTTTTGTTTTTATATTGACGTGTTCTATTTTGTATATGGAATGGAGATGTAATGCAAATGCATTTCTGCATTTATAGGACAGAGTAACATGCCAGTCATATATATGATGGGAAAACTTCGGTCAAACAAACCATGAGACAACAAACTGCGTAGGCATAAACCATAGCAGATACTCTGTTTATGATTGTCAAAGGTAAAGTGAGCAAATACAGCATAAAATTATAGGTCAACTTGTATAACACATGATCAAATATACTCAACCATTCAAGGAGGTAAAGCCTATCTATACTGCCTTTGGATAACGTGTTTCATTATTGTTACACAGTTAAAAGTAGCCCTCAGGATAGGTTCATCAAGTTGGATAAATAGGCTAAATACTATCCACTCCTTATACGCCCCAAAGAATTACACCAATATCATGAAATGGTAATAAGAAATTAGGAAAGGGGGATACTGGAGGGATTGGAGGAAGGTCTAGACCGAGGGAAGGAAGGAGAGGGGAGGGCCAGGGGGGGTATAGGTATTCGAATTGCTTTGCCTACTTTCAATTCAATTGATTTAACCTTTATTATTAAAAGAGCAAACACCTTAATTAACAAGACTTGAAAATAAATTATGGTATATAGAAAATTATGGGAGGTCTATAGAGTGTTGTGTCAAAGTACCATTCTGACCAAATAATTAGTAAGGGAGATATTAAAGAAAGATCCACTATTTTTTGCCAGAAATGCTTAGTAAATCTATGCCAATGAATTACCGCAACCGAGGAAAACAAACAAAACCAAAATGGAAATTTAGGATTTAGGATCATATTTCCTTGAAAAGGAAAATAAAAACCAATGCAAAACCTTGGAGGGTATAAGGATAACCTCGCTCGCTCTCACCTTGGTCTTCCCACATATCCATGTAAGAGGTCCGAGAGGAAACCGATTTTATCCCTCTAGAGAGAGATTCAACAAATATATTTTTATAAAAGAGGGTCCTCTGGATGGAGGGAATTTTATTTCGACGTGTGTCATAGTATAACCATCAATACCTATACTTCCTAAATATCATTTGTTTGGAATTAATGTTTCCTGTATGTTTTGAATTGAAACAACTCTCTCTCTCTCTCTCTCTCTCTCTCTCTCTCTCTCTCTCTCTCTCTCTCTCTCTCTCTCTCTCTCTCTTATAGAATTATAAAATCTGGAAAACTATATAGTATTAACAATTCGTATGTTAAGTTAGGTGATGTAACAAGTATGTTCTTCCCTACTTCATATGAACCAACTCAGACGATCTCTATAATTAACCTAGTGATAGGTATAGGCATTAATAATACCACCATTCCTATTTTGTTAAATCTCTTCCATGCTACCTTTCATGGAATTTCCACTTATCTTCAAAATTACCTCAGTTTTACGTGCAGTTTCAACTAACAACAACCAGTTATAAGAAGTAGCATTTCTTGCTAGCACTTCTTTGCTCCCTATTTGTATAATGAAAAATGGCTGCTTTTATTTTATTTCACAGCATTTTTCATACAGTAATATATAAGGTACTCTACTCCACTGAGCAAATTACATTAGAAGATTTGGTTGTAGACGCTATGCAATGAAATTGAAAGCTATATAATTATAATGTTGAGATGCTTCTCTCGCCATTTTTTTCATAAACATTGCCCAGGAGTTTTTCAATTACAAAGAAATTACTTCTTACTGAATGAGATAACATTACCTTTCGCTTAAAAATTGGGTCAGTCCCCGGTGAAATTACTATTGAAAATTACTTTATAAACAAATTCTCTCTCTCTCTCTCTCTCTCTCTCTCTCTCTCTCTCTCTCTCTCTCTCTCTCTCTCTCTCTCTCTCTCTCTCTCTCT
>NC_090725.1:221444985-221457485 GCF_036898095.1 Palaemon carinicauda | reverse complement strand
ATTGATTCAGCCCCTTGCCGGCCGGCCGAGCTGCCGGCCGGCAAGGGTCTTCTGCTTTGAGTGCTGCCCGGATCTCCCTTGGTCCCTCATCCATGCCTGCCTGTAGAGCAGATGGCATTGGTCAGGAAGCCTGAATTAGATTCTCCCCTTCCTTATATGCACTCTTTCGGATTGCCGGGCTTGGAGGTAGTGTACACTCTTATCCCGGCATCCATTCTGTTATTCTTCTAGTGCTGTACCCGACCCGGCTGCCGGCCTATGAGGCCGGCAGCCGGGCAGTCGTAGTCCTCTGGTTCTTTTGCTGCCGGCTGGCATAGGTCGTGTACCTTTGCCGGCCAGCTAATGTCAGCCCTTGTCTGCCGGTCGCCAAGAGTGTGGCCAGCAGCCGGGTACTACCTTGTGTAGTTGCCGGCCGGCAGTCATTGCCGGCGGACATTGGCTGTTGCCGGCCGGCACATGCATTTGAACCAGCGTTCTGCTGCCTTATAGCTGTTAAGTAGTATACTTTAAAGCTAGTTATGGTGTGTGCCGGCCGGCACATAACCTCCTATACTGTACCAGTATTCTTCAGTATAACATATACTGTAAGAAGAAAACTATAGTATAGGTTTTGGTACAGCACTGTGTGTTCTAACACTTTTGTGTTTTCTTGCACAGCCCTTTGCTGTTGCCCTACAGATAAGAAAGTGAGTTCTTTCTTGTCTATTATCCAGGATTTTAAAATAATTGCTTAGGTGTGAGCTCCACCTGTTTCCTCTGGAAACTTTGCATTGGTTATTCTAGAAGAGATTAACCATTCGATTTTATTATCTGGAAGGCTGCAACAATTGGTTGTGAAGGAAACACAAGTGTGTGTCTTTCCTTTCTGAATTGTTATGCTATACTATGCATATCCAGTGATACATAGTTCACTTGATACTCATGGAAATTTCTTCTCTTTACAGAAGGACCCTCCGAAGTGCGGAAGTGTTTTCTGCAACGTCCGCAGCAAAAGCCTCTGCAGACATGAGTTTGGTAGGAGACACGCAGCATGCGCTGTCTCCAAGGGTGATCTCCGGTATTGGGACCCTGAGGTATGTACCGTGTGCACTAACCTAATTACTGAGGCCTTTGATTCCCCTAGGATGGCGGAATCAAGGGATATACCAAGGGAGAAACTTCGTACCTGGGAAAGGGGCTTCCAGAAGAACACCTCTGGACCTTATCTTCCAAGTGAGAAGATGAGGGCGTATCTTTTCCCTAAGGCATCAGCTGATGCAGTGATTCCCCAGCCTCAAGAGGAGATCCCCCAAGTTCAGATCCAGGTGGATGCTGAAGTCGCGGTCGCTATGCAAGACATCCAGTTAGATGACAGGATGTCTGACGTGGACGAGCGTCTGGAGGAAGACCTCCTGGCAGAAGCCCAGGGGGAAGTTCAAGCCCCAGACGTTGGAAAGGAAGAGGTCGACGAGGTGTCGGCTACTCCGGTTCAGATCCCGGAGCCTATTCCCTCAACATCGGCCGGTCTCCCAGTAGAGCTGGGACAGGCCCTCTCCTCCATTGTTGGAATGATCCAACAAATGCAGAAGGAGAAGCAGGAGAAGGCGGCTGCAATGGAACTGCGGATGCAGAGCCTTGCAGAATCACATGGGCCCCAGAAAAGGCTCAATGTGAAAGACCTTCCCTTGTGCTCAGATGCTAAACTATGGAGGTATGCTGAGTACATGCCGATGACGACTGGAAAGATCGTCATCTCGGATAAGTTGGGCTCAGTTCCCCTAAAAGAGGTGGAATTCTGGCCCAGCAAGGCATCATATCCGGACTGTTATGTCCGGCTGAGGAAGGAACCAGCTTCAAAGGAGGAGACAGAGCCGAAGGAGGTCATAGTGATGGACCATAATAAGGCTCAAGCTCTGCTTACATCCTCGTTGAAAGAGAGGGGCTTCTCTAACTCAAAGGTAGCTGCATTGAGCAAGAAGCTCCCTTCCTTTGTGTCCTCTCCTGCTAGAGCCTTCCCCTTTTTACAGAAAGGGTTTGCGGCTCTACTAAAAGCAGTCGAGGCCGGCAAGCCTTGCCCCTCCCTGGAGAAGTGTAAACCCTTGTCGCTGGCCCTGCCTATGGACCACAAAGACTGGAAGGACGTCCATCTTACGTTCTCAGTTGGGAAGTTGGAGGCTGATATCGCCGGACGTCAGTTCGGCGAGGACCTCCCTAAGCTGTCTGACTTTCTCTTGCGGAGAGAGTTCGAGACAAAAGAAAGACTGGCTGCCTCAATGTCTCTTCAGATTACTCTTGAGACGATGGCAAGTGACCCCAAGGTCCATGAAATGTTCATGGTGGTGGCCAAGACTCATCTGGCCACAGTGACGAAGGACCTTTATGGCTTCGTCAAGGCGAGGAGAGCTTGTAGGGAGTTCGTGTTCACCTCGGCTACGGTGAGGCACGAGCCAAGGAAACTAATCTCCTCCAACATTTGGGGCAAAGACCTTTCCCCTACCGATTTGGCCAAAGAAGTAGTTGATAAGGAAGCCTTGGAGAATAGAAACCTTCTCCAGAAGTGGGGCCTGGCTATCAAAAGAAAGTCTTCCCCGGATGAGGGTCCTCAACCAAAGAGGAAGACTATGAGGACTAGGCTACCGTCTCGGCCAGCCAAGCCTTTTAGACAGCAAAAGCAACTGCAATTGCCATTGCCTCCAGTGCCCCAGATCGTGGCACAAACCCCGACCACTTTCCAGTGGGTACCCCAGGCCGTGTCGACACAGTCCACGGCATTCACCCCATCGTTCGAAGGGCAGTCTACTTCCTTTCGAGCAAAGCCTAGAGGAGCCACCAGAGGCTCGTCTAGGCGCCCCTCAAGGGGAAGGGGATTCAGGGGTGGTCGTGGTAAGGGAGGCAAGACCTCAGGACGGCAGTCCAAGTGGGATGATACCGGTAGGAGGGAGACTTCTGAAATTTCGGGATCGGTGGACCTTCGATCCCTGGGCCCACAACCTACTCAAGAATGGACTGGGCTGGAGCTGGTACAGCACTCCACCCCCGTGCCTTTGGTTTTTCCAACACTCCACCCCCGTTCTGGAGGAGTACGTTCAAGAACTGTTGGAGAAAAATGTGATCCGAAAGGTGAAGTCCATCAAATTCCAAGGGAGGCTGTTTTGTGTTCCCAAGAAAGACTCGGAAAAGCTCAGAGTCATTCTGGACTTGTCGCCACTCAACAAGTTCATAGTGAATTGCAAATTCAAGATGCTAACACTGCAATACATAAGGACCTTACTGCCCAAGAGGGCATATTCTGTCTCTATAGACTTGTCAGACGCCTATTGGCACATTCCAATCAACCGTCGACTCTCCCCCTACCTAGGGTTCAGGCTACAACGAAGACTATACGCCTTCAGAGCCATGCCATTCGGGCTAAACATAGCCCCAAGGATTTTTACGAAGCTTGCGAGTGTAGCTCTCAAACAATTACGCCTAAAGGGAATTCAGGTAGTAGCCTACCTGGACGACTGGCTGGTGTGGGCAGCATCCGTGACAGAATGCTTGCAAGCTTCCAGTCAAGTGATCCAGTTCCTAGAGTACCTAGGTTTCAAGATCAACAGAAAAAAGTCTCGACTTTCTCCATCTCAAAAGTTCTAGTGGCTGAGAATCCACTGGGACCTTTTGTCACACCGTTTCTCCATCCCGGCGAAGAAAAGGAAGGAGATAGCGGGTTCTGTCAAGAGAATTCTAGATTCCGAAAGGATATCAAGACGCGAACAGGAGAGGGTACTGGGCTCTCTCCAGTTTGCTTCGGTGACAGACCAAGTGCCAAGAGCACAGCTAAAGGATGCAACCGGAGTTTGGAGAAGTTATGCATCAAACGCGCGAAGAGATCTGAGAAGACCAGTTCCGCTTCGGCTACGTACTCTTCTCAGGCCTTGGTCCCAAGCCAGACATCTAAAGAAGTCGGTTCTTCTTCAGCCACCTCCCCCGTCGGTGACGATTCACTCAGACGCCTCGAAGGAGGGATGGGGAGGTCACTCTCATCGGAAAAAAGTCTAGGGGACTTGGTCCAAGCTATTCAAGACCTTTCACATAAACTTTCTAGAAGCTATGGCAGTGCTCCTTACCTTAAAGAAAGTTTCCCCGCGTCACTTGATCCACATAAGGTTGGTGATGGACAGCGAGGTAGTTGTGAGATGCTTGAATCGACAAGGATCGAGGTCACCACCTCTCAACCAGGTGATGTTGGCCATCTTCCGATTGGCGGAAAAGAAGAAGTGGTACCTGTCGGCAGTTCACCTTCAAGGAGTCCGCAATGTGACAGCGGACGCTCTAACCAGGTTCACACCGATAGAGTCGGAATGGTCCTTAGATGCAGGATCATTCTCCTTCATTCTGAATCAAGTCCCAGAACTGCAGATAGACCTCTTTGCGACGAAAGACAACAAGAAGTTGCCCCTGTACGTGTCCCCGTACGAGGACCCCTTAGCGGAAGCAGTGGACGCGATGTCCCTCGACTGGAACAGATGGTCCAGGATTTATCTGTTCCCTCCTCACAACCTTCTGTTGAGGGTCCTCAACAAACTGAGATCCTTCAAGGGGGTAGCGGCAATAGTGGCCCACAAGTGGCCGAACAGCGTGTGGTTCCCCCTGGCATTGGAACTACAGCTGAAGTTTGTACCGCTACCAGATCCAGTTCTGACCCAGCGAGTCCAGAAGTCGACTGTCTGCGCTTCATTACAGAAAACCCGGACCCTGCAGCTCATGATTTTCTCTCCCTAGCGGTGAGAAAGCGTTTCGGGATTTCGAAAGCCAGCATAGACTTCCTAGAGGAATATAAGTGCAAATCTACTAGAAGGCAATATGAGTCATCTTGGAGAAAATGGGTAGCCTTGGTCAAGGCGAAGAATCCGCAGGAGATCTCGACAGACTTCTGCTTATCTTTCTTCATCCACCTCCATGGTCAAGGATTGGCAGCTAACACGATTTCAGCGTGTAAGTCTGCTTTGACAAGACCCATTCTATATGCCTTCCAGGTTGACCTAGGTAACGAGATCTTTAATAAAATTCCGAAAGCCTGCGCTAGGCTCAGATCTTCAGCACCTCCAAAGGCCATTTCATGGTCTTTAGACAAAGTTCTTCATTTCGCTTCTCTGTTGAGCAATGAAGAGTGTGTGTTAAAGGATTTGACACAAAAAGTTATTTTCCTATTTCCCTCGCGTCCGGGGCCAGGGTTAGTGAGATTGTAGCCCTCTCGAGAGAGGCAGGTCGTGTTCAGTTCCTGGATGAGGGAGAACTGAACCTGTTTCCGGATCCTACGTTTCTCGCCAAGAATGAGTTACCCACCAACAGGTGGGGTCCCTGGAGAATCTGCCCTCTGAAAGAAGATGCATCTCTATGTCCAGTAGAATGCCTAAAGGTCTATCTTCATAGAACTTCAGACTTCAAGGGTGGTCAACTATTCAGGGGAGAAACATCAGGCTCAAATTTATCTCTGAATCAACTCAGAGCGAAAATCACATATTTTATTCGCAGAGCGGATCCTGACAGTACACCCGCAGGTCACGATCCGAGGAAAGTTGCCTCATCCTTAAATTTCTTTAATTGTATGGATTTTGAACATCTCCGTTCATACATTGGCTGGAAGTCTTCCAGAGTGTTCTTTCGCCACTATGCGAAGCAAGTAGAGGAACTAAAGAGATCTGTGGTAGCAGTGGGTCGCGTCGTTAACCCTACTGTTTAACTCTGCGAGGAACAGTGGTTTTAATTGGGACGATTAATTCCAGGGTGAGTGTGTAGTTACATACTGTACTACAAACTAAGTGAGGGCACTGAGTTGCCCATGTAGACTGTTCCATTTCCAAAGGTGAACCTAGCATAAGTGCAGACATGTGTGCCGAGCGTTTCTAACGCTAATGTCATTGATTTGTAATACAGACTTTTATGACTTTGATACCTCGGTATCTTGAAAGTGGCATTTAATGTTTTTTCTTTCAGATAAACAAGTTCTGTTTACTATCATACTTATGCTTAAAGTTTTGGGTTATCCTCTTCTTATATATATATATATATATATATATATATATATATATATATATATATATATATATATATATATATATATATATATATATATATATATATATATATATATATATATATATATATAATTGTGGTTAACCTGTCTGTTTATTGTCTGTCAATAAACTTGTTCTTGAGAACCTTGCGTCTCCTTCACCTGTGTCAATTTATTGGTATAATTGAGCATTCATTCTATGTACCTTATCTGGGATAATTCTAATAGAATTGTTCCTTTATGCAAGCTATGTTGCATTGGTTTATGCTTTCCCTTAACGGGAGGAGTCCGTCCCATAAGGGGACGATGGCGGTTTTACTAGTTTCCTCCTATGCGGATATAAACCTTTGTCCAATACAAGTATTGTGCGGAGAACTGGTCGATATTTCATATTAACGCAGTGGTTCTTTACAGACTATGCTTTACTTAATATAGGGTGAGACCACTCTATTAGCTTGCCTGGTATTCATACATAGGTATATGTACTCTTCGAGACTTTTCCAGAGTCTAGTAGGACTCTTCCCTGTAGGGGGCAGGAAGCTCTAACATGGTTTATAGTTAGTTGAAAAGATGTATAACGGTAACATCTTAGGTGTCTAGGTCTAGTCGACCGGGAAAAATTACCTCCGGGGAGTACGGCACGTTCTGAGAATCCACAGATACAGTAATGCTCTGGTATACTTCCATCAGGACGACATGGCTTGAGCCCAAAAAACGGATTTTGAGCGAAGCGAAAAATCTATTTTTGGGTGAGATGGCCATGTCATCCTGATGGACCCGCCCTTCCCTTTCTAAGAAAGGGCTGTAGGACCCCTCCCTACATACAGTATCTGTAGCACCTCGTGTACGCTACAAGGAATACAGATGGCGCCAGAATTGGCGCCAGGCACGCTTACGAAACGGGAGATAGGGAGCCTTGGGAGCGGCTCCCCCTTTTTCTTTCCCGATTTCATTTCTTGCCAATTGACCCCTGCGATACGTAATCTCTGTTCGGGGTGCAGATTGCCATGTGGCGTGTCAAGAATACGTCCTCTGATATGTCGCGATATCCCTTTCACGAGGGATATTCGCTCCAGGAGTTAGAATTCTGGTACCTTAAGGTAAATTCTCTGGGAATATCGCCGTAGTTGTAATATACCCTAGGAAGCTACCCAATAGGAACTTCCATCAGGACGACATGGCCATCTCACCCAAAAATAAATTTTTCACTTCGCTCAAAATCCATTATATATATATATATATATATATATATATATATATATATATATATATATATATATATATATATGTATATATATATATATATATATATATATATATATATAAATATATATATATATATATATATATATATATATATATATATATATATATATATATATATATATATTTATTTATATCTATTTGTGTGTTAGGTATTTATATATATACATATATATATATATATATATATATATATATATATATATATATATATATATATATATATATATATATATATATATATATATATACATATATATATATATATATATATACACATATATATATATATATATATATATATATATATATATATATATATATATATATATATATATATACATATATATATATATATATATATATATATATATATATATATATATATATATATACATATATATATATATATATATATATATATATATATATACATATATATATATATATATATATATATATATATATATATATATATATGTATATATATATATATATATATATATATATATATATATATATATGTATATATATATAACTAACACACAAATAGATATAAATAAATATATATATATATATATATATATATATATATATATATATATATATTTATATATGTATATATATATATATATATATATATATATATATATATATACATATATATATATATATATATATATATATATATATATATATATATATTTATATATATATATATACATATATATATATATATATATATATATATATATATATATATATATATTTATATCTATTTGTGTGTTAGTTATATATATATATATACATATATATATATATATACATATATATATATTTATATATATATATATATATATATATATATATATGTATATATATAAATATATATATATATATATATATATATATATATATATATATTTATATATATATATATATATATATACATATTGTAAAGTATAGGCTTTTAGGTATGTGTGTGCATTGCTCATACAATTAGGCCTAGGGTTTATATAAATATTAGAGTAGAAAATCTTTCAAATGATAGGCCTAAATTAATGATGCTGTATTGTAGCATTTGCAAATCATTTGTGATAAAAACTTCCTTACAATGTTTGAATCATGCCTATTATTCCATTTCCAACAAAAGTGAAGACTCGTATTCATACGAGGAAAATTTTTTTCCTCACAAAAGATCATTTTTTTATCCAGAATTCATCGGCCTTGCAGTAGTATTCTAGGGCAAAAGAGTTCCTTTCTTCACGGTGTTTATCTGTAATTTTTTCCCCTCATGTTTGAAGGGGGTGGATGGCATCTCTATGTAATCTTCATCAGTCTGGAAACGTGATAGATGCAAAATCGATCGAAGTAAAATCTATAATAATGATGGATATTTTAATCTAATTAGTAGATTTCAACTAAATTTTGAGAAAAACTGTAGCAATATCATTAAAGTTAATGATGATATATATAAGTGAACGTATAATATTTAAGTTAAAAAGTAATTTAGTATCCTTCAATTTACGTCCCTAAATGAACCAAAAGTTTCATAATTTTTCTGTTGTTTGTTGATTTTTTGAATTATGCAAATAACACAATGATGTTTACAGTGAAAACAAATGAAATCATCGTCTATATCATTTTGAAAGTATTCCTAAGAGAAAAAGTAGAATGCCTGCGATATAATGAAGAAAATAGTTGACAACCATTTGAGCGAACATTATAAAAAGGTAGCGTTCTCTTTGCTGGCGAGTGTACCTCATTGATAAAATATAACAAGGGAAATATCTTGACTATTTTCATTCAATTTCAATAGGAATAATAGAAAGTGACACATATTTACATAATATTTGCTAGGGTAACAGTGCAAATGAACAACAGTTGTCCCCCCAAAAAATTCATTGACACTTTGAATTAAAGAGAATACATTTAGCCCTTTTTTTTGGCCACAATTGAGTGGACCATAAACAATTTTTTTTTTTATGTAAATAGCATTTTGATATTACAATGATAGCACCCAAGGGGCCTTGCGGCGTAAAATTTTTAATGGAGGAAGTTACTTGCACGAATTAGGCCTATTCACACGAGCCGTTTTCTTTCCGACAGGCTAACCTCCGTCGAAATATACATTCACACAAGGCGTTCCGTATCCGTTTACCAGCGCGCGGTTTTCATTGTATACTTATAATCTGTCACGTGAACACCGAGTAAATTTCAATAATTTTGACACTATAAGATGTTGGTTGATAACTGTGTTGATAAAATAAGTTATGCAACTTCGTTATACTCTATGCACCATGCCAAGAATATTGAAATTATGATAAACTCACCTGTTTTATTTAATGCCTCTCCAGTCATTTTCCATAACTTTTATTTCTGGAAATTATTTCTATACATTTTGTTTGCCATGTCAAGCATCTCCTCATACCCTTGAAAAAGTTCAATTAACCCTTAATACATGGTGTCAACAACAAAATAACTAATTTCTATGACTATACTATGAGGAAAAGTCGGGGTTGTAAGCCACGAAACGAACTAGTACAATACAGATCCTCGTTCACACAAAACATCATCCACCCGTTGGTTGGGACGGGTGGCTAACGGCCGTCAAACCGGGCGAGGTTGTTTGGAAAGAAAGCCGAGCCGACTCGTGTGAACAGTTGTATTTGAATACACGTAAGAAAGCTAGACGCTGCTTAACCGACGGCCAGCCTGTCGGAAAGAAAACGGGTCGTGTGAATCGGCCTTTAGTGAAAACTGCTTTCTTTCCCGTCGTGAAAAGTCACTAATGATCCTGGTGATGATATTCTCGTAGCCAGAATTACTACAGGAATATTGCATAAGTGAGGAAGGTGCCATTACCGAATCTTCTTAATCGATATTTTTCCTCATAAATCGAAGTTTGTAATTAAGCAAGGATGTTATGATCGACTTGAAATGAAAGATAAAAATATCATCACCCATCGTAATCCATATCATTAAACGAATCAGTGAAACGCTATTTCTTTAAGGCACAGCCAATATTAAAATTCCGTCCGAGGAAATTATTCTTACATAATTTCATCTTTGAACATCTGAGAACTAACAATCATCAAGGATGACAGGGTTTGGGCCTGACTGTATTCAGGAAAAAAAAAATAGATGAACAAAAGAAGCCCATACAGAATTAAGTAGTGTGAGTAAGAAAATGTGAAAAAAAAGCCTACATGTAGTTTGATGATATTGTTATGAGTTTGGTTAAGTAGGAAAATGATTCTTTATCAGTCTAGTTTAGTGAGGTAAGGGAAAGCTTGCCTTACTTCCCCTCTTTTATCAAACCGTTCAGAAAATTGCCCATTATGACGGAGGGTTCCGAGGGGTGTTTTTTTACATAATGCCTTCCCGATTTTCTATCGTTCTTGGCTATTTTCTAAAAAACACCTCATTCTATTTCCTGACCTGCCCTCCATTTCTACACTGCACCTTATCCTCTTATATGTTACTACTGATTCAGGGTAATGTTATTATTGTAGAAATGGCCTTTCAAATTAAATCTTTATGAATATTCTATACTTTATGAAGAATTAATTTACTGGGCGATTATTTTCCCGGTCTTTTGTATCTTCCTTTTTTGTGAATTATTATAACATTAAAATAATTTCAAGGCTTTAGGTAAACAGCATTCTTGCAGATAGTCTATGTAAAGTTTAACATGTTTTACCACTATTAAATCTCCTCCATCAATTACTAAATCAAGTGTTACGCGATCGTGTCCTTCTGTTTCGCTTTTTTTCATGCTTATTAATGCTCCTTACTTCTTCCACTATTACGATTGGCACCATCTCGTAGGTGCCATTATTTCTATTAACAAAGTTATTACTCACATTACTATTTTATAGCATTGTGAAGGAATCCTCTGCAATTTTTATCAATCCTCTTTTGTAAGTATTATTTAAATTTTCATCTTTTAAAGCAAGCATCTTTCGACCCCTTGTTCCGAGACATAATTTCATCAATTATATGCTTCTTCCTTTTTTTCGAATTTTTTTTTTCTGGTTGTGTTTACGAATATCTTGGGTTTTTAGTATGTTTACTGTTTCGGATACTTCCGCTATTTCTATTTCATTTCTTGTATTTCACCCATATTTCCAAACTTTTAATGATGAAGTCCTTTCATATTTTTTGACAGTATCCCTTGATCTTATTTAGCCACTTTTCCACATATCTTTTGTGCTCATTGCAATACAACTTTTTTTTTCGTAAATACTCTTTATTTCTATTATACTTGCTTCAATTCCATAATGTAGCAGGGAATAAATTTTGTATTTTAAAATTACCCTCATCAGATTTTACTCCTATTCCCGGAGTGTTTTTATTCTTTCTTTGTATTGATAGTTCACTTTATTTCCTTAGATCTAGAGAAATTTTGGTTTTCGCTATTCTATTTGTTTGACACTGTTACATCTTTAAAAAAAAAAACCTTTTATTTTCTCTGAAAATAGAATTAATTTCACTTTTCATTTTTCCATTTGGCCTTTTCCATCTTCATTTTCTATGTTCCTTTTATATAAAAAACAAGGGTGTTCATGATTTTAAGATAGTTTCTTTAAGAAAATTCTACAAGAAGGTCTCCTCTGCCATTCATTGTGACTACTCCAATTTTACCTACTGCTTCCTTCCCTCTCTTCTTTCTTTTTTTTTCTTTTTTTTTAACCATTGAAATCACCCAAAACGGGTCTATTTTCATAGATATCTACCCACCTCCATAAAAGTTTTTCTTCCTCCACAAGAGGTGTTATTGGGGTATACAGTTAAATGATCTCCAGTTTATACCTCTTAGTAAGCACTTATTTAGTACAACGAATTTCTTATTTTATCTGCAAGATTTTCATTAATAGGAAGGCCCACAAGGGTTTTTTTTTTCTTTTTTTTTATACCCTCGGAAAAAAACTTTATGGCGCCCCAATTCTTCTAATTTCACTAAATCCTACTATATTCCAATTTATTTATTTCAACTCTTCCCTAGACAGGGTACCGACGTTGTATGCTGTAAGATACCGTTTCCTCAGGTGTCCTGTTCTAGACAAGGGATTTCAGCACCCACTGCAGTGGGGTGTAACTGGCTACTACCCGGGCCATAGGGCAGTTGTTCTACACCTGCTGAGGACAGGGAGCCAAAAAGGTGTTGTTCCATTCATGTCTGGGGTTTGGTCAGATCTCA
>NC_090725.1:221417485-221432485 GCF_036898095.1 Palaemon carinicauda | reverse complement strand
GAAAAGGCAACTCTTTGTTTGTTTATTTTTGCCAATATAGCCATATTGCCAACACAACTGAATTGTCTGAAAAGAGCTTTTGGAAGAATTGAATAGCTAAAAAGGTTGCATTAAGCTCCAAAAGGTTTGTGTGGCATTGCTGATTGGAATCGAGTAACACACCTGAGGCCATATGATGGTTGTGGGAGAGTTCTCCACCTATCCTGTGATGTGTTCGTTAATAGCATCTAATCCATAGGAGAAGAAAGATCTATGTCTTCAAGAAAGTAGGAGTCTCTCATTCAATAACTCAAGACTTTCTTATGCTCTTATCCTAGCAGAATACATTCTTCCAGAGGATATCTGTACTGAAACCACGGAGTCTTCAATTTCCACTGAAGTACCCGAATGTGTAGACCGTAGATGAGTACTAAGTAGTCTATAGGACGCCAGTTGAAGCTACGAGTTTCTTGGACAGGTATCTCTATGCATTTCCAGGTATACCACGACCTATTTGGGCTGTGGGGATGACTTCACAAAATTTTCTGACCCTAATATTGTAGCAAAACCCAAGATCGAGGTCTCAGTGTAGGAGAAGGGTCTCCAAAGTTTGTGCTAAAATCAGCTAGTCGTACTGATAATGGAGTAGATGAATGCCATTTGGAATAACCTAAGCCAAATCAAAGATAACACCCCTGTGAACACTTTTGGAACTGTTGACAGGCCAAGACACAGCACTTGGAAGTGGTATAGCTTGTCATACAATCAGAGTCATAGGTAGTTCCTTGATGCTAGATTGATTAAGATATGGATATAGTGTCTATCAGATCTATTATGACCATGAATTCCTGTGGCCTGAACGCCTGTCTGACTGTGGCTGCAATTTCCATCTTGTACTGAGTTGAAAGGATAAAATTTATCAGGACTGAGAGGTCTACGATTAGTTTTTAACCTCTGGATGGCTTCTTTACAAAAATATTCAACTGATAAATCCTGGACACCTGATAACTATCTCTTAGAGAGCAACCGTCTCTAAGGGATTTGAATGAAGAATCAGGGGAGTGAAAGTGCTGATGAGCTAGGCAACATACTCTGATTGAGGCACAATTCCTATATAAGCTCAGCCCTGCGGAACTCCCAACACTGGCAGACACATCTCAGAAATTAACTCCAAGGAATTTTGGGGACACTATCCACGTCTAGCAGCCCTCCCTCCTCCTCCTCGACGATATTTACCCTGAAAGGGCTATATGGGAGGATTACTTTTCCTAGCTGTTGTCTGCCTGGAGGAATACTTGAGGCTCTTCTACCCCTGCCACTGCGCAGCAGGTGCTTTTAGCACAACTAGTGCCAAAGAGGGGCATCAGTATGTTACTACCCTGAGGAAAAGAGAGTCTTGTTTCACATTCCACCACTTCATGCAACAGCTTCAATGCCTTAAACAAGGATTAGAGAGGGAGTGGAGGTAGTGGAGTTAGGGAGCACAATGGTATTTTGTGTCTTCAATAACCAGTAGCCCAACTGGTTGACAGCATTATGTGTCAAGATCTCTATTGTCCTGTCAGAACAGAATGATGTTTTCAAGATCTTCTTCTCAGTGTTAGACACGTCTTCTGTCTTAGCCATATACATGACAATCCATAGAACAAAACCTGTCGTGCAGCTAGCTTCTCCGCTGAGAAGCCCTGAAAAAAAGACTTCACTGCTAGGCCTAAAGGCAGGCAAGAAGATTCATAATCCAGGATGTCATAATAGTTACTCTACCTGAAACGTGGAAAATTTAGTCTCAGTTTCTTGGGCGTAGGGGCATGTCACACAGGATCAACAGGACAGAACTTAGAGAAAGACTGATTCTACTCACCCTTATACTGCCAGTACACAAGCAGAACAATCTGAATAATTGTCAGGGTGTACATCCATCTCCAGGCTCATACATGACTGAGCTGGTGGTGGGTCAAAGATTTTACCGGGTGCCTCTGCATGGGAACAAGACCTAGGGGGGCCTCCTTAGACATGACAGCCGACATAGGAGTGGCAGCTTGTTGGAACCGTGCGTGGATAACGGGGTCGTCAACCACTCTAGGGGCCCAGTTCTTTATCGGGGATTTTTATCCCCTACTAGTTCTAAGAGAAAGACTGACCCATTGAGGTGATGTGACCCGGCTTACCTTCTGATGTCAAAGCTGGGTGTGAAGGCCGGTGAGATGAGTCATGATGTAAGATGTCGTATTGATTCCTCTGATTAAACCAAGGAAAATCTAATCTGGGCTGCTTGTCCTAGTGATATGACACATGAGATCTAGATTCACGTCCCACACCTCTGGGGTGAAGTACATAGGTTTGAATGTAGGTGTTAAGGACAGGACTTGGAAAATAAACTTATTAGGTTATGGTGGCCAATGTGGTAACGTCCCTGGCTGGTGAACACCCGACTAGGGTTCGAGTTCCTCTTAAACTCGGTAATTTCTTTTATTGCTCTAACCTCACCATCCTTGTGAGCTAAGGATGTGGGGGTTTGGGGAAGCCTATAGGTTTAACTGCGGAGTTATCATCAGCAATTCCCTGGCCCTCCTTGGTACTTGCTTGTTTGGAGAGAGGGCTTAGTGGCTGATATGGTCAGTCTCTAAGCCATTGTCCCGCTTGAAAGGGCAATGTCATTGTCCCTTGCATGTGCCATTCATAAGCAGCCTTTAAGCCTTTGAACCCTTGCACTGGCAACATACCAGCAAAAAATTCTGAATCATTGTCAGGGTCTACATCTCATACCGGACTGAGCTGGGTTGTTTAAAAGGTCTTATTTGGTACCTCAGTAGAGTAACAAGGGCTAGGGGAAGCCTCATTAGACGTGAGAACTGACATAACAGTGACAGCTGTTTGAATTCATCTCTGGATAACAGGGTTATCAACCACATGAAATACCAAGTTCTTTGTGAGCGATCTCGCTCCCCTATTAGCTCTGGAAGGAAAATTGTCTCCTGGAAGCAAAGCGTCCTATCTTAACTTATGACGCCTAAGAAGGATCTTTACTGGGAAGAGACAAACCCATCCTTTTCCACATGGGGTCAGACTCTGAAAGACTTGCCCTTTCACCAATGGTTTCTAAGTGTTTCGGTACCAGGAAATGTGCGCAAATAACCTATGTATGGGGGGACTGTTTATGGTGGCCTGAGGAGGGAAATGCTCAAAGAGCAGAACGAGTACGAAAATGGGCTACTGTCCTTTGCCACCTGGTGTGGAAGGGAACCCTATGATTCTCTACATACGCCATTGTCATTAAAGAAATAGCTTCAGGTTCCTTTGCGTAATTTGATGGAGTTGTATTAGCACCCGGAGCATCTTGGCTTGATAAGGCTCTTTGAACAATTTCCAGAATCAAAGCTGCATTTGGATGCTATGGAATTGCAGCAGGCTGTGCATGTACCCTCGTCAGAGGGTCGCACGAACTGATCATACAAACATATGCCACCTGTCTAACCTTGAAAGGCTGAAGTATGACATTAGCGAGGCAAAGGCAGATGAGTGAGAAGAGCCAAAGGGTGGTGTAGAGATCTTTCAAACTCATCAGGCGAGTCCCCTACAGGAACAGTCACCTTGGGCAAGCACTCTGAAGACTGTTCACACGCTGGGCTGGCAGGAATACTGTACACATTGGAGGAGAGATTGGGTGCTTACTGGGCTGCAATAGGAGCAAGTTAGCACTACCCTGTTTGCTCTAAAGACCTTGGGAACCACGGATAGTGAGGTTTTTTTTTTATGAATAACTCAAGAGGGTGTCCTCTCAAGCAAGGATACCCACTCCTGTCCTCAAGGGACTCTGTTGTAGTTTGTCATAAGTTTGGCAAGGTCTAAGGTGGGGTAAGTGCACATGGTTGATACCCTTTTGAGTGACAATCTTCAAAACCCTAGGTTGAGGAGGAACTGTAGAACAATTAGCGGCATGGGGAAATTGACCAGAAAGAAGGGAACCACTTCTCTCAGCTAGAGAAAGTGAAGATCCAGGGCCAGCTCTGGCAGGAGCAGATGGGAGTTTCTGCTGTGCACCATGGTTCAACTCTTCCAAGAGTTGGTACTTTGAGAGGGAACGGGTATGTCCCATTAATAACCAAATTTGATGTAGATTATCCGGAAAAGTCTCAGCTTAAGAGAAAGACGTCACTGCTTTGCCAGGGCTAGTAAGAGGATCTTCCACAACTGAAGGTTTTTTTTATTATCAGAGGAACATCCATCTTACCTAATCATCATCATGAGGAGACCGAATTAGCAGAGACTGGTCGTGGGGTGGCAAGGGAAGAAAAAGAAAGATTGGCCTTTTGGGCATACAAGGGAGTGCTTGGAGGCAAAGAATCCCTCTACAACTTCCTCCATCCACTAAACCACTCCCACTGGGAGGATGGTCACTCCCAATCCTCTCTGCATAGAGACTCGTCCATGCAAGAGTGTCATCTACACAAAAGGTAAAGTCTCCAAAGACGAGGTTGCATGCATGTTTTCTCTATAAATAATCAACAACCCCCTGCACCTGGAAAGATATAGCTAATGAAAAGATAGCACAGGTGTTGGCAGAAAATAGGAGAGAGCAGTTGGAAAGGTCAGTTCTCTACTGTGGCTAAATCAAAAGTGCTTGAGGTAACTCTAATAAGTGTACTGGTGGGTATGGTCTCCTCCCACTACCTCGACTAATGCTCAGAGTTTGTTGGTACCTCTAAACAAATGCATAGATGTTTTACTATTAGAGAATAGATAATGATTGTGTATATTTATTTATACATCAACGACAGAAAACGTTACTGAACTAAAATCATTGTTTTATGTAATTAGCATTTTAAGCAAAAGTCTTTTGTGGTCTTTCAAGAATAGAACACACCCTCCTTTAAATACAAATTCAAAGTTCGTGTTTATTCCCCGAATATGTTTTAAAATTAATAAGTGATTTCCTGTCGACCAACGCTTCCCACCTGGGATGATTATTTTTCAAATCCCCGATTTTTTATCATATATAACGAATGTTACAGAAACTTTCTTAATAAAATCAAAAGGACTTTAGAATGAACGCTGTATATTGAGAAGAATGAATATTCTTACCAGTCTTTAATACAAGATTCCATAAAACTTCTTATTCATCAAAAGCCTGTGATAAAGAATATGAATATATGATCAATGAGAAAGAAAAAAGTGGTAAGGAGATTTCATACAATAGAAATAAGATTGAATTATTGCTTAGTGAAAAACAAGGAATTATTTTTAGAAATATGTAATTATTTCTAGAACAGTACAGAAATCTTTTAAACAATCTTCTTAATATTGTTGAATACCAAGAGAATATATAGAATCATTTTAAGGTAAGACACTATGTGCATCTGGATATTTTTTTTAATGCTGGCTTGTTGCGGTGCAATTTAGATTTTTTTTTTTTTTTTGAACAGGGAAATACATGAGAAAAAGGTTATTTTTGTTAAATAATAGTCTTGATTACGTTTTATAGCATAAATAAATTAAATCTTTTCCTTATCATCATATGATAAAAAGTTTCAAATGTTTAAAGGTTAATGGATAATAGTATGAATGTTCAATCAAAGACAGGACTTCTACGACCCTGGATATCTTATTATAGATGTTATTAAAATTTTGGGTTTAATTAGGCATGGATATTTATCAATTTCGAAGCGAGGCTATTAAAGATCATCATCACTCAATTTATTGATTCACCAGGTAAATAACCTGAAGCTTCCTCAATTTAAAGGTATAAAAAAAAACATTGTAAGGACATAGACTGAATGAGGTATTTTGATTGTCATCTATTTATAATAATTAATAAATCATGTAATATTATTTGTAGAGATAAGACTGTTACTTCAACATTACCAAAATCCCGTTATGAAATAAGGAATGAATGAACACACACACACACACACACACACACACATATATATATATATATATATATATATATATATATATATATATATATATATATATATATATATATATATCCATTGAAAGATATACAAGTAAACCCAAGTCTTGGAAAAAGTCCAAACGATATCTTTTTTTGCGATTTGTTACTAAGAAATAAATTTGATGATGAAACTGAGATTGCTTACTGTTTTCGAGAGTTTTTGGAGCTTTTATAAAGGAACAAGTGTTCTGTATTACAACCTTTACTTGCAAGCTATGACCTAGACAAATTACTATATATATCTAAATTCTTTATTATTTAAGTACTTTACTTTTAGAACTCCCAATTTTCTGTATTCCTCAAAACAATTAAATAGGATCGAAAGTTAAAGGAAAAAAAATATAATTCTTCTAGTCTATTAAGCAAACTCCTGGATTCGCCAAATTATAAAGACATTTGAAATGAATGACAGGGGGATACGTAACTTCAAGTTTTTGAAGGAAAGAATGAGCCCATCTGACCTTCCTTGAAAGATTTTCTTGCGAACCATTCTTCCTCAAAATTGAGGAAGAAGGGAAAGATTTCAAGAAGAAAGAAACCAGAGAAGATGACGTGAAGAAAAGAAGACGAATTAAACGGAGAAAGCAGAAAATCTTCAGAAAGTGCCGAGCTTGGAATTTGTATGACGGGGACTCAGAAGAAGTCATGATATTCGATTACTGCCCTTTTAGATTAAAGAATATCCTAATTTATGCGTTGTCAGATTACAGGAATAAAATTTTATTTATTTTGTGACTTGATTCCATTTCGATCTGGAAAGTTGACAATAGATGTTTTGCGCTTTCATCATTGTATTAATCAATATTGATGTAATTTTTTCATTTCAAGTTAATCAAAAACCATCACAATTTCATCAATTGTTTCTGAATTTAACACCAAAGCTTATTTTCATACAACGTTGACAACATATATCCCTGTGTCAAAGATATAAAATATTACTTGAAATATAAATTCTACCATCCAAAAAACGTACAGAGTATGCATCTTAATAGGTGAGAATTATGTGTATGTATATCTTTTGAGACCATAATTATGCGAGCTAATTGTTGTTTTTACAAGATCAATAATAGAAATTTATTTCTTTTATAGTATAATCAATTGATCACTTTCAAATATATTCCTATATCCTAGTTTACCAAATAGCACGTTCGCTTGAAAGTGTCGTACGAAAGGTTGACTTAAAAAAATCCTTAAAAAAAGGGTTTTGGACTTTTTGGGGGAGGTGGGGTGGGTGGGGGCTATAGGGCGTTGAATTATTTCTGTTATTATTTTCCTAAAGAAAATATCCTAACTTGGTACTATAGTTTAAATAAGTTGGTAGTATTATCTTTACTTATTCATTTAATAATGAATGATTATATTTCAAGCTGCGTTATGTTATTAAGCACCATTTACTCACTTTCGCTTTGGTGTCATTTGACGTACACACTTAAAAGATTATTATTTTTTTTTCCGATTATTAATTTTAAGAACTGTTCAGAGTCTCGAAGGTGGACACTTTGCTATCAGTGTAGATGCCGCAGAATTATGTATGTAATGGACGGATAGGTTTGCTTATAACAAATGGCTGTTACAGACACAAACCAAGTAAATCAAACATCTTCTAAAACCATAACAAATACGTCACAGGTCTCAAACTGATGACTTAACCGCGCCAGAAATCCTCGCTGCGGGAGGAACCCTGGTGAGTGGTACAACATATAAACAAATACTACCATGGTCTACCAGATGTCAGGCAGGGCAGCTCTTCCGGACTACGGTGAACCCTAAAAAGCCAAAGCGAAATCCTTCAAAAATATGGCAAAAGTGCTTACCCCATACAAATGAGGAAAAAAAAAAAACCCGTTAACAGAAAAAGAATAGTAAACATTGTTCAATTCCTTAAAAATTACATAACACTTAAATGATTTTCGTTTCCGCTCTGCCAAGCAATGGGTCGTGTCACTGATTAAAAGCTGCATGCAAATATGTTAAGGGTGTTTGGAATAAAAGAAAGATAAGTTAGAAGCGTAGTTGGAGAATTTCTTTAGCAGAAAATGAGATGATGACATTTTTGTTTTTTCATGCTGGAAGTTACAGTGTGTTAAAATATGTAGGTAAAATTAATGCAAAGGTGGGTCTGAGACAAAACTTTGGTTTGTCTTTTTGGCAGCTTACTATATTTATGAACAAAGGGACTGTGAGAGTCAAAGATAGAACCAAAAATATAGATAGGAAGTTATAAAATGAAATCCTGTAAGGGGTGAGGAATGGTTGATGTTTGTATATGATACTGCTCTGACTTGGGTTAGAAAAGAGAACATAAAGAAATAAATCTATATATAAGCGGAAAACTATTGGGTAAGGTAAATATTAAGATATACTTCTTCAATAATATGCTTGTGTTAATTTTGCCGAATTGTATTATTATGTGTGTCAAACAAACCTGAAGTTTTTCTTTCATGTTAAGACTAATCTTCAGTTTATTGTTGGCGTGTTCTATTTTGTATATGGAATGAAGACGTAATGCAAATGCATTTCTGCATTTATAGGGCAGAGTAACATGCCAGTCATGAATATGATGAGAGAACTTCGGTCAATCAAACATTGAGATAACAAACTACTTAGGCATAAACCATAGCAGATACTCTGTTTATGATTGTTAATGGTAAAGTGAGCAAATACACCATAAAATTTTCGGTCAACTTATATAACACTTGATCAAATTTACTCAACCTTTCAAGGAGGTAAAGCGTATCTATGCTGCCTTTGGATAACGTGTTTCATTATTGTTACACAGTTAAAAGTAGCCCTCAGGATAGGTTCATCAAGGTGGATAAATAGGCTAAAGACTATCCACTCCTTATACACCCCAACGCATTACAACAATATCCTGAAATGGTAACAAGAATTATAACAAGAATCCAACATACCAGTTTTTAACAAATACAACAGGTTACAGAAAAGGTAGAATAAGAGACGCCGGAGAAATTAGCAAAGGTAGATAGTGGAGGGATGGGAGGAGGGTCTAGACTCAGTGAAGGAAGGTGTACCAACCGTGTGTCACACGATTGTACATAAATTATTTTGTATATATTATGCTTGTATCTGCACTCTTCCCTCGCACTAAAAAGAACCTGAATATACATGTCTGCGTATCGCCTCTGTAACATTGTCTGTCTTATGAACATGAAAATTCCTGTTGCCTTGAGGTTTTGTATATAAAGAAGAGTGTTCTTTAATAAAGTTACTCAGTTGATTGCTTCCTGACTTTGAGTCATAACCTTGATCTCGGCCCGTCACATTGGTGACCCCGGAAGTCAACTCGCTCCCACCGCCTTCCACCCCCACCCCCCTCGCCCCTCCATCGTTGGTACTATGGCGGACTCTACGGAAGTTGTCGCAGCGGCTGGTCCGTTCAAACTTTCATCGCTTGCCAGCGGAGAGGCGTTTGCTTGGTTTCAGCGTGCAGAAGTCCAGTTTCGCATCAAGGGCGTGACTCGCTGAACCACCTAAGCAGATTATGTTCTCGCGGCGATACCCGAGGACACCTTCCCAGAAATATCCGACTGGCTTTGTGAACAAGGAGACACCCCAATAGAGTATGATGCCCTCAAAACATACCTTCTGCAGCAGTACTCGCCGTCGCCAGCTGCCCGTATAGCAAAGCTTTTTCAGCTCTCACAACAACCGTTGGGGGAGCAAAGGGCTTCGCTTGCCCTCAGGGAAATGACCAGTATCGCTCGCCTTCAACCTGCCGCAGACGGCTCTCCTCGTGAGGTGAACCTACTTCGTGCCCTTTGGATACGCCGTTTACCCGGAGCTATACGCGCTGCCATACCCGATGTCGATAGTTTACCCATAAAGGACTTGATGACCAAAGCCGACGCCCTTATGGACACCCACTTCAAGACCTCAATCAACGCCTCCACCCCTGACGAAGAGGATGCCTATTCAACGTCAACTGAAGCTGACATGAATGCCGTAAGACATACACGCCTACCCCGTGACATGCCCAAGCGGCGATAAAGCCACCCACCACCCACCAATCGCTCGCGCCCCAACAAACAACTTCTACATCCACTTACTACCTCCCATCCGCCGCAGTTTTGCTACTACCACTTCAGATTCAGGGCAACAGCGAAGAAATGTGCCAAGGATTGTCAGTGGCCAAAAAAAGTGTAAGTAGGCCATCGCTCGTGGCGGTGGCCTCTCGTGTTTCTAATCTTTTCTTTTTACATGATGCAGGAATGGGTATGCAATTTTTTGGTAGACACGGGTGCTTGTCGTTCTCTTTTGCCAAGGAAACTCTTCAAGACACGACATAGTCTGTCTGCATCTTCCGACATCCGCTTGGTAGCTGCCAACGGATCTGCAATACCCACCTACGGCTACGAGAACCTCACATTATCGTTCGGAAACGGTAAATACAATTGGAAGTTTCTCGTTACTGACGTCACATTGCCAATCCTCGGTGCGGATTTCCTCTCTCATTTCCACCTTCTGGTCGATGTCGCCCACCGACGATTGGTGAACGCAGACTCGTACTTGTCGACACCTCTTCAACCCGCCCCCTCTAACCTCGCTCTTCACATCAGCGCACCCACGGATGCCTACGCCCACCTCCTCACGTCGTACCTGGAAGTTTTCCGTCCAGAATTTCGCCAAACGCCCTCGGTTCCTGCACAGCACGGTATTTATCACCATATCAAGACGACGGGACCCCCAGTCTTCGCAAAATTAAGACGTCTGGCACCGGAACGATTGGTAGCCGCCAAACAGACGTTCGCCGAAAGGAAAGAAATGGTTGTCACCCTTACACATCGTCCTGAAGAAAGACGGCTCCCTCCGTCCGTGCGGAGATTACAGGCGCCTGAACATGCAAACAGAACCGGATCAAGAGCCCCTCCCAAACATTGCCGACGTGACCTCCTACCTGCACAAAGCGAAGGTTTTCTCTACGCTCGACCTCCTGAAGGGGTATTATCAGGTGCCTATGAACCCAGAAGACATCCCCAAGACCACCATGACCACTCCGTTTGGTACATACACCTTCAATTATTCTTGTTTTGGCCTTCGTAATGCTGGGGCCCCGTTTCAACGTCTCATGGATGGCATCTTAGGGGACCTCCCTTTCTGTGTATGTTATGTGGACGACATACTTGTGTTCTCCGTCACCTGCGCATCGTGCTCGACCGCCTGCAACAAAACGGCCTTGTAGTCCGGTACGACAAGTGTACCTTTCGTGCCAACGAAGTGTCGTTCTTAGGACACCACATCACTCCTGAAGGAGTCCATCCCCTCCCTGAGAAGGTAGTAGCCGTTCAGAACTTCCCCGCGCCCTCGACCGTCAAAGCTCAGCAGGAATTCTTGGGCATGATCAACTATTATCACCGTTTTCTGCCAGCCATTGCCGCCAATCTTGCTCCCCTCTACGCCTCCCTCAAGGGCAAGCCAAAGGACCTGAAGTGGGGTCCCCTTCAAGAAGCAGCCTTCTGCAATGCAAAGAAGGCCCTATCAACTGCTGCGGCTCTCACTTTTCCTATCCCACACGCCCCTCTCCTTCTCTCCACCGATGCCAGCAACATCGCTATTGGTGCAGTACTCGAGCAGGTGCTCAACGGCTCGCCCCGCCCATTGGCCTTCTTCATCAGAAAACTGTCCAAGGCAGAATCGGGTTATTCTACCTTCGATCGAGAATTGCTAGCGTGCACTTGGCTGTCCGTCACTTTCGCCATTTCTTAAAAGGTATGCCCTTCGTCATTCGCACAGACCACATGCCTCTGGTGCACGCCTTCACTCGACAGTCTGACGCCTGGTCCGCCCGTCAACGCCGACATCTCTCTGCCGTGGCTGAATACAATTGCACCCTTCGATACGTCCCTGGGAAAATGAATCCTGTTGCCGATTCCCTGTCAAGAAACACGTTGGCTGCCGTTCAACTGGGATTGGATTACAACGCCCTGGCTGAAGCCCAACCACAGGATCCAGAGTATCAAGCATGTAGGACATCCTGTACGTCCCTCCGTTGGGAACACTTCCCCCTCGACGACTCCAACACCACCCTCCTCTGCGACGTCAGTACTGGCAGACCGCTACCTTGGATTCCTGCTCCCATGCGCCGACAGGTGTTTGATTTCATTCATTGTCTTTCACATCCCTCGTGCCGTTCTACTGCACAGCTGCTGAAGGCAAAGTTCATTTGGCACGGCATTTCTAAGGATGCTAATGATTAGGTCCGCGCCTGTACTTCTTGCCAAACTTCCAAAGTACATCGACACACGGATTCAGGAGTGGGCATCTTTCCTCAACCTCAGTGTCGTTTCGCACACATTCACGTTGACTTTGTAGGCCCCCTACCCACATCACAAGGACATCATTACCTGTTTACTGTCATCGACCGCTTCACTCGTTGGCCTGAAGCCATTCCCATGGAAACTGCAACGTCCGCTTCATGTATATCTGCCTTACTCTCTGGATGGATTGCAAGATTTGGTATCCCTGAGCATATTACTTCTGACAGGGGAACAAGTTTCACCTCTCAATTGTACACATCATTAGCGAATCTCCTGGGCATCACCCTACATCAGACAACGGCCTACAACCCTGCTGCCAATGGAATGGTTGAACGTTTTCATCGCACCCTCAAAGCAGCTTTAATGTCCCGCTGCAGGGATTGCAACTGGTTTACTCAGCTTCCCTGGGTCCTCCTGGGACTAAGGACCACTCCTAAAGACGCCCTCGACGTCTCGGCAGCTGAAATGGTGTATGGCGACCCGTTGGTCGTCCCTGCCTAATTTTTTCCTTCTACACCCTCCTCCGACGATCTCCAGCGCATACGTCACGTCGTGGGAAAATTTATTCCGTGCCGTCAGACTTACAAGCCCCCAGCGAAGCATCACATACCAACAGACTTGCACTCTGCAACGCATGTCTTCCTGCGCAGCGACACTAGCAAGCCACCGCTAACGCCCCCTTACACGGGCCTTTTCCTTGTGATCCGAGTCAGTCCGAAAGCATTCCTACTAAACATTCGTGGCAAAAAAGACTGGGTCTCCATTGATCATCTAATACCTGCTTATATTCTGCCAGATGACCCGCCTACAGTTCGCCTCGCTAGATCAGGGCGCCCTATTTAACATGTACAGTATGTCATTTTTAGGGGGGGAGCCATGTACCAACCGTGTGTCACACGATCGTACATAAATTATTTTGCATATATTTTGCTTGTATCTGTGCTCTTCCCTCGCACTAAAAAGAACCTGAATATACATGTCTGCGTATCGCCTCTGTAACATTGTCTGTCTTGTGAACATGAAAATTCCTGTTGCCTTGAGGTTTTGTATATAAAGGAGAGTGTTTTTTAATAAAGTTACTCAGTTGATTGCTTCCTGCCTTTGAGTCACAACTTTGCTCTCGGCTCATCACAAAGGAGAGGGGAGGGCCGGGGGGGGGTGGTGTAGGTATTCGAATTGCTTTGCCTACTTTTCGATTTAATTAACTTAACCTTTATTATTAAAGGAGTAAACACCTAAATTTACGAGATTTGAGAATACATTATCGTATATAAGAATTATGGGAGGCCTATAGAGTTCTGTGTCAAAGTACCATTCTGATCAGGTAATTAGTAAGGGAGATATTAAAGAGAAACCAACTATGTTTGCCTGAAATACATAGTGGATCTATGTCAATGAATTTCCGTAACCGAAGAAAACAAACAAAACTAATTTGGAAATTTAAAATCAAGGATCATATTTCCTTGAAAAGGAAAACAAAAACAAATGCAAAACCGTGGAACGTATAAGGATAATCTCGATCGCTGTCACGTTGGTCTTCCCACATATCCATATAAGAGGTTCGAGAGGAAACTTATATATATATTTAGAAAAGAGGGTCCTCTGGATAGAGGGGATTTTAATTTAGCGGCTGTCAGAGCATAAGCATCTATAGCTAATCTTCTTAAATATCATTTGTTTGGAATTAGTATTTTCTGTATGTTTTGAATTTAAACAACTCTCTCTCTCTCTCTCTCTCTCTCTCTCTCTCTCTCTCTCTCTCTCTCTCTCTCTCTCTCTCTCTCTCTCTTATATAATTATAAAATCTGGAAAACTATTATTGTATTAACAATTCTTATGTTAGGTTAAGCGATGTAACAAGTATGTTCTTCCCTTCTTCATATGAACCAACTCAGACATTTTCTATAATTACCTACTTACAGGTATGGGTATTAACAATACTACCATTCCTATTTTGTTAAATTACTTCCATATCACCTTTTTATGGAATTCTCACTTATCTGCAAAATTACCTCAGTTTTACATGCAGTTTCAAATAACAACAACCTGTTTTCAAAAGTAGCATTTCTTGATAGCACCTCTTTACTCCCTATTTGTGTAATGAAAATAGGCTGCTTTTATTTTAGTTCACAACATTATTCTTACAGTATTATATAAGGTACTCTACTCCACTGACCAAATGATTTTAGATTTGGTTGTAGATGCTGTGCAATGAAACTCGAAAGGCTTGCTGACGTTCAACAGATTGTATAATTATAATGTAATGATGCTTCTCTCGCCCTCTCTTTTCATAAACATTGCCCAGGAGTTTTTCAATTACAACGTAATTACTTCTTGCTGAGTGAGATAACACTATCTTCCGCTCAAAAACTGGGTCAGTCCTAGGCAAAGTTACTCCTGAAAATTACTTTATAAAGAAATTATCTCTCTCTCTCTCTCTCTCTCTCTCTCTCTCTCTCTCTCTCTCTCTCTCTCTCTCTCTCTCTCTCTCTCTCTCTCTCTCCAACACAAATATATATATTTTGTTTCGAAAATTTACAAACAGTGACCTGAATTTTTTCCTCATGATTATTGTCATGAATAATTTGTGTCAATTTAATTTCATAGCATTTTATGTCTTCTTTTTTTTTTTCAAAATATTCACATTCTTTTGTATATTTCTGTAGGTAAATTGTTGTATATTCCTATGATATTTATATTCCGCTGCACTCCACTGTCTCTATGATAATAGACAAAGCAAGCGCATAAGATGAGGAAAATTATATAAACACAATTTGAACCAGGATTGTA
>NC_090725.1:221402485-221407485 GCF_036898095.1 Palaemon carinicauda | reverse complement strand
GAGTCTTCAGCAATTTTTATCAATCCTCTTTTGTAGGTATTATTTCCATTTTCATCCTTTAAAGCAAACATCTTTCGACCTCTTGTTCCAAGACAACTTTTCATCATTCTATGTTTCTTCCGTTTTTTTTTGGTTTTTGTTTTTTTTAGTGTTACCTCCATGATTTTTTCCGATCGTGTTTACGAATATCTTTGGTTTTTAGTATGCTTATTTCTATAGATAGTTCTGCTACTTCTATTTCATATCTTGTGTTTTACCCACATTTCCAAACTTTTAATGATTAAGTTTTTTTCAGCCTTTTTTGACAGTTTTCAATTATCTTGTTTAGCAACTTTTCCACCTATCTCTTGTGCAGAATACAATACGATTTTTTTTTATTTACTTTTTATTTCTTCATTTGTGTCCATTCCATAATGTTGCAGAGAGTCCATTTTGTATTTCAAAATTAAGTTCATCAGACTTTTTTCTTATCACTGGAGTGTTTATATTCTTTCTTTTAATTAATATTTCTCTATCTTTCCTTAGATCTAGACAAATTTTGCCTTTCGCTATTTTATTTCTTTGACACCATTACATCTGTAACATAATCAAGTTTTTCTCTGAGAATAAAATCTATTTCGTTTTTGGTTTATCCATTTGCCCATCTCCATGTTCATTTTCAATGTTCCTTTTATATAAAATATGGTGTTCATTATTTCAAGAGAGTTTCTTTCATTAAATATCACTAGCCTCTTTTTTTTTTTTTTTTTTATTTTGGCTACTCCAATTTTACCTACTGCTTCCTTTCCTCCTCCTTTTTTTTTTTTTTTTGTTTTTTTTTTTTCTTTTACATTGAAACCGCCCAAAACGAATTTAGGTCGAGTGTTTAACTACTTTTTTTTTATAGATATCTCCACATCTTTATCAAAGGTTTCTATTTTTATCCCTGCATGAGGTGTTATTGGTCTATAAAATTCGATGATGTCTAGTTTATACTTCCTATTAAGCAGTTATTTAGAACTAAGAATTTCTTATTTTACCTGCAAGATTTTCATTAATAGGAAAGTATTTTTTGAGGGGGTCCCTTTCATATACTTTGAAATGAACTAAATGTCCCTCTTTTTAATTAGATTCTCCAGTTCTAATTTCACTAAATCCTAATTTATTCCAATTTTTCATTTCAACTTTTCTCTAGACAGGATCCAGGCGTTGTATGGTGTAAGCTTCAGTTCCAAGGGTGTCCTGTTTTAGACCAGAGATTTCAGCACCCACTGCAGTGGGCTGTAACTAGCCACTACCCATAGGGCAGCTGTTCTGCAGCTGCTGAGGACAGGGGGCGGAAAAGAGGTTGTTCCATTCATGTTTTCATCACCATGCAGGTCACTGCAGATTAGTGATGGTGGGAGATTTTTGTCTTAATGATCAAGTAAACGAACATATTATGGGTTGGCTTTATTAGAATAGATTTATTGATTATGGCGATGCGCAAATCCCTTCACCACCTTCCCGTAACCTCATTCAAAAATGTATATATATATATATATATATATATATATATATATATATATATATATATATATATATATATATATATATATATATATATTATTTCTTGATTTTACATTAAAACTAATTTTCATACAATGTTGACAACATATATCCCTAATGTATCATAGACAAGTAAAAATACTCAAATATAAAGCTTACCATACAAAAAAAATTTAATGTATGCATCTTAATAGGTGAGAATTATGTGTGTTCATATCTTTTGAGACCATATGCAAGATAATTCTTGTTTTTTCGTAGTCAGTAATAGCAACGTATTGTTTTTACAGAATAACCAACTGATCACTTTCGAATCTTTCTATTATTGTGTTTAACAGAAAACACGTTCGCTTGAAAGTGTCACACGAAAATTTTCTTCAAAAAAGTTCCTTAAAAAAGGGGATTTTTTTTTTTTTTTTTTTTTTTCTGTTTCGGGGATGGTGAACAAGTGTTGAAGTACTTTTGTTATTATCTTCAAAAGGAAAATGTCCTTGTCATCAAGCACCATCCACTCACATTCGTTTTGAGCCATCTGACGTACACACTTAAAAGATTTGTCTTTTCAGTTTATTAATTGTAAATCTGTTCCGAGCCTCGAGGGTTAAGTCAGTTGGGGCAGCAAGGGTGCATTCCTTAGAAGTGTGTGGCGCGGGATTATGTATGTAATTGACTGATAGGATCGCTTACAGCAAATGGGTGTTATACACACACATATACAAAGTCAGTCAAACACTTATTAGAAACATAACAGACACCTCACACGTCTTAAACTGATGACCTAACCGTACCAGGACTCCTCGCTGTTGGTGGGAGAAACACTGGTTAGTGGTACAACACATGAACAAAGGCTACCCTGGTCTAGGCAATGCCAGGCTGGACAGCCGAGCGGGACTACGGTCTACCCCAAAAAGCCAAAGCAAAGTCTTTATTAGAAGAAGAATAGTAAGCACTGTTCAATTCCACGATTTTCGTTTTTGCATTGTTAAGCAATTCGTCATGTCGGTGATTAAAATCTGCATGCAAAATGTGTGAAGGGTGCTGAGATTGGTGGGGGCGTGAAGAGAATGTTGAAAAAAGAAAAAAAAATTGGCTTACGTAAATCTCAAGAGTGATGAATGTTTGGTGTTTGCATATGATACTGCGCTGACTTAAGATAGAAAATAGAACATGAAACATTAAATCTTTATGGAATTTCATGGTCGATGGCAATGTGGGATAGGGAAAGTAAATTCTTATATGGAAGGGAAAAGAATAGTAAGACTTGATACTTATGAATTCTTTGGAAGCAAATATGATTAATGACGAGAAGATTTGAGAGAATTAGATGCAAAGTAAGTGTGAAGCCACAGACGTGCAAAAGTTTATTCGGAAGACTAGTGAGAAACATGAATTGTCAGTTGAAGCCAAGGTTGGAATGTCTAAACTCTTTTTCCGTTTTGAAAATTACTATTTGAGCAATAACATTAGAAACAAAGTTAAAGGTATTGACCATGAGGAATAGACATATTTAGAATTGTAGAGAAGCGTAGGAAATACAAAAAAAAAAAAAAAAAAGTTTATGGTAGACCAAAGAATATATTTAGAGAATTTATAAGTGCTTCAGGCACATTGATAAGACTGAAAAGATAAAATAATTCAGAGTGATAAAAAAGTATTAGTGAAGGAGGGCTCACATATATTTGTAGAGGCGTCCATAAAGACATATTGCAAAAGTAAGGATTAAATATTGTCTAGGCGTATGAAGCTATTAATTTTATGGGAGTTCAATTCCACAGGGGTTTTTCAGCAGTCAAATGTTTCAAAATGACAAAAGTTGTGTTTTCAATTTTGTCTGAAGCCCCTCCTTGCTCCTGTATGTCACCGGGCAGGTATATTTATTATCAAAGGAATTTCCAACTCTTTGATACCGTGGTAGAGAGAACTTGATATTAAAGATTATTTGTGGCTTTCTTTTGAAAAAAAAAAAATCACTCTAGTTAGTGATAATATTATCATATCCTCACACATATGCATTTCTTCATAAATACAGACTTATATTCAAACAAGTCATTCCTATGTTTTGTCGTTTGTCTTTCTATTGTAATTTTCGCAAGCCTTTCAGGATAATTCATTTTTTTTTTACAATTTTTATATGATACCATTTGGTAAATATTTTCCATAGTAACTGTAGTTATAAAGTTATATGTTAATGAGGCCGTATATTAACAGACAAAAACTCAGCAGCTGTTTCTTGCAAGAGACAAAAGAAATGAAACCTGCTATGCATTTCAGGCGGTCAAAAAAAAAAAAAATGCCTTTTTCTTTAATATCTCCCATACTAACTAGTAATTACTCGATCAGAATCGTACTTTGATACGACACTCTATAGACCTCCACCTAATTTTTGATACGATAATACAGTTTCCTGTATTAATGAAGCTTAAGTCAAGTGAATCGAGATTTAGGCAAAACAATTCGAACACTTGCCCTCACCAGCCACTCGCCTCTCCTTCCCTCCCTCAGTCTTGACCCTTTCCCTATCCAGAAACGGTAGAGTAAGTGACGCCGGTGAATCTAGGAAAGGGGGCTACTGAAAGAATAGGAGGAGGATCAAGACTGAGAGAGGGAAGCATAGGCGAGGGCCGGGGGAGTGTAGATATTCGAACTGCTTGGCCCACTTCTCATTTCACTTTGTAAAAGCTTTCTTAATACAAGAGTAAACACCTTGATTAACGGAAACTTAAAAATCCATTATCGATAAAAAATTACTAGGGGGTGATCTATAGAGTGTTGTGACAAAGTACCATTCTGATCAGGTAATTAGTATGGGTTATATTAAAGAAAAACACATTATTATTTTGCCAGAAATGCATAGTAGATCTATATCAATGAATTTCCGTAACCATGAAAACTAAACGAAACCAATATTGAAATTTAAGATTTAGGATCGTATTTTCTTCAAAAGAGAAATAAAATCCAATGCAAAACCTTGGAGGGTATAAGGATAATCTCGCTCGCTGTCACCTTGCTCTTTCCACATATCCATGTAAGAGGTTCGAGAGGACACCGATTTTATCCCTCTACAGAGATATTCAACAAATATATTTTTGGAGAAGATTTTCGTGTGATAGAGGGGATTTTATTTCGGTGTGTGCCAGATCATCATTATCTACACCTATGTCTTCTCAAATATTTTTTTTTTTTGAATTAATGTTTTCTGTATGTTTTGAATTGAGACAATAACTCTCTCTCTCTCTCTCTCTCTCTCTCTCTCTCTCTCTCTCTCTCTCTCTCTCTCTCTCTCTCTCTCTCTCTCTCTCTCTTAATGAGTTATAAAATGTGGAAAACTTTATAGTATTTACAATTCGTATGTTAGGTTAGGCGATGTAATAAGACTGTTCTTCCCTTCTTCATATGAACCAACTTTGACAATTTCTAAAATTACTTACTTATAGGTATAGGCATTGATAATACCACCATTGCTATCATTCCTATTT
>NC_090725.1:221359985-221389985 GCF_036898095.1 Palaemon carinicauda | reverse complement strand
TTTCGTTTCCTTTTTGTTTCTCTTCATTATAAAGTTATAGAAATAGTTTGAATTTTTAAGATATAATTTTGTTTCACATTAAAACAGCAAATATAAAAATTTATTAGGTTTATTTTTCTTTCCTTTTCATTAATTTTTTCGTTTCCTTTTTGTTTCTCTTCATTATAAAGTTATAGAAATAGTTTGAAATAAGATATCATTTTTTTTTTCACATTAAAACAGCAAATATAAAAATTTACTAGGTTTATTTTTCTTTCCTTTTCATTAATATTTTCGTTTCCTTTTTGTTTCTCTTCATTATAAAGTTCACGCCACTTCCCGCATCGTTCACTCCAGTTCACTCCAGTTCACGCCAGTTCCCTCACTGTTCACTCCAGTTCACTCCAGTTGGCGCATCGTTCACGGCCATTTAGTGCGTGCCAATGCGTGCCACAAACTTTAAACATTTCAAAGTTTTGGGCCCGCATGGCACGCATTGGTACGCTCTGGCACGCGAGTTTCCGCACTGTTCACGACATTTTCACGGCTCGTTCACGCGAGTTCGCGCATCAATGCGTGCCAGTGCGTGCCACGAATGCGTGCAAGTGTCAGGGGGGCTTAACAATCCCTCTGCTTTCCCGCGTGAGAACCTGTTCTGCCTTATTCCAAAAATTTTCCCATAATTCCCGCGAATACTTTCCAAAATGCCATTACCCATATGAAAGGGAGCATAGCGAATCGATATATGTATGTATATTGTCTGCTGAAGTTGATAATTCTGACAGATTTCCAATTTCCAACATCAACATCTTTCTCGTCGTAATTTTCACAAAAGGACTGGAAAGCGACAGATTTACTAAATTTCAAGACAAATTTTGTTTTACTTAATTGTAGAAAACTAATGATATTATTGTGATCAATTTTAAAAGGATCAAATACTACATCACAAACTTCACTATAGTCAGGGGTAAAAGAGAAAAGTAGCCCTATGGAGTCCTGTCTCCTAAGGGGAGGGGAATAACCACTCATCTTACTTCTGACAAGACTTATTTGTGAGGTCAACATAACCCGAGGCCATGTTTTTTCCTTGGCCGTATGACATCGGCATTTCCCACCTCATAAAATTTGTTTTTCAAAAACACTACAACACACCACACCAAAAATCCCTTGCCCGATGTATCAACTGTCACTTCTTACACAATCCTTGGCAAAATACCATGAGCAAGCTGAAATGATGAAGCTCTGGAACTGCCTTCATCTTTATTCAACCCTTTCATTAGCCATCCATTCGATTTTCGTTTATCCTCACTTCCTCTATTCAACTTACTCTCCACTTTAGTTTTTCTCTTCTTGCTATCACCTTGAAACTCTCTTAGTAACTTTTCTCTTTTTCCATGCACCATCTTCATTCACCATAGTATCATTTGCAAATGTGAACCATTTCATAACCCGTTAACAACTGTTCACTTCTTTTTTACTCTAGTTACAAGTCATCCGTTTTATATCCTTAAATACCTAAACTGTTATATAAGACCTAGTGAACCCTCTCTTTTATATTATATAACTAAGTAATACTAGCTTTAATATTTATTTATGAACATTTCCATATGTTACTGACATTATTAAAACATATCAAGTATGACAACACATCCATTGAGAAAAAATACTTATAAAAAAGAAATATAAAATTAAAAAAAAAATGAAAAATTACAATATTGCTACATAATGCTGTTAATATCGTAATCTATTGAACAATACTAATCTAATGTTCTTTGCAACTGATTTTTTTACTGGTTTACTTCATTAGTTGTGCATGTAGCTTGTTTTATTATTTCAGGTGCTAGTAAGCTGTAGTTGCAAAGAAGTAGAACATTGAAACACGGCTAAGTTTTGTTTATAAAGAGGAAACTGCCAGAAAAGTTTAATTGTTTTCATATGAGAATATGTATAAGCCAATTTGATAAAAAAGACCAATACTTAAATGACACTATGGACTAAAAACTCTTATTGCATGCACAAAAACGTCAGTTTTTATATTTTAGGTTGGATGAATTTCATGGAAAACTTTCCGAATATTGAACTAATGTTAGCCAGCTTGGTATTCATAGAAGGTGCTACCAGGATTTCACAATTTTTTTTTCTCGTTTCATAAGAAGAGCAAACTTTATGATGATGATTTGAATTATTAGCAGATTTAACCCTTTGCTAAATGAGCAAAGGGAGAAAGGTAATTAAGAATTCTTCCCAAAGGATAGTCGCATTTTTTTGCTAGAAATAGTAGATGAAATATTTGTGAACTATTAATGTCTGGTATAGTTTGTGACTGAATTAGGTACAGAATATTAAAGAGGCTGTATGTAAAATGAATGATGCTGGAATTCTTATTCAAGTGAGCGAAGTGGACGTAGTGGCGACTGAGTTCATGTAATCTATCACTTAGCCTTTCGACATGATTTCACAAGAATAATGATATACAAAAGGTCAGGTACGAGACACCTCCATCAACATCCCTTCGCCAGGGAACTTTTGATTATATTTTACCATATGCGAAATACGCCACAATCAAAGGAGGTTGTTTAAAAGTCAAAATGCTTAGAGAAAATATCATGGAAGCTTTAATGAGCATTTTTCCAAAGAGAGTAATACCAACTATAATGTTGAAAAGTTGAAAATAAAATTTAAGCATTTTGGCCGAATAATCTGATCTCAGCAAAGAAATGTGAAAGTAATAATGGGTTTGCCAATATCAGTCGAAAATGTCAATTTATAAAATAGCTATTTAAAATAGTATAATCTGATAACGGGGTAGTAAAAGAATAGAGTACTATGTTAAGTCATAAAATTATTGAAATATAAAAAAAAACAACTAAAAGCTATGCATTAGCCAACGAAAGACTGTTTGCTTGCTATCTTCATCTGATATTTTGTTCATTTTTGTTAAAGCTCATTCAAACTTTTCACAGTTGCATAAAGATCCACTGATGAAATATATATATATATATATATATATATATATATATATATATATATATATATATATATATATATATATATATATATATATATATATATTTATATATATATATATATATATATATATATATATATATATATATATATATATATATATATATATATATAAAATGGCCACTCATGTATAACACGACTATCAATCTGTCGTCAATAGGCAGTGGCTGAGTACACTTCGTTACTGACAATGACCATATGGACTCTACCAAAGCAAAATAAGGACAACGAACAGGCTCATCCGCCGCACCTTTGCTCCTAAAATGGCAAATTCTAAAGTGTCAAGGGATAAGAAAGGATTTCTAGTTAACAATGACAAAGATAGATGCACCAAAGCTTTAAGTAACGAGGAGACAGAACTTAAGTCTGATCCAATGCTGAAGGGACGTCAAGCTGTGATTGTTTGACAGAAAAAGGCCATCCAACATACTAGCAATGATAGTGTTGATGTCATAACGTCTCCTCATTATGATCTGTACTTTACCCAAGAAGAGGTAAGCTATACAATAGTGCTGCATGCGACTTAGGTATCTAAAGAATTTGCTGACTTGATAGTAATGAACATTCGATCACTATATACTGACATATTTGTGTAATTGTTTGACATTATGTGGATGAAATGGAAAGTGTTCTCTCATTTGATACTGGTTATGAAAATAACAAAGCACTGATTGATATTTATGTATCCTCAAACAAGTGCACCACCTTTCTGAAAGAAATTTTTGAGATTTCCTGCCTTCTCAGATAGCGACTTCAAACTTATATTTTATTCTCCAAGACAAAATCAAACCACTGAGAATACGGAAAAGTCTCTGTTTGGCTTCGTAAGTAAAAAATATGAACACAAAAATTAATTTTTCTTAAGAACATCTGAAGTCAGCTCCATCAGGGTCAGATAGAAAATGGCGTGATGATATGAGTATCTCAAAAGCTTTTGTATAAAACTTAATGTTTTTTAGATTTGGAGATACAACTATTTTTCTGGCAATATTTCATGGGGAATTACGCATATTTTGGGCAACTTCCTGTTATTAAGAAGTCATACAAAGTGGAATTAGCATTTTCAAATTTTCAAGTAGGCATCTTCATATAGCACCTCCACCTTTCATATAATATAGATTTAGAAATCTCTGGCCCATAGACCATAGCAGATCACTCTAATAATCAAATCCTATATGATCATATATAAAACAGTCATAGCAATTGAGGAAGAATTTTACTAATTTGAAATTTTCTGGAGCAGGTCGTTCAACGTAATATAATCCCATTCTTATTACTGAAAACTTGAAAAAATATGTTATGTCTGGAAAGAATTGAGCGAAAAAAAAATTATGCAAGAATATTACTAAAATCTGTTTATCCTTCCTTGCTTCTAATATACATATCTTCATCTCCTACGCCTATTGACGCATAGGGACCTTTGTTACATTTCGCCAGTTGTCACTAACTTGAGTTTTTAAATCAATGTATATCCAATCATCATATTCTACCATATGCTTCATAGTCCTCAGCCACGTATTCCTGGGTCTTCAAACTCTTCTAATGCCTTGTTGAGCTCAGTTGAAAGATTGGTGGACTAATCTCTCTTGGGGAACGCAAAGAGTATGCTCAAACTATCTCCATGCACCCTCACCATGATCCCATCTACGTGTGGCACTCGGATAATCTCGCTTATAGTTTCGTTTCTAATCCTATCCTGCCATTCTTCCAATATTCTTCCGAGGGCTTTGTTATAAAATCTACATAATTTGTTGAGTATTGTTTCATTGTCATACCAAGATTCATGTTCATACACTAACACCAATCTTACTAAACTGATATATAGCCTTTATTGCCTTTTTTTTCAATATCTTATTAAACTCAAATTCTAATAATCCTGTATTAGAGATCATAGTTCCTAAATATATTAATGATTCAACCTCATTAATCCTTTCTTCTTTCAATGATATTACATCTTCTGTTGCATATTCAGTTCTCATCATCTCCATCGTTTTTTTTTTATTCATCTTAAGCCCAACCTCATGTGATATTCCATGCATTCTGGTAAGCAAGCATTGCAAATCCTGTGGTGCTTTGCTAATAAGGATAGCGCCATCAGCATACTCTAGGTCAGCTAATTTCATGTCATCAATCCAATACAATTCTTCTCCACCATCCACAACTGTTCTATGAATTACAAAATCCACCAGGAGAAAAAACATCATAGGTGACAACATATACCCTTGGAGTACTCCACTGTTCACTGAAAATTGATTCTGACCACAGACTTAACCCAATGTTCATATTTAAGAAGAACTCCATAATATCGGTACAATGTCGGTACAACTTCTACTTTTTCCAAATCCTGCTTGCTCCACTCTCAGCTTTCCATTAATATTTCTCTCTAGTCTATTTACAATGAGCATACTATATATTTTCATAACAACTGACATAAGTTTAATGTATCTGTAATCATTGCAATTAGCCAGGCCTCCTTTTTTGTAATTTTAACCAACACATTTAGTTCCCATTCAAAAGGCTTTCCCTCGTCACTCCATATTCTACAAAAATTATCTTGCAATTATTCTGTGACGGGCCGAGAGAGGAGTTGTGAAATCAAAGGCAGATTGGAAACGACTGAGTTATATTGTTGTGGAACACTCTCCTCATATACAAAACCTCAAGGCAACAGGACATGACAAGTTCACAAGACAGACAATATCACAGAGGAAAAACCAGACAGGAATTTTCATGTTCGTTTTAGTGCGAGGGAGGAGCGAAGATACAAGCATAATATATACAAAAGGAATTATGTACAATTGTGTGAAACACGGTTGGTACATGGCTCCCCCCCTAAAAATGACATACTGTACATGTTAAATAGGGCGCCCTGATCTAGAGAGGCGAACTGTAGGCGGGTCATCTGGCAGAAGATAAGCAGGTTTTAGACGATCAATGGAGACCCAGTCTTCTTTGCCCCGAATGTTTAGGTGGAATGCTTTTGGACTGCGTCGGATCACAAGGAAAGGTCCTGTGTAAGGGGGCGTTAACGGTGGCTTGCTGGTGTCGTTGCGCAGGAAGACGTGCGTTGCAGAGTGCAAGTGCGTTGGTATGTGATGCTTCGCTGGGGGCTTGTAAGTCTGGCGGCACGGAGTAGATTTTCCCACGACGTGACGTATGCGCTGGAGATCGTCGGAGGAGGTTATAGAAGGAAAAAACTCGGCAGGGACGACCAACGGGTCGCCATACACCATTTCGGCTGCCGAGACGTCGAGGGCGTCTTTAGGAGTGGTCCTTAGTCCAAGGAGGACCCAGGGAAGCTGAGTAAACCAGTTGCAATCCTTGCAGCGGGACATCAAAGCTGCTTTGAGGGTGCGATGAAAACGTTCAACCATTCCATTGGCAGCGGGGTTGTAGGCCGTTGTCTGATGTAGGGTGATGCCCAGGAGATTCGCTAATGACGTCCATAATTGAGAGGTGAAAGTGGTTCCCCTGTCAGAAGTAATATGCTCAGGGATACCGAATCTTGAAATCCATCCAGAGAGTAAGGCAGATGTACATAAGGCGGACGTTGCAGTTTCCATGGGAATGGCTTCAGGTCAACGAGTGGAGCGGTCGATGATGGTAAACAGGTAACGATGTCCTTGTGATGTGGGTAGGGGGCCTACAACGTCGACGTGAATGTGTGCGAAACGACGCTGAGGTTGAGGAAAGGTGCCCACTCCTGAATCCGTGTGTCGATGTACTTTGGAAGTTTGGCAAGAAGTACAGGCACGGACCCAATCCTTAGCATCCTTAGAAATGCCGTGCCAAATGAACTTTGCCTTCAGCAGCTGTGCAGTAGAACGGCACGAGGGATGTGAAAGGCCGTGGATGAGATCAAACACCTGTCGGCGCATGGGAGCAGGAATCCAAGGTCGCGGTCTACCAGTACTGACGTCACAGAGGAGGGTGGTGTTGGAGTTTTCGAGGGGAAAATCCTCCCAACGGAGGGACGTGCAGGATGTCCTACAAGCTTGATACTCTGGATCCTGTCGTTGGGCTTGAGCCAGGGCGTTGTAATCCAATCCCAGTTGAACGGCAGCCAACGTGTTTCTTGACAGGGCATCGCCAACGGGATTCATTTTCCCAGGGACATATTGGAGGGTGCAATTGTATTCAGCCACGGCGGAGATATGTCGGCGTTGACGGGCGGACCAGGCGTCAGACTGTCGAGTGAAGGCGTGCACCAGAGGCATGTGGTCTGTGCGAATGACGAAGGGCGTACCTTCTAAGAAATGGCGAAAGTGACGGACAGCCAAGTGCACCGCCAGCAATTCTTGATCGAAGGTAGAATAACCCGATTCTGCCTTGGACAGTTTTCTGCTGAAGAAGGCCAATGGGCGGGGCGAGCCTTTGACCACCTGCTCGAGTACTGCACCAATAGCGACGTCGCTGGCATCGGTGGAGAGAAGGAGAGGGGCGTGTGGGATAGGAAAAGTGAGAGCCGCAGCAGTTGATAGGGCCTTCTTTGCATTGCAGAAGGCCGCTTCTTAAAGGGGACCCCACTTCAAGTCCTTTGGCTTGCCCTTGAGGGAGGCGTAGAAGGGAGCAAGTGTGGCGGCAATGGCTGGCAGAAAGCGGTGATAATAGTTGATCATGCCCAAGAATTCCTGCAGAGCTTTGACGGTCGAGGGCGTGGGGAAATTCTGAACGGCTGCTACCTTCTCAGGGAGGGGATGGACTCCTTCAGGAGTGATACGGTGCCCTAAGAACGACACTTCGTTGGCGCCAAAGGTACACTTGTCGTACCGGACTACAAGGCCGTTTTGTTGCAGGCGGTCGAGCATGATGCGCAGGTGACGGAGGTGTTCCTCTTTTGAGGAGGAGAACACAAGTATGTCGTCCACATAACATACACAGAAAGGGAGGTCCCCTAAGATGCCATCCATGAGACGTTGAAACGTTGCCCCAGCATTACGAAGGCCAAAACAGGAGTAATTGAAGGTGTATGTGCCAAACGGAGTGGTGATGGCGGTCTTGGGGATGTCTTCTGGGTTCATAGGCACCTGATAATACCCCTTCAGGAGGTCGAGCGTAGAGAAAACCTTTGCTTTGTGCAGGTAGAAGGTTACATCGGCAATGTTTGGGAGGGGGTAGTGATCCGGTTCTGTTTGCATGTTCAGGCGCCTGTAATCCCCGCACGGACGGAGGGAGCCGTCTTTCTTCAGAACGATGTGTAAGGGTGACGACCATGGGCTGGAGGCCTTTTGGCAAAGGCCCATTTTCTCCATTTCGGCGAACGTCTGTTTGGCGGCTGCCAATCGTTCCGGTGCTAGACATCTGAATTTTGCGAAGACTGGGGGTCCCGTCGTCTTGATATGGTGATAAATACCGTGCTTGGCAGGAACCGTGGGCGTTTGGCGAAGTTCTGGACGGAAAACTTCCGGGTACGACGTGAGGAGGTGGGCGTAGGCATCCGTGGGTGCGCTGATGTGGAGAGCGAGGTTAGAGGGGGCGGTTTGAAGAGGTGTCGACAAGTACGAGTCTGCGTTGACCAATCGTCGGTGGGCGACATCGACCAGAAGGTGGAAATGAGAGAGGAAATCCGCACCGAGGATTGGCATTGTGATGTCAGCAACGAGAAACTTCCAATTGAATTTACCGTTTCCGAACGATAATGTGAGGCTCTCGTAACCGTAGGTGGGTATCGCAGATCCGTTGGCAGCTACCAAGCGGACGTCGGCAGATGTAGACAGACTACGGTGTGCCTTGAAGAGTTTCCTTGGCAAAAGAGAACGACAAGCACCCGTGTCTACCAAAAATCGCACGCCCGTTCCTGCATCCTGTAAAAAGAAAAGATTAGAAACATGGGAGGCCACCGCCACAAGCGATGGCCTACTTACACATTTTTTGGCCACTGACAATCTTTGGCACATTTCTTCGCGGTTGCCCCGAATCTGAAGTGGTAGTAGCAAAACTGCGGTGGATGGGAGGTAGTAAGTGGCTGTAGAAGTCGTTCGTTGGGGCGCGAGCGATTGGTGGGTGTTGGGAGGCTTTGTCGCTGCTTCGGCACGTCACGGGGGAGGCGTGTATGTCCTACAGCATTCATGTCAGCTTCGGTTGACGTTGAATAGGCATCCTCGTCGTCAGGGGTGGAGGCGTTGATGGAGGTCTTGAAGTGGCTGTCCATAAGGGCGTCGGCTTTGGTCACCAAGTCCTTTATGGGTAAACTATCGACATCGGGTATGGCAGCGCGCACAGGTTCAGGTAAACGGCGTATCCAAAGGGCACGGAGTAGGTTTACCTCACGAGGAGAGCCGTCTGCGGCAGGTTGAAGGCGAGCGATAATGGTCCTTTCCCTGAGGGCAAGCGAAGCCCTTTGGTCCCCCAACGGTTGTTGTGAGAGCTGAAAAAGCTTTGCTATATGGGCGGCTGGTGACGGCGAGTACTGCTGTAGAAGGTATGATTTGAGGTCGTCATACGCTATTGGGGTGTCTCCTTGTTCACAAAGCCAGTCGGATATTTCTGGGAAGGTGTCCTCGGGTATCGCCGCGAGAACATAATCCGCTTTGGTGGTTGAGCGAGTCACGCCCCTGATACGAAACTGGACTTCTGCGCGCTGAAACCAAGCAAACGCCTCTCAGCTGGCAAACGATGAAAGTTTGAATGGAGCGGCCGCAGCACCAACTGCCGTAGAGTCCGCCATAGTACCAACGATGAAGGGGCGAGGGGGTGGGGGTGGAAGGCGGTGGGAGCGAGTCGACTTCCGGGGTCACCAATGTGACGGGCTGAGAGAGGAGTTGTGAAATCAAAGGCAGATTGGAAACGACTGAGTTATATTGTTGTGGAACACTCTCCTTATATACAAAACCTCAAGGCAACAGGACATGACAAGTTCACAAGACAGACAATATCACAGAGGAAAAACCAGACAGGAATTTTCATGTTCGTTTTAGTGCGAGGGAGGAGCGAAGATACAAGCATAATATATACAAAAGGAATTATGTACAATTGTGTGAAACACGGTTGGTACAATTCCGAGAGTCACTTTATTTTCGGCCAATATCATCTCATTAGTAAGTCCTTCGTATCCAGAGCCTTTCCATCTCTTGAGTTTTTTTTAGTAATGGCATCGCCTTCAAACACAGTGAATTCATTTATTTGAACATCAAGGTCTTCCTCTACTTCAAAGTATATCAGTCAAATTTTCTTTCATATCTCCTATTCATATCCTCAATATATTGTTCCATCCAACGCTACCTTTTTCCATCTGCTGTTATAACAGATTCACCTCTCTATTTGATGGGTATATGTTTCTTATTCTTTGCACCAGTAGAGATTTTAATAATAGTTCTGTGAGCAATTCTTACACCAGAGCCACTCCATGAATTCATAGCTTTGTCAGCCTGATCTGCTTTACCGTCGTATGTATTTTCTTCAGTCATTCGAGGCTCTTCTTTTGACTTCACTATCAATGTTGGAATACTTAGCATGCTGTACCTTGCAATTTCCATTACTTGCTTAAAAACTGTCAACTTTCATTTTCTGCCTTTGTCTCATTTACATAGTATCACAAATATCATTCGATATCCATGGTTTTCTCCTTTCAACTGCATGTCCGAAAACTTAATTACTAACTGAATTGTATATATTCCTCATATCATACCATTCTCCATTAATTGTCTGTCCTTCTTTTTTGAAAGGCTCTAAGATTGCAAATCAATTCCTACATTATATCGCAAAGGTTTCTCTGTGTTTCTCTTCTAGAAGGTTAGTTATATGACACTCAAGTATTGTATTTACATTTCTGTCGAGTGCTTTCAGTTTTAATTTCAGTGTGGCAATGCGAAACTGGAGATCACTGCCAATATCTGCACCTCTATAGTTTCTTACATCTCGCAGAGTTTTCCTTTCCCTCTTTATAGTGGCCATGTGATATCTTTGATTTTTGTAATTGCCACAAAGTGAAGCCCATGTATATTTCTGGATGTCCTTGTGCTGGAAAAGAGTACCTACGTTAAGTAGGTTTGTAGAAAAAAAAATTAATGAAATGTACCCAATTTCCATTTGAAACTACCACAGGACCCTCATTGCCATTCACATTCTATATAGTTTGATTATTACTTCAAACTTTAGTATTAAAGTCACCAATCACGATTTTCATATCTCTCTCTGGGATCTCATCTATTATACTCTGCAGTTCATTATGTAATTCATCTTTCCTTTCTTCAGTGGAATCATATGTTGGTGCATATGATAATATAATCCCCATATTGTACTGCCCTGATTTAAACTGTGCAAGTAACACTACTATTTGCAGATCTCCATTCGGTTAATGTTTTTCTGCCCCTGATGTCATCATTATTCCTACCTCTTCTCTTCCAACTGGTTTCAGAAGTTGGATAAGCCCCTGGTAACCAATGATAGTGACCGGTGGAAAGCCTAATAGATTGCATAATGGGTATAGGAGTTGACATAAACAAGGTAATGGACTTAAAAGGGATTTTTGGGGAAGCATTTTTTAAACTACATAAACTTGTAGTAATGGATTTTAATTGAGAGGTAAAAAACCTAGCAAGTTGAGGAATGTGAAATAGAAACTACTATAAAGATTGAAGTTAGAAAAGGGACAAGATAACACAGTGGAAAATATCTTGATGGGTATGAAAGAAACATTTTCAGGGAAAACATAAGAATTGATGAAAAAAAGACATTAAATATGGTATATTGAAATGAGAAAGGCATTGGTCGAACAGAAAGGTGCACGAGTCCGTTAAAGAAAAATAGAAGGCATTTAAGAACTAGAAAATAAAACATGCACAGGGTGCAGAAGAACAACATAAAAAAGATAGAGATTTAAATAGGAAAGTAGGTATAACTAATGGAATAGCAATAGGTCAATTAAACGAAAGGCTTAGAACAAGGGAAGGAGAAAAGAATATCTTCAAGATTTAAAAATTAAAGATAAGGTAAAGACAAAATTTTGGGTAACTTTTAGGTATCAAGGATAGAGATAGAATATGTTGCATAGGGATAAAGATATAAGAAGAGAGTGAGATAATATAATTGATAACTAATGAATACGGAAAATAAGAGGGGGGAGCTAGGAGAAGCGCAAAGGTTAGAGAGTCTAGTGATGGGGATACAAAATACTGAAGTAAAGTGAGTATCGAGTGAAATGGAGCCTGGTAAAGCAGCAGGTCCGTCAAAGTTTCATACTGGACTAGTCATGGGACTAGGTAGAGAGGGGGAAGAATTGATGCTGGATTCATTATTATTATTACTATTTTTATTATTACTTGCTAAGCTACAACCCTAGTTGGAAAAGCAGGATGCTATAAGCCCAGGGACTCCAACAGGGAAAATAGCCTCGTGAGGAAAGCTAAAACAGAAAAATAAAATATCTCAAGAAGTGTAACATTAAAATAAATATCTCGTATATAAACTATATAAACTTTAACAAAACAAGAGGAAGAAAAATTATATAGAATAGTGTGTCCGAGTGTACCCTCAAGAAAGCGAACTCTAACCCAAGACAGTGGAAAGCCATGGTACATAGGTTATGGCCTTACCCAAGACTAGAGAACAATGGTTTGATTTTGGAGTGTCCTTCTTCTAGAAGAGCTACTTACCAGAGCTAAAGAGTCTCTTCTACCCTTAGAAAGAGGAACGAGGCCACTGAACAATTACAGCGCAGTAACCCCTTGGGTGAAGAAGAATTGTTTAGTAATCTCAGTGTTGTCAGGTGTATGAGGACAGAGGAGAATATGTAAAGAATAGGCAAGACCTTTCGGTTTATGTGTAGGAAAAGATAAAAATGAGCCGTAACCAGGGAGAAGGATGCAATGTACTACTGTCTGACCAGTCAGACAGTAGTACCAGTCACTAGTGGTAGTATCTCAATGGGTGGCTGGTGCCCTGGCCAACCTAGTACCTATTAAATAATTCCTCAAGACTGGAACGAGAATCTAATGGTATCTTTATCTAAGCAGAAAGGCGATATCATGGAATATGGTAGCTACATGGGAATTAAACTAAGAGAGCATGTTTTGAATGTATTTTAGAGGGTAGTACATAAGAGTTTGAGAAATATTGCTAAGATTGGGAAACAACAGTATGGATTCATGAGGGTGAGATGGACTGTGGATGCAATCTTTATAATAAGGCAGATACATGAAAAGAGACTAGAGGGAATCCAGATGCTTTTCAGTTATTTTGGAGATCTAGAGAATGCTTATGGCAGAATATACAAATAATATGTCATAGGCATATACAAAGTATGTGAAGTTTTCGGGAAGTCAAGAGTGTTTTAGATATTAAAGTATTAATAGAGATATGTTTGTAAAGTTCCCTAGGGAGAAATGTTTTGTTGCCACTGAAAAAAGGACAATTCATAAAAAAAACTTTTCCTTGCTGAGAGAGAGAGAGAGAGAGAGAGAGAGAGAGAGAGAGAGAGAGAGAGAGAGAGATTTACTAACATTCCTAATCAGATTTTTATATATCGCTCTCTTACTTGGTAACAACATTTGTCAGTGTAAATTATCCTTGAAAACAGAAATTTTGTATATAAAATGTACTAAGAAAATCGGACAACAAACTAGTTAGGGTTATTAGACGCATAGTTAGCATGTTTTTTATTTTTCTTTAAGTATGTCCTTATTTTATGGGGTATAAGGAGTCCTTACGGTGATATTCGCTTATTTTTTCAACTAGTTGATTAAAATAAGATTGCTACCCTCATGGTGGCATTTGGATCCATTTACAACTGGCCGGCCGTAATCGAACTGCAAACCTTATTAATGAGAGGCAAGGGTTCAGCAATCCAATGGTCATTTCTGTTTGCTTGGTAAATTGTTACATTAATTACTCCTATAACTCTATATATATTCATTCACTATTTTAATAATAACACGCCCTTGCCTTGTGTGTGCATGTGCTTGAGAGAGAGAGAGAGAGAGAGAGAGAGAGAGAGAGAGAGAGAGAGAGAGAGAGAGAGAGATCGTCTTTAAGCTATTACATGATAATCGGATTAGCCCCATTTGATCTGCTCCTTATGGATTCTGAACATGTAAACATGGAAAGCTATTTGCCCAACTCAATGCTTAATGTTACGGCCTTATTTTGATTTGCATTTCTGGTACATAGGAGAACATGGAATTGATCATGATATTGTTGTACGACATAATTTACATATCATTAATTGCCCAATATCACCGTTTTTTTAAACTTTTTAGATTTTTGCTTTGTTTTCAAATTTAATTAACATGGTTTTCCTTATTTTCAGTGCCCTTGCATTTAAATAGAGCTCAATTCACAATCAAACCTCCTTAGATGAGTATGATTGAAAGAAAGACTATTTAGAAATAATACATTTGAAGTAACTGTGAAGTACTAGGTGCTCACCGCAAAGACATAAAAAAAAAATGCAATTTGATTACAACACCATGACGTATTATGGCATTACTAACTTGTGCAGATCCAGATTAACTTACGTATGTATGTAATTGCACGGCACAGGGCACTACTGATTAGGCTACGCCCTATTTTTTGGTTACAACACGATGAAGCAGCATGTAGATGCATCGAGAATTTTGGCAATGTACTTTGGTAGCGCGTCCTTCTCATAACGACATACGTTATGACGTTGTGTACAGATGCCACCATATAAATAGAAAATAAACCTCTGCAATGAACATTCTCGTTCCAATTACAGACCAAAAAGCAACTACCTCTCTCTGATAAAAATTTGGAAGAACATAAATTGTGTAATCTCATACCAGACTATCAACGTGCCCCTTACTTTTATATAGCTCTTTCTGACTATCATGATGCCCTAATGCAGAGAGAAATTTTGTATAAACTTCAATGAAAGAAGAGATTTAACTGAAAATCAAGGACTACAGGCTACAGGAATTTTACGATGATTATGGCGGACCTTTTTAATTAAATGGTGTAATGGGTTAAACCTATTTAACGAAGACTTGGAGATTCTGGAGAAGACAAATTGGGCAGAGACTGCATCTTGCAATTGCTCTATGTTATTTTGCAACAGGAGGATCCTATTACAGCAGGTCCTTGCAATTTTGTGTGGCATCTAACCCATCCTCAGAAATGTGCCTCAGATTTCTAAGATTACTGTGCAAGCCTCAGGAGATGATATTGTGGATTACTTTGAACAAGGTATCTAAGCATCCTCTACCATTGTACTGGACCGAGGTTGAACTTTAATCTCTTAGCCACTTGACATTCAGAAACCGTTCTGGTACCTGCAACCAAGAACCACATGAATACCTCCTTAATATGGTATCCACCTAACAAGACACACATGATATCTTTTTTAGCAATTTATCAGCTTTTCAAGGTAACATGGTATGTTATGTGTATTTTTAAACACTCAGCAAGGCTGAGACAGAACTTACCTCATGACATTAAGGACGTACATAATGTGACGGTGAGCCATTTTCTTGTAACCGATAGGTAAGTTAAATGCAAATGTCTTAAATACAGAAGACAGCGAGTTTATATACAACAGGTTCAGGACATGGAGGTTACAAACAATAAAAAAAAAATAATTCCTAAAAAGACAGGCTAAAACAGGTTTTGTTAACAGTGAGGTGTAGATTGAGATATAAAATGAAAAAAGATACCATTACAGCATAAGACCATGGGTGAATTGTGTGCGGTATATGGTTCCTGAAGTAAAAAAAAGAGAAAAAGTCAAATGGGGCGCCCTACTCTTGAGGGGCGTACTATAGATAGGTCATCTTACAGGAGATAAGTGAGTTTTAGGTGATCAACAGAGACCAATTCTTTTTTGCCACCCATGATAATTAACAAAGCCTACGGGTTGCGACGAATCTTGAGGAAACAGCCAGTGTAAGTTGGCATTAACAGGGGCTTGCTCATGTCATTAAGCAGAATGACATACGTTACAGAATTCCTAGCTGGGAATTATGTGTCTTGTAGCATGGAGTAAATTTCCCACAACGTAACATAGTCGGTGAAAAGTGTCGAAGGAGGTTACAAACGGAAAAAAAAAAAAATGACAAGGATGACCGAGTCGCCATACACCAGTCAGTGGTCCTTAGTCCCAGGAGGACCCAGGAAAGCTGGGTAAACCACTTGGAGTCCTCGCAGCAGGATATCAAAGATGCATTCAGGGTACGATGCAAACGTTCAACCATTCCATTGCCAGTACGGTTGTAAGCAGCTGCCTGATATAGGGTGATTCACATGAGATTTGTTGATGATATCCACAATTGAAAGGTGAAAGTATGATGATTAGGTGACAGAGGTGTTCCTCTTTGGTGGAAGAGAACACAAGTATGTCTTCCATATACCATAAACAAAAAGGGAGGTCCCCTAAGATGTCATGCATAAGGCATTCAAAAGTGGCCCCAGCATTATGAATTCAACATCAGATTAATTATAGGGGTATGTACTGAAGTCGGTGGTGACTGTGGTCTAGGGGATTTCTTTTCGGTTCATGTATATCTGATAATACCCCTTCAGGAGCTCAAAGGATTAAAAAATCATTGTTTTGTGCAAGTAAGAGGTTACGCCGGCACTTTTTGAGAGGGGTACTAATCTTGTTATGTTAGCATGTTCAGGGGCCTATAATCACCACATGGAAGCAGAGAGCCATCTTTCTTCAGGATGATGTCTAGGGGTGAGGACCATGGACATGAGGCCTTTAGACAAAAGCCCATTTCTTCCATTTTAGCCAATGTTCGTTTAGCGGCTGCCAAAATATCAAGTGCTAGACGCCTGAATTTAGCGAACACTGTAGGCTCTATCCTCCCAGATATTGAAGAGTTTGGTACGAGCCGCGGGCAATTGGCAACGTTCCGGAAAAAAACTATTGTGTATGACGTGCAGAGGTAGCCGTAGGCCTCTTTGGGTGAGATGATGTGGTGAGGGAGTTTGGAGGGTGCGGGTTTAAAAAGTGTCAACAAGTAAGAGTCTATGTTGACTAACTGGCAATGAGTGACATAAACCATGCGACAGAAATGTGAGAGGAAATACGCACAGGGGATTGTCAATGTGGCTTTAGCAATGAAAAACTCTCAATTATATTCGGCACTTCAAAATGATAATGTGAGGATTTTGTAACCATTGGTGGATATCACATATTCATTGGCAGCTACCAGGTGTCCTAGAGAGAGGCCCTGGCAGAAGAGACAGGCAAGCATCAGTGTCTACCAAAAATTGCATACTTGTATTTGCATCATTTGAAAAGAAAAGATTTATGTCAGGGAAGTCCACCATCAAATGTGATGGCCTACTTACACGTTTTTTTTGGCCTCTGACAACCGTTCCCACGTTTCTTTATAGCAGCCCCAAATCTTGAGTGGTGGTAGCATAACTGTGGCTGTAGAGGCCGTTGGTTGGAAAGTGAACGAGTGGTGGGTGGTAGTTGGTGGACGCTATTCACCTCAGTTTCGGTGGATGTTAAATAGTTCTTCTCTTCGTCAGGAGTGGCAGTGTTGATGTTAGTCTTCAAGGTGGTGAAGTGACTGTCCATAAGTGCATTGAATTTGGTCACAATGTCCTTCATGGGAATAATATAGACATTGGGTATGGCAGGGCGTACTGGGTCAGGTGAGTGTTGTACCCAAAGGGCAAGCCTTTAGATCCCCCATCGGTTATTGAGAGAGCTGAAAAATATTGGCTCTACGGGTGGCTGGCGATAGTGAATACTACCCTAAGAGGTATGATTTGAGGGCATCGTAAACTTTTGGGGTTTCTCCTTGCTTGCAAAGCTTATTGAAAATATACGGGAAAGTGTCCTCGGGGATTACCGCCAGAACATAGTCTGCATTGGTGCTTCAGCAAGTCATGCCCTTGATGACAAATTGGACTTCTGCATGCTGAAACCATGAGAATGGACTAGCAAAGGGCAAAGTTTCATAGGAGTAGCATTGAGAGAAGACTTAGTTTGAGGGTGCCATCACCAAACATTAAGATACACCAGTGAAGGGAAGGCAGGATAGAGCTGGTGACACCAATAGTCGCCAATGCAAGAGTGAGCAGTTACTCTGTAACTGAGAGGCGGGGTGAATGTAAATAAGCTTATTTCAACAGATATAAAGATTATACTCAACAAATTCAGGGCAACAAAGTCACAATATATTAAACAAAATAATTCCTGAAACGATAGGCTTAAAAAAGTTTTGTTAACAATGAGGTGTAGAGCGAGATATTCAGTAAAAAAAAGATACTGTTACAGTGTACGAGTGTGTGTAAAATACGGCCAGTACAATAAGAATACATTCTTTATTATCGAGTTTATCTGTGACATATGTCATTTAAGAAAGGAGGACTTCCGAGAAAAAAAAAAAAAAATCCCTACCTATCAACACTTGTAATGTCGCACATCCATGGATATGTGGGTACAGTTTGATTGTAACTTTTGAAAACTGCATCTCCCGGAGCCACATATTGGCCGTGTCATGTTTCCAGATACTACACCACTATAATTATTTTGTATCAAAAACAGCTAGATTTTACTATATCTTCTTGATAAAGTCTAAGATTTTACTGCTATATTTTGCAATCATTTCAATAGACTCGATCACATACAAATACCTTTCCTGGTGTGGTTCTGAACCGTCCGACGTACTTTGAAATGTAATTTTCATTAGCCCTTTTCAAAAATATAACAGTGGGGCTCAATTTTCCCTGTGATTGATTTCAAAATACACACGATACTGTTCGGTTGAGAAATTCGACAGTTGTAGATTTATTATAACTACAGTATATGGTAATACAGGATCCTATCCACACACTAAAAACAAAGGCTTGTATCTAAGAGATACATTTCATGTAATGATCAAAGCTAGCTCAGCCTTAGGAAGGTTGGCGTGCCAATGGTGAGGGTCATTGACCACTAAGTAAAGGAAAACTCGTACGCTATCTCTATTACTGGATTATATTAAGCCATTAGCTGAAGGGCTACTGTATATACAGTCAAAGAAAAAGGTTCGATTTCCATAATGCCATTGACTGATTTCATCACGTTATTTATGAATTATAGACCGTTATTTCTAACAACCTAAACTAGTAATGTAAGACCACAGCAACTGGGCTGATGAATTTGGTGTTTTATCTACCATAGCCTAAATAACAGTATACCGAGTAAAAACATCCAGGAATACACTTATGTACCTATGCCGGGTTATACTGGTAGGAAGAGGTTCCACCACAGCCATGTGTATCCTCTAAAAGTAATCTGAAATTACAGGCTATTTTTTTTTTCGCCTTTCGGCACAGTGTTTATTTGTTCTTTAAAAGAGTTTCACATGCCCTTTATAATGTTCTATCAAACCAATAATGCTAAGTATAGCAATTTGCTTGTACAATCTGGATTGCTTGATTTATTACAGGAGGGAAGAACAAAATTCACATCCTCTCTTCTCATATGCTCAATATAGGATATCATTGGGTAACTGTCAGAGGTGTATTTAATAACTGCTTCCTTTCCTTTTTTTTTCTGTCCTTTTTAAACTTGCTTAATGGCGTAACGTTCATAGTTAATAACACCTGCATCATCAGGGCATTCACTTTCGAACACTCCCGAACATATCTTTTGCTACTCTCTCTCTCTCTCTCTCTCTCTCTCTCTCTCTCTCTCTCTCTCTCTCTCTCTCTCTTCGCTTATAGCCTCGGCGCCGCTCTCTCAATCCCCATTCTTAAATTACTCGTTACGAGTGCTTTAACTTTTATATCTGTATCTATTTTGTGACTAACTAATTCAATATTTTAGATTTCTCCCTTCTTCCTTACATGGAACCTAGTAGTTATTTCTATTACAGTGCATCAACGGGGTCGAAAGGCCTTATATTGAATTCTAATAAACTTTCTGCCCTCCTTGCTTGTTTAGAAATTGAATATCCTTTGTAAAATAGATAATGTAAGGGCTGATGATTAGTATGCAACTGAAGCGGTTGACGTAATAAAAAGAGCTGATGCTTCTTCAGAACCTAAAAATGGCCAGAGTCTTCATATGGAATGTACAGTACTATAATTGTTTTCTGTGTCTTTCAACGCTCTAGAAAAAAAATAAACTCGTCACTCTCTACCCTCATTGTCTCCTAGTGCAACTATGACACTGATAACTTAGCAACTGACATCTGTTGTTGGCCACGGCGAACAAAATTGTGTTATGCCTGAAATAAGCGCACATAATTGGGTAAAGATGATAATAGAAGACGGTTTTAAGATTCACATTAGGGTGAGAAAATCTAGGTTGAAAAAATGCACGTGTTTAAGGAACATTAAGCCATTTACAAATGAACTGTGAAGGCAGGTGTCTAATCTCTCTACTCGAGGACAGGTTATAGGTCTTTACTGATCTGGGATGGACAAGTTCAGGGCAATAAAATTTACAATCGATAATCTGGGTCGAAAAGTTTGGTTCTTAGCTGGATGATTTTCACATCTCAAAGAGGATAGGAATTTTGATGAAATATTAGAGGGCAGTCGGAGTATACGAGCTGCTAACCGATGGAATAGGAGCTTTATTAAACATGTGCAAATAAAGTATATGTAAAATAAGTTCAGTTTACGAGAAAATAGGTCACGTTCTAGGGTGCATTAATCTTCCTCGTAATATCAAGATTCGTAATTCATACGAGAAAGTAATCTATATGATAGTGGCGGTCGATTAATCTGAAAAGTAGTAATACGAATATTGATATCAATGTGCAGCATGCCTAAAGGTAGAGGGGGTGAAAAGTTATTCATTTAATACTAAACATGGTATAAGTGACTAAAATCTACAAACATGCACTTCAGTCTAATCCGTATAATAAAATGCAGGTAATAGTTATAAAAAGTGAAATTATAATTTTGTTACTATTACTATTATCATAAAATTATTAAGTACATATTGGTCAACATGCTTTTGTATTCAAGGTTCATCAATTTAATACTTATCACGGTAAAAATCTTATTTGCTTATTATTCCTATATTTGTTCGGAATCCCTGTAGGATTTCGAACTGTCATTATTAATTGCAATACAGTTAGGTTCCAAATAGTTGTATATTCAGTTTGTATTCTAGAAATATGCGTATCTGAGTTGTAAAGTTTCATAAAATTTTCAGAATTCCCTTTACGAAATTTAAATTCACAATCTTTAAAAAGTTTAGATTTTTTGGATCTTCTAATGACGATGTCGTATTATCTTTTCTCAGCATAAAAAGGTCTGGTGCTGGATCATTAGGAATGGGAAGAAAATCTATCTTTTTCTCACGCTCTCTCTCTCTCTCTCTCACTCTTTTTCCCTCTTTCTCTTTATAGATACATATACAGCATATCGTCTCTCTCTCTCTCTCTCTCTCTCTCTCTCTCTCTCTCTCTCTCTCTCTCTCTCTCTCTCTCATTATATATATATATATATATATATATATATATATATATATATATATATATATATATATATATATATATAAATAAATTTCTACCTCATACTTGGGATCGAACGCTAGCCCCTTCTAATGAAAGGCCAGGTCGAAACCAACCATGTCACGAGAGCCCATTAAAGAAATTGGAACCTGACCGCTACCAGCTGTCCGAGGATTTACCTGGCGAGACATCAGTCTCTTACCAGCGAGGGGTAATTTGAATGAATTACTACCAATTTTGCCACGTGGTGGCCCGGGAAATTGGGTAAAACTCGCTGGTAAGAGACTGATGTCTCGCCAGGTAAATCCTCGGACAGCTGGTAGCGGTCAGGTTCCAATTTCTTTAATGGGCTCTCGTGACATGGTTGGCTTCGACCTGGCCTTTCATTAGAAGGGGCTAGCGTTCGATCCCAAGTATGAGGTAGAAATTTATTTCTATTTGAACACGATGTTGTGTTGATATTTATCCATATATATATATATATATATATATATATATATATATATATATATATATATATATAAATATATGTGTGTGTGTGTGTATATAAACATATATATATATATATATATATATATATATATATATATATATATATATATATATATATATATATATATACAGTATATATACACACACACACACACACACATATATATATATATATACATGTATATATATACTATATATATATATATATATATATATATATATATATATATATATATATATATATATATATATGTATATATATATATATATATATATATATATATATATATAATTCTGAAAATATCTAATTAGAATGTTTAAGATATTCTGAATACAATATCATAACTGTTGATACGACGACCTTTCTCTTTGAATTTAGCACTTTAATTATGCTCTTCACTCACACCCTGGCAACTGTAGCTATCAAATTGATATATATATATATATATATATATATATATATATATATATATATATATATATATATATATATATATATATATATATATATAAATATATATATTTATTTATTTATACATATATATATATATATATATATATATATATATATATATATATATATATATATATATATATATATATATATATATATATATTCAGTATACATCTGTATTATTGTCTGGGAATTGTGTAGTATATCATAGCTCGGCGGTTTTCTACTGTGGACTAAATCTTGTTATTATTATTATTATTATTATTATTATTATTATTATTATTATTATTATTTCGTGGTAGGAGACCCTCTTTTAGGCAGGTTGAGTTAAAAGTAATGGCTGCATCGGCAGAGTTTATTTTCTTATCCACCTCAGCATCCACCTCACTCTCTACCTGAAGACGAGGAAGGACTTATCCTCGAAATGCGTCGTAGTTTTTACTATTTTGTACCCAAAGTTTTACTTTTATTTTGTGAGAATATACTTGAAAAGTCTTCCCGATTTGGTCATTCACCTGACTGATGAATTTTTCAAGTCTGCTGGCTGATTAGAGCGCTCTAGAGAAGAGAATTATCCAGAAAATAGAAAAATTGGATAAGAAAATAAACTTTGCCGATGCAGCCATTATTATTATTATTATTATTATTTTTATTATTATTATTATTATTATTATTATTATTATTATTATTATTATTATTATATTTTGTTTAATAGAGGTTACTTGTATTTACCCCACCTCTCTGTTAACAACCACATCGCACATTGGTGACCCTCGAAGTGATCAGCTCCTGACCGCTGTTTTTCAGCACAATGTTCATTACCCCTGTTTTAATGCCGCCCACCGACCCATAGTGCATTGTTCAAACTATCACCCTTCGCCATCTAAGAATCTTTCCCTTGATATCAGTGGGCCGCAGCTCAGTTTCCCATTAAGGCCATGACTCGCTTATGCAGCACTATGTCCTCATGGCAATCTACAGGGACTCTTTCCAAGAATTCTCAGACTGACTTTGTGACAAAGGGGATGCTCCCTTAGCATATGGTGCCCTAGAAAATTATAGGTTGAAGCAGTACTCACCATAGCTAGTCGCCTTTATAGCCAACATTTTACAGCTCTCTCAACAACCATGGGGGGACCAAAAGGCAGGGCTTACCAAAATGGATGCCACTCCACTACCTTCTAGACCTCCATCCTCACATCCACTCCTGATGAGGAGAACAATTGCTTAACATTGACATATGCCAGCACTCACACACGCCAAACCAACCAGCCTATCACCTGCAGTTTTGCTAAAACCACTCAAGATTCAGGGCTTTTACGATGAAATGTGTGGATGGTTTTCAAGGCCTAAAATACTTGTAAGTAGGCCATTGCTTATGGTGCTCCCCTGTTTTTCACTAATCTTTTCTTGTGTGTGATATTTTTGGTAGACACTGGTGCATGCCGTTCCCATCTACCAAATAAACACTCCAGGGCACAGTATGGTCATACTAAGCCGGCTGACGTCTGATTGATAGTTCCCAACGGATCTGAGGTTAACACCTACCGGTATGAAACACCCAAACTATTTTTTTGGAGATTAACATTGTTGGTACTTGATGCGGATATTGTTACACATTTCAATCTCATGGTTGATGTGGGGCATCGACGATTAGTCAATGTGAACTCATGCATGTCAAATTTTCCTCAACCTACACTCTCCGACCTCACACTCCTCATCAACGAGCTCACAAAGTCCTATGCCCACCTCATAACATCGTACGCGGGAGTCTTCCATCATGAGCTTCGCCAAATATGTTCCCGCCAAGCATGGTATTATTACCATATCAAAGAGACTGGGGCACCAGTGTTCGTCACATTCAGGCCTCTGGCATCAGATTGTTTGACACCCGCTAAACAAACGTTTGCAAAATTGGAAGGAATGGGCTTTTGCTAAAAGCCCTCAATCCATAGTCGCCGCCTTATACATCTTTCTAAAGAAGGATGGCTTTCTATGCCATTGTGGATATTGTAGGCATGTTAACATGTAAACAACACCGGATAACTAGCTCCTCTAAAACATCATGGTCATTACCTTCTACTTGAATTGTCTTTAGGAGTGGTCCTTAGTCCCGGGGGGACCCAGGGAAGCTGAGTAAACCAGTTGAACTCTTTGCTGCGGGACATCAAAGCTGCTTTGAGAGTGCAATGAAAACATTCAACCATTTCATTGGCAGCGGGGTTGTAGGCAGTTGTCTGATGTAGGGTGGGGCCCAAGAGATTCGCTAATGATGTCCATAATTGAGAGGTGAAAGTGGTACCCCTGTCAGAAGTAATATGCTTAGGGATTCCAAATCCTGCTATCCATCCTGAGAGTAAGGCAGAAGTACTTGAGGCAGACGTTGCAGTTTCCATGGGAATGGCTTCAGGGCAAGGAGTGGAGCGGTCGATGACAGTAAACAGGTAACGATGTCATTGTGATGTGGGTAGGGGCCTACAACGTCGAAGTAAACGTAGGCGAAACGACGCTGAGGTTGAGGAAAGGTGCCCACTCCTGAATCCGTGTGTCAATATACTTTAGAAGTTTGGCAAGAAGTACAGGCGCGGAACCAATCCTTAGCATCTTTAGAAATGCCATGCCAAATGAACTTCGTCTTCAGCAGCTGTGCAGTAGAACAGCACGCGGGATGTGAAAGGCAATGAATGAAATCAATGGCCACAGCGAGCCGTTGACCACCTGTTCGAGTACTGCACCAATAGCGACGTCGCTGGCACCGGTGGAGAGAAGGAAAGTGGAATTTGGGATGGGAAAAATGAGAGCAGCAATGGTTGATAGGGCATTCTATGCATTGCAGGAGGTCGCTTCTTGATGGGGACCCCATTTCAGGTCTTTTGGCTTACCCTTGAGGGGGGCATAGAGGGGAGCAAGATGGGCGGCAATAGCTGGCAGAAAACGGTGATAATAGTTGATCATGCCAAAGAATTCCTGCAGAGCTTTGACAGTCGAGGGCGTGTGGTAGTTCTGAACGGCTGCTACCTTCACAGGGAAGGGATGGACTCCTTCAGGAGTGATGCGGTGCCCAAAGAACGACACTTCGTTGGCGCCAAAGGTACACTTGTCATACCGAACTACAAGGCCATTTTGTTGCAGGTGGTTGAGCACGATTCGTAGGTGAGGGAAGTGTTCCTCTTTTGAGGAACAGAACACAAGTATGTCGTCCACATAACATACACAGACGGGGAGGTCCCCTAATATGCCATCTATGAGACGTTGAAAAGTGGCCCCAGCATTACGAAGGCCAAAACAAGAGTAATTGAAGGTGTATGTACCAAAGGGAGTGGTGATGGCTGTCTTCGGGATGTCTTCTGGGTTCATAGGCACCCCTCCAGGAGGTCAGGCGTGGAGAAAACCTTCTCTTTGTGCAGGTAGGAGGTCACATCGCCGATGTTTTGGAGGGGGTAGTGATCCGGTTCTATTTGCATGTCCAGGCACCTTTAATTCCCGCACGGACAGAGGGAGCTGTCTTTCTTCAGAACGATGTGTAAGGGTGACGACCGTGGGCTGGAGGCCTTTTGGCAAAAGGCCATTTCCTCCATTTCGGCGAACGTCTATTTGGCGACAACCAATTAATCCGGAGCCAGACGTCTGACTTTTGCAAAAACTAGGGGTCCCGTCATTTTGATATTGTGATAAATACCATGCTTGGTAGGAGCCGTGGACGTTTGGCGAAGTTCTGGACGGAAAACTTCCGAGTACGACATGAGGAGGGGGGCGTAGGCATCTGTGGGTGCGCTGATGTGGATAGCGAGGTTAGAGGGGGCGGGTTGAAGAGGTGTCGACAAGTACGAGTCTGCGTTGACCAATCGTCGGTTGGGTGACATTGACCAGAAGGTGGAAATGAGAGAGGAAATCCGCATCAAGGATTGGCAATGTGACGTCAGCAACGAGAAACTTCCAATTAAATTTACCATCTCTAAGAGATAAGGTGAGGTTTTCGTAACCGTAGATTGGTATCGCAGATCCGTTGGCAGCTACCAGGCGGATGTTGGCAGACATAGACTGACTACTTCGTGTCCTGAAGAGTTCCCTTGGCAAAAGAGAACGACAAGCACCCGTGTCTACCAAAATTCGCACGCCCGTACCTGCATCATGTAAAATGAAAAGATAAGAAACACGAGAGGCCACCGCCACAAGCGATGGCCTATTTATGCGCTTTTTGGCCACTGACAATCCTTGGCACATTTCTTCGCGTCTGCCTCGAATCTATAGTGGTAGTAGCAAAACTGCAGCCGATGGGCGGCAGTAAGTAGCTGTAGAAGTCGTTGGTTGGAGCGCGATCGAGCGGTGGGTGCTGGGTGGCTTTGTCGCCGCTCTGACACGTCACGTGGTAGGCGTGTATGTCCTACGACATTCACGTCAGCTTCGGTTGACGTTGAATAGGCGTCCTCTTCGTCAGGAGTGGAGGAGTTGATGGAGGTCTTGAAGTTCGTGAAGTAGCTCTCCATAGGGGCGTCGGCTTTGGTCATCAAGTCCTTTATGGGTAAACTATCGCCTTCGGGTATGGCAGCGCGTACAGGTTCGGGTAAACAACGTACCCAAAGGGCCCCAATTAGGTTCACCTCACGAGGAGAGCCGTCTGCGGCAGGTTGCAGGCGAGCGATACTGGTCATTTCCCTGGGGCCGAAGGAACCCCTTTGATACCCAAACGGTTATTGAGAGAGATGAAAAAGCTATGCTTTACGGGCGACTGGTGACGGCAAGTACTGATGCAAAAGGTATGTTTTGAGGGTGTCATACGCAATTGGAGTGTCTCTTTGTTCACAAAGCCAGTCGAATATTTCAGGGAAGGTATCTTCGGGTATCGCTGTGATAACATAATCTGCTTTGGTGGTTGAGCGAGTCATGTCCTTGATGCGGAACTGGACTTTCGCCCGCTGAAACCAAGTAAACGCCTCTCCTCTGGCGAATGACGAAAGTTTCAATGGAACGGCGCCAACTTCCGTGGAGTCCACCATAGTACCAAGGACGGGGGGGGGGGGGGGAGGCGGGAGGAGCGAGTCGACTTTTGGGGTCGCTTATGTGATGAGTGGAAGGAGGCCTTGATTAAGAAGGCAGGACGGAAGCAACTGAGTAACTTTATTACAGAACATCAGTTTATATATACATCAATTTCGGGCAAGGAGGACAAGAAAAATAACAGGCCATTTCATGTTCAACCAACAACGGTTTCTGTTAACAATTAACGGTAAGAAAAACAGAAAGGTTTATTCAGGTCCCTGTCAGTGCAAGGGGAGGGGAAAGATACAAAGGATAATCTATACAAATAAAAAGAAATGTCATTACTAAGTACAATCGTATAAAGCGCAGATGGTACAATACACACACACACACACACACACACACACACATATATATATATATATATATATATATATATATATATATATATATATATATATATATATATATATATATATATACAGTATGGTCCCGAATTATGCGTGTTCGAATTATGTGATTCCCCATTTATGCGGTCACTATTTTTCAAAAATAAATTTTCTGTATCTGTAAAGCTGTTCATAGTCTGCAAGTCAAGCCCTACAAAATATAACAAATATATTGTCTTTTTAAGTATATTGGTATCCCTAAATACAGTGCTTGATAATAAATGTTACCAAACAATATTTATCTTACATTTTATTAACAAAATTTCATAATAAATAGCCTATTTAAGGAAAAATTCCATAACGACAATGAAATCAGCTTTTAACTATGCGAGTCAACTGACAAAATGTAAACAGAATTATGGTTACGATCTCGGCAATCTTCATCTTTCTCTAACCTTTGATGATTTTAATGGTAGTGTTAATGATGGTATATTCAAGCATTATTTTTTAGTACAGTATATATAAAAGCTTTAGTTTTCCCTTTGGGTGTTCAAGGTTTTCACACGTAGGGTGGATTCATTTATCGGCAGTGAATAGCGTAAATTTCAGTAACTAGTCGGTAATATTTTGTAATCTTCTAAACAGTATAAATTTGCTTTACAATGATTTGTTTTGTATAGTAAAGGTGTAATCACAAAAACCTCTCTCAGAGAGAGAGAGAGAGAAAAACTCAAATTTTTGAGTTTCTCTCTCTCTCTCTCTCTCTCTCTCTCTCTCTCTCTCTCTCTCTCTCTCTGCATGTGTGTGAGAAATAAAATCTTAGTTCACATATTACAACCTGAGTTTACGAATGAAATTAACATGACTATTATTAGTTGTGGTGAGACAAGAAACAAAAAACATGGCATGCGACTACTACAGCTGATTCTCTCTCTCTCTCTCTCTCTCTCTCTCTCTCTCTCTCTCTCTCTCTCTCTCTCTCTCCGGTGTTAAAAAATACTTACATATACTGTAGATGAAGAAACCAAAATAGATTTTCTTAAAAAGCGACAATTAAATATGAAACAAAAAAATTATACCGAGTATAAATCTATTTCAATCGTAGCTTGAAATATGACATCCGATTTCGTCAGCAAACCGCTATTTTTCAGGAAACATCACTTCATTCTAGAAAATTGCTACTTTTTAAATAGTTAATTGTGTTTCAAGAAAACCTTGTACATTTGTTTTAAATTTCGGAAATGTTTTACAAATCGAGTATTGCTGACTTCTTTTTGTTTTACTTTTGGCTGTGATCAGATCAGCTGATGTCAAGCCGCCGCTCTCAAGAATATGGGCGTACAAATACAATAACAAAGTATTGTTAACACCATTTCTTAACTTATTCAAAACATCTATATAGTTAATATTACATAAGCACCAATGTGGTATAACCTATCATATCTTTTGTTTAGTACTTTTAAAACTATCATTATTCTCTCTCTCTCTCTCTCTCTCTCTCTCTCTCTCTCTCTCTCTCTCTCTCTCTCTCTCTCTAGGCTACCTTTCACTACCTCTCATTTCTTACCTCTCTCTATCTCTATAACAAATGAAATCTGTGTTGCTTCACAAAGTTTGTCATGTTAAAAACCAATCGTGGTTAAAATTTTCCTTGCCTTCTCCAATCTCGCACCATCTATGTCACATCGAACGTTATAGTGGTAACCCAATTGTTCGATAACTTTAAAAACCTGACTAGTACTTTTTTTTTTTCTTTTGCTGATGGTCCCATAATTTAGGTGGGTACAAGTTGACTTATAACTGAAGTTGGGAAAAGTATTTTGGATAAGGAAAGGACAGTTATCTTTCTTAACAGTTTAGAATAATCGTAAAGTATCTTACTGTCATTAGCGACAGTTTGCTATTGTTGATTAAACGCAAACATAATCGGTTTTCTTGTTTTGCTACGTCTGTAGGAATTTATATGGACAGGGTAATTAAAATATTTGTAATATATTTACTGAAAGCTCTTAATATCATTAGTTTAATGCGTTCGTTTGTTCATTATGATCGACGATGGAGCGAACAGTAAATAAACGGAAGGTTTTTGTTTTAGGCGGAGTGTTTAGTATAAATGGCATTCGTTTCATTTATTTCAAAGTTCTAAGAAAAATTCAGTAAACCAACCTTGGCAATAACAAAATTATCATATAATCAATATTTTGTAAGATAGCTGTTGCTGCAAAAAGTAACCTAAACACAGATTTGTGAAGGCATTCATTTCTTTGCTATGATCGGAGATGATCGTAAACAAAACAATACAACAATACAA
>NC_090725.1:221334985-221349985 GCF_036898095.1 Palaemon carinicauda | reverse complement strand
ACTTCGTGCCCTTTGGATACGTTGCTTACCCCGACCTATACTCGCTGCCATACCCGATGTTCATACTTTACCCATAAACGACTTGATGACCAAAACCGACGCCCTTATGGACATCCACTTCAAGACCTCCATCAACGCCTCCACCCCTGACGTAGAGGATGCCTACTCAACGTCAACCGAAGCTGACGTGAATGCCGTAGGACATACACGCCTACCCCGTGACGTGCCGAAGCAGTGACAAAGCCACCCACCACCCAGCACTCGCTCGCGCCCCAACCAACGACTTCTACAGCCACTTACTTCCTCCCATCCGCCGCATTTTTGCTACTACCAAGCAGATTCGGGGCAACCGCGAAGAAATGTGCCAAGGATTGTCAGTGGCCAAAAAACGTGTAAGTAGGCTATCGCTCGTGGCGGTGGCCTCCAGTGTATCTAATCTTTTATATTTACATGATGCAGGTACTGGCGTGCGATTTTTGGTAGACACGGGTGCTTGTCGTTCTCTTTTGCCAAGGGAACTCTTCAGGACACGACGTAGTCTGTCTACGTCTGCTGATGTCCACTTACTAGCTGCCAACGAATCTGCGATACCCACCTACGGTTACGAGAACCTCATATTATCGTTCGGAAATGGTAAATTTAATTGGAAGTGTCTCGTTGCTGACGTCACATTGCCAATCCTCGGTGCGGATTTCCTCTCTCATTTCCACCTTCTGGTCGATGTCGCCCACCGACGATTGGTCAACACAGACTCGTACTTGACGACACCTCTTCAACCCGCCCCCTCCAACCTCGCTATGCCTACGCCCACCTCCTCATGTCGTACCCGGAAGTTTTCCGTCCAGAACTTCGCCAAACGCCCACAGCTCCTGCCAAGCACCGTATTTATCACCATGTCAAGACGACGGGAGCCCCAGTCTTCGCAAAATTCAGACGTCTGGCACCGGAACGATTGGCAGCCGCAAAACAGACGTTCGCCGAAAAGGAGGAAATGGGCCTTTGCCAAAAGGCCTCCAGCCCATGATCGTCACCCTTACACATCGTCCTGAAGAAAAACGGCTCCCTCCGTCCGTGCGGGGATTACAGTCGCCTCAACATGCAAACTGAACCGGATCAGTACCCCCTCCCAAACATTGCCGACGTGACCTCCTACCTGCACAAAGCAAAGGTTTTCTTTACGCTCAACCTCTTTAAGGGGTATTATCAGGTGCCTATGAACCCAGAAGACATCCCCAAGACTGGCATCACCACTCAGTTTGGTATATACACCTTCAATTACTCCTGTTTTGGCCTTCGTAATGCTGGGGCCATGTTTCAACGTCTCATGGAAGGCATACTAGGGGACCACCCCTTCTGTGTATGTTATGTGGACGGCATACTTGTGTTCTCCTCCTCAAAAGAGGAACACCTCCGTCAGCTGCGTATCGTGCTCGACCGCCTGCAACAAAACGGCCTTGTAGTCCGGTACGACAAGTGTACCTTTGGCGCCAACGAAGTGTCGTTCTTAGGGCACCGCATGACTCCTGAAGGAGTCCATCCCCTCCTTGAGAAGGTAGCAGCTGTTTAGGACTTCTCTGCGCCCTCGACCGTCAAAGCTCTGCAAGAATTTTTGGGCATGATCAACTATTATCACCATTTTCTGCCAGCCATTGCCGCCACTCTTGCTCCCCTCTATGCCTCCCTCAAGGGCAAGCCAAAGGACCTGAAGTGGGGTTCCCTTCAAGAAGCGGCCTTCTGCAATACAAAGAAAGCCCTATCAACCGCTGCGGCTCTCACATTTCCTATCCCACATGCCCCTCTCCGTCTCTCCACCGATGCCAGAGACGTCGCTATTGGTGCAGTACTCAAGCAGGTGGTCAACAGCTCGCCCCACCCATTGGCCTTTTTCAGCAGAAAACTGTCCAAGGCAAAATCGGGTTATTCTACTTTCGATCGCGAATTACTGGCGGTGCACTTGGCTGTCCGTCACTTTCGCCATTTCTTAGAAGGTACGGCCTTCGTCATTCGCACAGACCACATGCCTCTGGTGCACGCCTTTACTCGGCATTCTGACGCCTGGTCCGCCCGTCAACGCCTACATCTCTCCGCCGTGGCTGAATACAATTGCACCCTTCAATACGTCCTTGGGAAAATGAATCCCGTTGCCGATGCCCTGTCAAGAAACACGTTGGCTGCCGTTCAACTGGGATTGGATTACAACGCCCTGGCTCAAGCCCAACGACAGGATCCAGAGTATCAAGCATGTAGGACATCCTGCACGTCCCTCCGTTTGGAAAACTTCTCCCTCAAAGACTCCAACAACGCCCTCCTCTGTGACGTCAGTACTGGTAGACCGCGACCCTCGATCCCTGCTCCCATGCGCCGACAGGTGTTTGATTCCATTCCCGGCCTTTCACATCCCTCGTGCCGTTCTACTGCACAGCTGCTGAAGACGAAGTTCATTTGTCGCAGCATTTCTAAGGATGCTAAGGATTGGGTCCGCGCCTGTACTTCTTGCCAAACTTCCAAAGTACATCGACACACGGATTCAGGAGTGGGAACCTTTCCTCAACCTCAGCGTCGTTTCGCACACATTCACGTCGACGTTGTAGGTCCCCTACCCACATCACAAGGACATCGTTACCTGTTTACCGTCATAGACCTCTCCACTTGTTAGCCTGAAGCCATTCCCATGGAAACTGCAACGTCCGCCTCATGTACATCTGTCTTACTCTCAGGATGGATTGCAAGATTTGGTATCCCTGAGCATATTACTTCTGACAGGGGTACCACTTTCACCTCTCAATTGTGGTCATCATTAGCGAATCTCCTGGGCTTCACCCTACATCACACAACGGCCTACAACCCCGCTGCCAATGGAATGGTTGAACGTTTTCATCGCATCCTCAAAGCAGCTTTGATGTCCCGCTGCAAGGATTCAAACTGGTTTACTCAGCTTCCCTGGGTCCTCCTGGGACTAAGAACCACTCCTAAAGATGCCCTCGACGTCTCGGCAGCTTAAATGGTGTATGGCAATCCGTTGGTCGTCCCTGCCGAACTTTTTCCTTCTACAACCTCCTCCGACGATCTCCAGCGCATACGCCACGTCATGGGAAAATTTACTCCATGCCGCCAGAGGTACAAGCCCCCAGCGAAGCATCACATACCGACAGACTTTCACTCTGCAACGCACGTCTTCCTGCGCAATGACACTAGCAAGCCACAGCTAACGCCCCCTTACACGGACCCTTTCCTTGTGATCCAACGCAGTACGAATGCATTCCTACTAAACACTCGTGGCAAAGAAGACTGGGTCTCCATTGATCATCTAAAACCTGCTTATCTCCTGCCAGATGACCCGCCTACAGTTTGCCTCTCTAGATCAGGGCGCCCTATTTAACATGTACAGTATGTCCTTTTTATGAGGGGAGCCATGTACCAACCGTGTTTCACACGATCTTACATAGTTCATTTTGTGTATATATTATGCTAGAACCTTCGCTCTTCCCTCGCACTAAAATGAACGAGATTAAACGTCTGCTTTTTTCCTCTGTAACATTGTCTGTTTTTCAAACATGAAATTTCTTGTTGCTTTGAGCTTTTGTATATAAAGGAGAGTGTTCTATAATAAATTTACTCAGTTGACTTACATCCTGCCTTTGAGTCACAACCTTCTCTCGGCCCGTTACACAGGATTTTGTTTTTAGTCGTGAAATAAACCAATATCCACTAGGATAGCTGATTAGATAGTTTGAATGAATATATATCACTGACACTCGTGATCCTAATAAATGTAAATATCTACTACCATGACATTTATTACCAAATTATAATTTGGGAATGTATGCTCACTGGAAATTCATTTACGATAACAGCTTCTGGCTGAGGAGAGACTCGAACCTATGACTTTTAGTCGAAATCATGTCTGTAAGAACTCTACCATTTGAGCCCTCAAGAAAAATTTAAGTTTGTGACAAGGGGATTTCATTGCAGAGATGTGGATAGGAAGATACTTAGGATTTGTAAGTACTGATCTGCAATTAACTAAATATGTAAAAGATAGAATGATAAACACTTTTAATGTAAATAAAATTGGACATAAAACCTCTGTTCAAAAAATATTCACGAATCCATATGATTTTGATTTGAAAGCATATTTAGACAGATAGTTATAGTTTCAATTGTGAATACAGTATATGATAAGAAGAAAAAATATCCATGTATATATATATATATATATATATATATATATATATATATAAATATATATATATATATATATAAATATATATATATATATATATATATATATATATATATATATATATATATATATATATATATGTGTGTGTGTGTGTGTGTGTATATATATATATATATATATATATATATATATATATATATATATATATATATATATATATATATATATATATATATATATATATATATATGATGTACATATAATATCATAAATTGTAAGAATTGTAAATGTATATTTCTTAATAAAAGAAAGAAATTAGGATGTGTGTTAGCAGCTAAGTGTCAGACAGTAAAACAATACTCGAAACAAGGCACTATGAAAGGATTAGAAAAATTTCTTCAAATAGATTGATTAACGAAAATCATAAAAGACTTTCTCATTATGGGGATTATTTTGTGCAATTGAAAATGAAATAGACCGAATATGTTTATCAAAAATAAATCTGCTATTATAAATCATACATATTTTAAAGGAGTTGTATACTCTACCGTTGAAGAAACACTATCAATACAGAGATTAGAATGCTGAGGAGCCACAGTCCTAGACGCACTTACAATAATACTTTGAGTTTTGTTAGCGTTCAACATCAACCTCATAATTTGCAACATGCATCAATTTTAGGTACATCTCTGTTTATGATTTATAATCAGAAGATGAAATTAAGGCAGAGTAGAATCTTTTCCATAGGCATCAACCATCTTTTTCAATTCCAAACTACCATAATTAATAGGCCAAAAAGACTATCCTGACGAACAACAGTTACTTCTTTCCTATTCTTATTCTGGTTATTGTCAATAACTATCCTTAGCAATCTGTTACTTACAACTTCAAAAATAACGCTAGGAAACGATGTGTCTCATTATTAACACAGTTAAAGGCAGCACTAAAATCGTGACCATAATCAAACAATTGTAAGTTGGGCATCACATACTCAGACTTCAAGAAATCCAAACTGTAATTTGGGGAACTGATGATTACCTTCACCTTACCTGTTTACGCATTTTGCCAAAAAGCTATCACAAACAAATTTACCTAATGGAGTTTCTTTATCGGTTCTCCAATACATGCAAAAGGAACTCTATGCTAACTTGCGAAAAATAGCAGACAACCTAGGAACTAACATATCAGCAAGCTTTTTAATTAACTAATGGAAATAATTGGGTCTCTTCCTCCATAATCAGGTAGGTCCATCAAGTTTTTTGATATCTCAGGACCTCAAAGCTAAAGTAATTAGATTAGCTTCAGGAAAAAACAGGTCTATATACAACACCATTCACCTTGCTTCGGAGTGGCATCCTGTTTCAAAATTATTGGTTTATAAAACTTGGAATAAGAAGCTCAGATGAATGGCTCACATAAGAAACAGGGGTTTCTTAGCGAAATAGAATATCATATTGTCTGAAGGCAACAAAAATATCTCTAATGTTTCCATGCAGTCTAAAAATATTGCAATACATTACATAACATTGACAAAGTCTATGTCACGCTGCTCTTGAATTATGCTCAATATTTCAGGACAAAATAAGAAATTAAAACAACAAAATAGTCTTATCATAACTGAAAACTAACACAATTATAATGATAACATAAAAACCATAAATACACGATTCTATATGAAGTAATCCATACATATCATAAACTAAAGACAAAATTTTGGATAAAATTGGTCAACATGACCAATGATACGTGAAATTCCTTACGATAGTCAGATAATGTATATATGCATAACTATATTATTATTATTATTATTATTATTATTATTATTATTATTATTATTATTATTATTATTATTATTATTATTATTATTATTATTATTATTATTATAGAAAAGACGGAAAAACTTTACTAATACAGGGGGGCAGGTTTATATAGAAAAACTCTAGTTTTTATTTTAACGAAAATGACCTTTATTGCCATTGCAAATAGATAATCAATGAGATATACCCTAATATATCAAATAGCAATGGGGGCCACCCAGTGGGAGCAGGGGGTTTTGGCTTTGGGAAATTAACAGGTGAATTGATGAATAAAAGTAAAAATAACCTTTTTCTATCGATGAATTATTCTCTGGGACGTATAATAAATCCACGAAGAATTACACAAAATATTTGTATCCAATTCCACTGAAATTTTATTTTACTCTTTTGCTTACATATAGGTCAGTGACGTGGGAAGTTTGTGACCTAGGAAGAGGGGTCATGGGGCTTACCTCCGTCTAGGTATATGACCTGCGAACTTCTAGGTTAGGTTGGGTCGATTTGTTATGGTCTGTGGCCGTTTACGAATCTCACGTATTTTTTTACAGGTTTTCGCCCTCCCAAAGTTCCAGGCTCCCATCAGTGTCCATAGGGAAGGGATGAATAGACTACATAAAAAGTAATGAATAATCAAAATAGAATATTTCAAGAACAGCAACAACAATAAACTTGATCTGTCATATATAAACTATGAAAACAAGAGAGAACAGCATACTCGAGTGGCCCCTCAAGTAAGAGAACTCTAATCCAAGACAATGGAAAACCATGTGTACAGGGGCTATGACACTACCCAGGCCTAGAGAATAATGGTTTGGCCCTGGAGATCCCTATTCTTAAATTAGAATTTTACCAGGAGCTAAAGAGTCTTTTTTACTCCTACCAAGGGTAAAATAGTCACTAAATAATTACTATTCAGCAGTTATCCCCTTGAGCGAAAAAGAATTGTTTGGTACTTCCAGTGTTGTCAGATGTATGCGGACAGAAAAGAAATGTAAAGCATAGACCAGATTATTACGTGTATGTGTAGGCAAAAAAATATATATCCGTAACCAGAGCGAGTGATCCAATTTATTACTGTCTTGCAACTCAAAGTATCCAATAAATATCTAGCCAATGTATATATATAAATATATATATATATATATATATATATATATATATATATATATATATTTTATATATATGTGTGTATATATTTATGTGTATGTATATATATATATATATATATATATATATATATATATATATATATATATATATATATATATATATATATATATATATATATATATATATATACTGTATGAATATATATATATATATATATATATATATATATATATATATATATATATATATATATATATATATATAAATATTAATATATGTATGGATGTATGTATATATATATATATATATATATATATATATATATATATATATATATGTTTATATACTGTATATATGTATATATATATATATATATATATATATATATATATATATATATATATATATATATATATATATATATATATACATATGTATATATATATATATATATATATATATATATATATAGATATATATATATATACATACATATAATACAATCTATAGATACTTGCCCAATCACTCAATAACTATTCTTTACCTACCCTCTAATCACTTTTCACTACACAGCTATCTCATATACTACCTCTGTTCTCGTACATATTCTTTAACGACTTCCTCCGCTAAATCTTCTAACTATAACTTATACACTCTGACGTCTGGCCCTCTTCGTTTTTCTATGTTTTAATTTTGGGTTTTTCCTTACTTGTAAAATGTGTTGCTTGTCCAATGGTTTTTTGCTTATATATTTTGTCATTTATCTTCTTCCATTACAGGTTATTTCTTTGTATTGTTTTAATTTATCAATCGATTCTGTTTTGGGAATAATTTTTAATATTTTCATGTATTTGTTGTGTATTATTTTGAACTTCGATATGTGTGTTTTTCCTTTAGAGTATTGAAATGATTTAGAATATTTGTTAAATATTTGTTTTTAAATCTCTTTCTGGTACTTTTTTTTCTTATATTTCCTCTTAGTTAATTTTATACCTGATCCATTTTTTATGATTCTAGCGTATTGGATTTAATTGATTTTACGTAATTATGTCCATTGATATATGTTTTATATATTTTTTTCTTTTAGCTCTGATAATGGAAAATGTTGATCCCGAAAGCTTAGGAAAAAAATAGTCCAAAATGTTGAAGTATCTATTTACGTTCAAATTTCTACTAAATATCAATCTCTCTCGTGGCGGAATTCCTTTCATTATTTACATACATATATATATATATATATATATATATATATATATATATATATATATATATATATATATATATATATGTATATATACATATATATATGTATATATATATGTATATATATATATATATATATATATATATATATATATATATATATGTCTATATATATAGATATATATATATAGATATATATACACATATATACATATATATGTATATATATATATATATATATATATATATATATATGTGTATATATATGTATATATATATATATATATATATATATATATATATATATATATATATATATATATGAACATATATGTATATATATACGTATATATAAGTATATATATATATATATATATATATATATATATATATGTGCATATATATATATATATATATATATATATATATATATATATATATATATATATACAGGTAGATATACACACACACACACACATATATATATATATATAAATTTATATATATAGATATATATATATATATATATATATATATATATATATATATATATATATATATATACATATATATATGTATATATATATACATATATTATATATATATATATATATATATATATATATATATATATATATATATATATATATATATATATATATATGTATGTATTATAGCCACGAAAGGAAAAATTAGAAAGACTTGATTGGAGTCAGTACTTTCATCCACTCAGGACATTATCAAACTCAGCAATGAGAATATATATCTTCTTCTTCTTTCTTCTTGAGGTATTAAAGCCAACACTTGTTTTTGGCAGGGGCCTTTCCCTTGGTTGACCCGTAGGTGATCTGTAAAAATTCTAAGGTGATTGCATTAATGGAAATTTGAAAGGTTTTTAGTAGTAGAAAAAGATGTGGATAGGGTAAGGATGATGGTGGTAGTGGTAGAGGGCCATGATTTCTCGGATAGTGGTAGTTTGAAAATTGGGGGTGTGAGGCTTTTGAAGATTAGAGAAAAACTGTGCAGGTGGGGTTGTCCAACCCTTTACTCCCTAGGGTCCCTGCGGAGAGATTTTTAGTGGTAGGTAAGTCGAGAAGTTTAAGAGGATGATGTGAATAGAGCCTTACAAGGAGGGGATGAGATGGTGCATGAAATGATGAGGTCTTACCTTGGGGGAGGTAGTGTTGAAAGCAACTGTGCGTGTGCGTCTATGCTTTCGACAATTGCTTTTGTCAGTGTGGCCGCTTCTTTCACTGCCTGTGGTGAGTTGGTGTCTACAAGTAGATCACCTCGTAGCTGTGCTGTTTCTCTGCATTCTAGTAGATAGTGCAGGAGGGATTGTTGTGGTATGACATATAAGTGTTCACACATTCTCTGGATGTCATCTGCGAGTTCCCAGTTTGCTTTGTATCCCAGCCGGAGTCTGTGTATACATACAGCCTGTTTCCTTGGGGTGTGTTTGACTATGGGAGGAGGTTCTAGTTCCGTGGCCCATTTGTACCATGTTGCAGAGGGAGAGCTATTCTCTATCCTCATATGTAGTTCCTTGATTAGGTTGTCCTTGAGCTGTGTCTTTATTTTGCTTTTGATTTGTTGCAGTGCAGGCTGTATGTGCACCTGTACATTGTGAATGTATTTGGTGCTTTTGGCTAGCTCATCAGCCTTTTCGTTCCCTGGTATCCCGATGTGACTGGGGATCCAGTTTAGTGTTACTAGTCTGTTCCTTTCATTATGCTGATTTAAGAGGATTTTAATGTCCGCTATCAGGGATTTGTTTTCTTTGTTTTTGTCCTGCTGTAGGGCTTGCACTGAGGATCGTGAATCAGTATGAATGACTACTGGTCCCTCCTCATTTTCAATAGAGTATTTTAATGCTTGCTGTATTGCAACAAGCTCTGTCTGCAGGGTGGAGACATTATTGGATGTTCTCCAGCAAGCTGTGAAATTGCAGGAGTGAACTGCCGCTCCTGCTGTTTGGGTTCCAGGATCTACTGTACCATCAGTATAGTAGATCTGTGCCCCTATTGTCTCTACAGAGTTTATAGCTGCTTCTGCTGCGTTTCTAAGTTCCTCTATTGTGCAGTTTTCTTTTGCCCTTGGGAGTTTGGTATAGTTGAATTTAGCAACTTGTTTTTTCCATGGTGGAATGTGTATTGTACTCTGTGCTGTGTCAGGGTTTAGTTGTAGGATGGTTTCTGTTAGGCCAAGTCTTTTAATGTTATTGCTATGGTCTTTGCCATAAGAACTTGGGGTTTGGACTTCAGGATGTTGGGACAGTTCGTCTCTTACTCTTTTTTTGGTGATTGAGTCTCTGTCTGACAGGAACATCTTTGCAACTATGCTTGCATTTCTTAGTGCAATTCTGTCCTCAAGGGTTGGTAGTCCAGTTTCCAACCTTAGGTTGCACAGTCTTGTCCACATTGGGGCTCCCAACATGAGCCTCATGGCATTGTTTTGAATCACTTCAATTGTGCTTTTTTGTAGATCTGTTAGCCCCAGGAGTGTTGGGGTGGCATAATCTACTAATGATCTGGAACAAGCCAGATAATATTTCTTTTGGACGTGTTCATTTGCTCCATCATTGAGCCTGCACATATATCCCATAGCTGTATTTGTGACATCGTATTTATACAGAAGGGGATCCAACAGCTGTCAGTTTCTTAATAATTCCGGAGAAGTCAGATTTTAGATAAAAGGATAATACTGGATTAACGGGAAACAGAACTGGGCTTAGATTCAAATTTCTACCTTGAGTACAGGAGATTAAAAATGATTCAACAATATTCCTTTGGAAATAGTCATTTACATGGATTACTTTTTCCGTCTTTGACCAACCAATTCTGTGACTTGACCCTAACCAGTGGGAGGCCAAGGCATTATTAAGAGAACCCCTGGAGACGGCCACCTGATGCTGTTTTAATCTAACTGGTATACTTTTTGATGTTTGGCCAACATAAAAGAGGTTACACTCTGAACAAGGAATGCTATATATATTACATTATTATCATTTCCAGAACTATTCTTAATTAACATGGAAAAAACTAAGAAAATCCCCCAGTGTAACATCGACATTGCTAAAGGGCTTATTTATTCGGTGATGGGATATGCAAACACCTGCAATTTCCCTAAACGGTTTTTAACAGCCTTAAAATCGTTGAAAAATGACTGTGAATTACATATTACAAAAGCAGAAGAAGCTAATGTATTAGTTATTATGAACAAAACAACTTATTTAGAAAAGATGTATGTACTTTTATCTGATGTTTCCACTTGCATAAAATTAAGAGTTAATCCCTTAGACGATGTCATCAAAGATTTTAATAAAAACTTAAAATCTATCTTAAAACAAGAAAAATCCTTAATTAATGCCTTTATCTCTACTGGTCCGTCTTTGCCTTATTTATATGGTTTAATTAAAACACATAAAACAGGATATCCAATCAGACCAATTATCAGTGCTACAGGTTCTATTAACTATAAATTATCCAAATATTTAGTCAAATTACTTTCCCCGATCTTAGGATCTATTTCAACCTCTCATATAAGAAATTCTGTTGATCTTTGCGAAAAATTACAAAAAGTTAACCTTACGTCTAGACATAGATTAGTAAGTTTTGATGTAACTTCATTGTTTAACAAAGTGCCGGTTGATGACTTATTGGATTTCCTGTCGGGTATTTTAAATGCTTATGATTTACCTTTATCAACCCATACTATTATTGAGCTCATTTGTTTGTGCATTAAAAAGTGTAAATTTAGTTTTAATGGAGATTTCTATGAACAAGTTTTTGGTATGGCTATGGGTAATCCTTTGTCCCCACTTTTATCCAACATATATAAGGAATTTTTTTAATCTAGATTAATTCCTTTAGTGTGGTCTTCCCAAATTGTGTGGTATCGATATGTTGATGATGTTCTAGGTATTTTAGAAGAAAATTTTAATCTTGAGGGTTTTGTTTCAATCATTAATTCATTAGTACCATCAATAAAATTCACTATAGAAAATTAAGAAAATAACCGTATCCCATTTTTAGACGTTTTAATAGTTAGAGAAACAGATAAATTTAAGTTTTCCATATATAGAAAGCCTACAAATAATTTTTCATATGTACATTTTTACTCCTGTCACTCTAAAAATATAAAGCATTCAGTTTTTTCCTCCATGTACCATAGGGCATTGAGAATTTGTAGCCCAGATTACATTGAGGAGGAGTTCACTAAAATAGAAAAAATTGCAACAGATCTTTGTTATCCCAAATATTTCTTAGAAAAATGTATGAATAAGGGTAGGAAAACCTTTTATAGTGTCCAATTAGAGAGAAAGGAAACCATTAATAATATGCTTTGTTTGCCATTTCATGTTTGTTTTTTAGATGTTATACCCCTTTTGAAAAAACTGGACATTGCTGTAGTGTTTAAATATAATTGTACATTAAAAAAAACATGTTAATTAAGAATAGTTCTAGAAATGATAATAATGTAAGATATATAGCATTCCTTGTTCAGAGTGTAACCTATTTTATGTTGGCCAAACATCAAAAAGTATACCAGTCAGATTAAAACAGCATCAGGTGGCCGTCTCCAGGGGTTCTCTTAATAATGCCTTGGCCTCCCACTGGTTAGGGTCAAGTCACAGAATTGGTTGGTCAAAGACGGAAAAAATAATCCATGTAAATGACTATTTCCAAAGGAATATTGTTGAATCATTTTTAATCTCCTGTACTCAAGGTAGAAATTTGAATCTTAGCCCAGGTCTGTTTTCCGTTAATCCAGTATTATCCTGTTATCTAAAATCTGACTTCTCCGGAATTATTAAGAAACTGACAGCTGTTGGATCCCCTTCTGTATAAATACGACGTCTTTGTATATGTATTCTCATTGCTGAGGTTGATAATGTCCTGAGTGGATGAAAGTACTTACTCCAATCAAGTCTTTTTCATTTTTCCTTTCGTGGCTATAATACATTTTATATTCATCACGTGTCAACTTTCATGATATCTACACACACACACACACACACACACACACACACACACACACACACATATATATATATATATATATATATATATATATATATATATACATATATATATATATATATATATATATATATATATATATGTATGTATATATATATATATATATATATATATATATATATATATATATATATATATATATATATAGTCTATATATGTACACACACACACACACACACACACACATATATATATATATATATATATATATATATATATGTACACACACACACACACACATATATATATATATATATATATATATATATATATATATATATATATATATATATATGTACACACACACACATATATATATATATATATATATATATATATATATATATATATATATATATTAATATATATATATATGTATATATTTATATATATATTACTATTATTTGTATATGTATATGTGTCTTCCAAATATGAATAGGGTAGAATCCTGCAATGACTCTACAGTATATTAGATTATAAGAGGAAGTGTGAGACCGATAGATTTGATATCTTTATAGCTTGGCAGGTTTGATACGCAATTGATTGGAAAAATCAGTTATTGCGTCTACCTAATAGTAGGTACCTACCTATGAATATGAATTTTAGTTATAAATTGTATTGCAGATAATGACAAATTGCAAAAATTATTATTGTTTGCGAAAAAAAAATATCAGTGTCAATAAATTGCAATAAACTACCCAGGAAATTATTTTTATCCAATTAATTCGGTTTGACAGTGATTATTATTTTTAAATTTCTATACATTATATGATGCTAAAAGAAGTAACTTAATCTTAAAATATAAAACAGAAGAATAGAATTGGGGCAAAGGGTCAGAGGGAAAAAGTTTCCTAACTGATGTAGATATAGGTGTAAAACACGAACGGAATTGGGGCAGAGAGTCTGAAGAAAAAAGTTTCCTAACTGATGAAGTCATAGACTTATTTACACTTCTCAAAGTTCACGGGGAAATATACCTCATCAGAGTAGTTGTAATGCCTAAGAGATAGCTGTTGAAATTGGGATGGATGTTGAAACTATGAACTTTGTAAAGAGATTTACACGGTACACACTATATCGACGACCACTGACACCAAGACTTTATAGTAGCAAAACCACTTCCAGCTAGGTTCCTGATTTTTTAATGAAACTTCTCAGAGAGAGAGAGAGAGAGAGAGAGAGAGAGAGAGAGAGAGAGAGAGAGAGAGGGTGTCAATAAGCCCTCTCAATACTATTACTCTCCTCTATATTAAATTATATGATTGGCGATATTATGTGTAATCAAAGAAAAATATAACGTCATGAATAAAAGATAATATTTGGGTATTGCATCGTTGCTTTTGCTGTTAGGGATACGAGGGACATAGCTGCTTCATTAATAAGCATGTTACAAAAACCATATTGATTAAAAATATATATAATTTGTTTTACGTTTTCTTTAGATATGAAATTAAATATCATGCCGTAACTATAAAAATTGATACATATAGCAAAAAATCATTCTAACTTATCTATGGGCTCCACCCAGACAGTGGGATCATTTATGAGTAATTCAACACTTGAATAAGAAAGTGGGGATTTTTCTCTCTTTTTTTTTTCTAAATGAAATATGTTTTCAGATGAGTAACTTGATAAGAGAACATAA
>NC_090725.1:221314985-221317485 GCF_036898095.1 Palaemon carinicauda | reverse complement strand
CCACCAGGGATATTGCACTTTATCATTTGAATCACACGATGTAAGTGAGTACTCAGGTTGTCTCTCTGCCCACTTTCGTCTTACTGCTAAGGTAACTTTTTAAAGCTTCCATTCGGGGTAGTTTTCCCATGCCTACCTGTTGAGGTAGCTCTTCCCCAGATATATCCTCTACCTCTCTGAGAGGACCAAGTAGGGCTTTTAAGGCCTTTGCTATACTCCTGGGCAGTTTGTGCTTCGGGATTTTAATAAGACCACTTTTTACTCTCTAAACATCAGGATGAACTTTGCGAAAAGAAAAAAAAAATCAAATCTCCCCTCTAACCTACCCCCTCTCATAATGTAAGAGAATGCAAGTGTATTGCGCTGCAATTCACCTGCATCATATTAATTTTCTTTTTATTATTATTATTATTATTATTATTATTATTATTATTATTATTATAATTAGGGTAAATGATTATTCCCGTCATCATACAGATATATTTTCCTTCAATAACGTACTACTTATTTAATTCTTGTCACTTCTTTGCTCATTGTTTTAGTCATACGTTATTATTATTATTATTATTATTATTATTATTATTATTATTATTATTATTATTATTATTATTATTGTTGTTGTTGTTGTTATCATTATTTTTTATAATGATAATTATATGTCAGAATAATTTTGCTTTATTTTACTTCTATTGACCAGTAATTTTATACTTAAATTTCATTTTACCTTCATTAGAAACTAAATCTGCATTTGATATTTTGTTTTATTTTCATTGACTACTAATTCTATTTTCTCTTCCCATATGTATAGTATCAATCGGGTTTTTTCATGTGATGCATGTACACATTTCATGTGTAACACCATCGCTTACTTGGGCAATAGGATACACAGTCTAGGTACTTAGATGATTGACACGTGAGAAATTATCACCTATTGATAATTTCTGCACGACGCTCCCGCTTGCCCTGACACTTGTAGATGGAGGGATGCATCTGTGTGGCACCATTCACCCAAAACCCTACATTTCAGAGGAACTTTGGAACAATGTGCTACCCCTCAATAACTCATTAGCCATGTTCAATTACAAATGCTATTTGACTCTTTAGTGTCGGAATGTCAGGAGGACAAAGAAGGTGATATTATTTAGTGCTCTGCATCTAGATGTGTGATCCATGTGTTGATACAGACGAGGGGTAGGTAAAGTGTGATATCTCTTTGTATTCTTGTTCTCCATATAGAATGTGATATTTTTTTCCCATAATTTGATGTACAATAGTCTCATTTTGTAATAGATACAACTATTTCAAAATAATACCTTTAGAATTGATACATTAAAGAACAGTAAATAACCTCTCAGTTCATATTTTTCGTATATACTTCCATTCTACGATAATGTGATTTTATTTTATTTAAATTGTACACTATAAATGCAGGTCATAAATTTGCAAAAGTGGTGATCCTTACCAAACGTTATGCATGTTATGTGAATGAAAACACAACAGTATCCAAACGTTGCACTTGGAAATCCAACATATCGAGTCAAACTCAAGAGAGGCAATGTAGTTATAATAAATGCGTATAACAGGCTAACTAAAGAAGAACTTACATATAACATAGATAAGACGGGGAGAAATTTTATAGTAGTAGACGATTTAAATACCCATTACTGTATGGGAACCTGATGTCGCCGAAAGTAGAATCAACAATAGTGGAGAAGGGATAGTAGACGTATTCAATGAGAATTATAAATAAGCAAAACCCAATCTCATTACAAGGATATTTTCTACAATAGATTTATGTTTAACTGTATCTATAATTAGGAATGATTTTAATATAAAAGAATTAGCAGACAGAGGTAGTGATCATACAGCAATTTTAACATAGGGCAACTTGAAAATGTGACAAACAGGGTTGAAGAAGAAATAGAGGTGTGTGTAGGAAAAGGATAAATGGCAGATATTCAATAATGTTATAGGCAAAATAGAAATAATAAATATATTGCAATTGCAGGGTGAAAAGCAAGTTTCAGAGATACAATAGTCAAATACAGCATAAAGAATGTCGGACAAACGAGTTGGAAGGTAAGTATTAAATGAAATAAGTGTTGGTGGACATAGAAATGTACTAAGGCAGTGGCAGTAAGGAGGTGTGCGAAAAAAAGCTCTCTACCAAGCACCCATCTACTTTTAAGAAAACGGGCTTCCATACACAGAAACAGTAGTACGAAATGTAACGAACTTACAAAAAGAGGTACTTGGGGTAATTAAAAAACGTAAAATGAATATGAATGCATCCTAGAAAATAACTTTGGAATACCACGTACAAAATTAAGGAAATTATTGTTAAAGATTACCATCAACTAATTAATTGGAAATAACAGTGATTTTCGATCAAATAATGTGTATGTTAACTTTTTACAGCCAGAGAAGGAAATTATTCAATTTATGGAAATAGCAAAAAGCAAGTTAATTTCAGGATTACAACATATTCTCCATGGCTTAG
>NC_090725.1:221279985-221284985 GCF_036898095.1 Palaemon carinicauda | reverse complement strand
TTCACTCTCCCCTCGCATTAGAAGGGACCTGAATAATCATGTCTCTTTTTCTAACCGTTAACTGTTAACAGAACCGGGTGTTGGTTGAACATGAAATTTCCTGTTATATTTTCATGTCCTTTTTTTACTATACTTTATGTATATATAAACTGATGTTGTGTAATAAAGTTACTCAGTTGTTTTCATCCTGCCTTCTTAGTCACAGCCTCTCTCGACCCGTCGGTTGAACATAAAATTTCCTGTTATGTTTTTTTTTTGTCCTTTTTGTCTATACCTTATGTATATATATAAACTGATGTTCTGTAGTAAAGTTACTCAGTTGTTTTCATCTTGCCTTCTTAGTCACAGCCTCTCTCGACCCGTCACAGTGATGACCCCGGAAGTCGACTCGCTCCTCCCCCCTTCAACAAACCCCTCCCCCACCTGTCATCGGCGAACTCCACGGAAGTTGACGCCGCCCCAATGAAACTTTCGTCGTTTGCCAGCGGAGAGGCGTTTGCTTGGTTTCAGTGCGCTGAAGTCCAGATCCGCATCAAGGGCGTGACTCGCTCAAATACCAAAGCAGATTATGTTCTCGCGGCGATACTCGAGGACACCTTCCCGGAAATATCCGACTGGCTTTGTGAACAGGGAGACACCTGAATAGCGTATGAGGCCATCAAAACATACCTTCTGCCGCTGTAATCGCTGTCGCCAGGTGCCCGTATTACAACCGTTGGAGGACCAAAGGGCTTCACTCGCCCTCAGGGAAATGACCAGTATAGATCGCCTGCAACCTGCCGCAGATGGCTCTCCTCGTGAGGTGAACCTACTTCATGCCCTTTGGGTACGCCGTTTTCCCGAACCTGTACACGCTGCCATACCCAATGTCGATAGTTTACCTATAAAGGACTTGATGACCAAAGCCGACACCCTTATGGACAGCCATTTCACGACCTTCAAGACCTCCATCAACGCCTCCACTCCTGACGAAGAGGACGCCTATTCAACATCAACTGAAGCTAACGTGAATTCCGTCGGACATACACGTCTACCCCGTGACGTGTCAGCACGGCGACAAAGCTACCCATCACCCACCACTCGCTCGCGCCCCAACCAACAACTTCTACAGCCACTTACTGCCACCCATCAGCCGCATATTTGCTACTACCACTACAGATTCGGAGCAGCCGTGAAGAAATGTGCCAAAGATTGTCAGTGGCCAAAAAACGTGTAAGTAGGCCATCGCTGGTGGCAGTGGCCTCCCGTGTTTCAAATCTTTTCTTTTTACATGATGCAGGAATGGGCGTGCGATTTTTGGTAGACACAGGTGTTTGTCGTTCTCTTTTGCCAAGGAAACTCTTCAGGACACAACGTAGTCTGTCTACATCAGCTGACTTCCGCCTGGTAGCTGCCAATGGATCTGCGATACCCACATACGGTTACGAGAAGCTCACATTATCGTTCGGAAATGGTAAATTTAATTAGAAGTTTCTCGTTGCTGACGTCACATTGCCAGTCCTCAGTGCTGACTTCCTCTCTCAATTCCACCTTCTGGTTGATGTCGCCCACCGATGATTGGTCAACGCAGACTCGTATTTGTCGACACCTCTTCAACCCGCCCCCTCCAACCTCGCTCTCTACATCAGCGTACCCACGGATGCCTACGTCCACCTCCTCACGTCATACCTGGATGTTTTCCGTCCAGAGCTTCGCTAAACAACCACGCCTCCTGCCAAGCACGGTATTTATCACCATATCAAAATTACTGAACCCCCAGTCTTCGCAAAATTCAGACGTCTGGCACCCAATTGATTGACAGTCACCAAACAGACGTTCGCCAAAATGGAGGAAATGGGCCTTTGCCAAAAGGCCTCCAGCCCATGGTCGTCACCCTTACACATCATTCTGAAGAAAGACGGCTCCCTCCATCCGTGTGGGGTTTACAGGCGCCTGAACATGCAGACAGAACCGGATCACTACTCCTTCCCAAACATCGCCGATGTAACCTCTTACCTGCACAAAGCGAAAGTTTTCTCCACACTCGACCTCCTGAAGAGGTATTATCAGTTGCCTAAGAACCCTGAAGACAACCTCAAGACTGCCATTACCCCTCCATTTGGTACATACACCTTCAATTACTCTTGTTCTGGCCTTTGTATCGCTGGGTCCACTTTTCAACGTCTTATGGATGGCATCTTAGGGAACCTCCCCTTCTGTGTATGTTATGTGGACGACATACTTGTGTTCTCTTCCTCAAAAGAGGAGCACCTCTGTCACCTGCGCATCATGCTCAACCGCCTGCAACAAAATGGCCTTGTAGTCCGGTAAGACAAATGTACCTTTGGCGCCAACGAAGTGTCGTTCTTAGGTCACTACATCACTCCTGAAGGAGACCATCCCCTCTCTGCGAAGGTACCAGCCATTCAGAACTCCCCCACGCCTTTGACCGTCAAAGCTCTGCAGGAATTCTTGGGCGTGATCAAGTATTATCACCATTTTCTGTCAAAATTGCAACCACTCTTGCTCCCCTTTATGCCTCCCTCAAGGGCAAGCCAAAAGACCTGAAGTGGGGTCCCCTTCTAGAAGTGGCTTTCTGCAATGCAAAGAAGGCGCTATCAACTGCTACTGCTCTCACTTTTCCCATCCCACATGCCCCTCTCCTTTTCTCCACCGATAGCTTCGACGTCGCTATTGGTGCAGTACTCGAACTGGTGGTCAACTGCTCGCCCCACCTATTTGGCATTCTTCAGCAGAAAACTGTCCATGGCAGAATCGGGTTATTCTACCTTCGATCGTGAATTGATGGCGGTGCACTTGGCTGTCCGTCACTTTCACCATTTCTTAGAAGGTTAACCATTCGTCATTCGCACAGCCCACATACCTCTGGCGCACGCCTTCACTCGACAGTCTGACGCCTGGTCCGCCTGTCAATGCCAACATCTCTCTGCCGTGGCTGAATACAATTGCACCTTTCAACACGTCCCTGGGAAAATGAATCCCGTTGCCGATGCCCTGTCAAGAAACGTGTTGGCTGCTGTTTAACTGGGATTGGATTATAATGCCTTGGCTGAAGCCCAACTTACAGGATCTAGAGTATCAATCTTGTAGGACATCCTGCACATTCCTCCGTTTCGAACACTTCCCACTCGATGACTCCAACACCACCCTCCTCTGTGACGTCAGTAGTCGTATACCACATCCTTTAGACTCCTTTTCCCATGCTCCGACAAATGTATGATTTCATTCACGGCCTTTGGCATCCCTCGTGCCGTTCTACTGCACAGCTGCTGAAGACGAAGTTCATTTGGCACGGCATTTCTAAGGATGCTAAGGATTGGGTCTGCGCCTGTACTTCTTGCTAAACTTCCAAAGTACATCGACAAACGGATTCAGGAGTGTGCACCTTTCCTCAACCTCAGCGTTGTTTTGCCCACATTCATGTCGATGTTGTAGGCCCCCTACCCACATCACAAGGACATCGTTACCTTTTTACCGTCATCGACCGCTCCACTCATTGGCCTGAAGCCATTCCCATGGAAACTGCAACATCCGCCTCATATACATCTGCCTTACTCTCAGGATGGATTGCAAGATTTGGTATCTCTGAGTATATTACTTCTTACAGGGGTACCACTTTCACCTCTCAATTGTGGACATCATTAGGGAATCTTCTGGGCTTCACCCTACATCAGACAACTGCCTACAATCCCGCTGCCAATGGAATGGTTGAACGTTTTCCTCGCACCCTCAAAGCAGCTTTGATGTCCCTCTGCAAGGATTCCAACTGGTTTACTCAGCTTCCCTGGGTCCTCCTGGGACTAAGGACCACTCCTAAAGACGCCCTCGACGTTTAGGCAGCTGAAATGGTGTATGGCAACCAATTGGTCATTCCTGCCGAATTTTTTCCTTCTGCAACCTCCTCCGACGATCTCCAGCGCATATATCACGTCATGGGAAAATTTACTCTATTCCGCCAGACTTACAAGCTCCCAGCGAAGCATCATATACAGACACACTAGCACTCTGGAACGTAAGTCTTCCTACGCAACGATGCTAGCAAGCCACCGCTAATGGCCCCTTACAGAGGCCCTTTCCTTGTGATCCGACACAGCCCGAAAGCATTACTACTAAACATCCATGCCAAAGAAGACTGGGTCTCGATTCATCGTCTAAAACCCGCTTATCTCCTGCCAGATGACCAGCCTAGAGTTAGCCTCTCTAGATTAGGGCGCCCTATTTAACATGTTTAATATGTCATTTTCAGGGGGGGAGCCATGTACCAACTGTGTGTCACACAATCGTACATAGTAACGACATTGTTTTTCTTTTCATATATCATGCTTTGTATCTTCGCTCTCCCCTCACATTGATAGGGACCTGAATAAACATGTCTGTTTTTCTCACCGTTAACTGTTAACAGAACTGGTTGTCGGTTGAACATGAAATTGCCTGTTATGTTTTTATGTCCTTTTTGCCAGGACTTCATGTATATTTAAACTGATGTTCTGTAATAAAGTTACTCAGCTGCTTTCATCCTGCCTTCTTAGTCACAGCCTCTCGGCCCATCACAGTACAGAGGCTATGGCACTACCCAAGACTAGAAAACAATGGTTTGATTTTGTATTGTCCTTTTCCTAGAAGAGCTGCTTACCAAATCTAAAGAGTGTCTTCTACCCTTACCAAGAGAAAAGTAGCCACTGAACAATTACAGTGCAGTAGTTAACCCCTTGGGTGAAGAAGATTTGTATGGTAATCTCAGTGTTGTCAGGGTATGAAGACAGAGGAGAATCTGTGAAGAATAGGCCAGACTATTCGTTGTATGTGTAGGCAAAGTAAAAGAACCGTAACCAGAGAGAAGGATCCAATATAGTACTGTCTGGCCAGTCAAAGATCCCAATAATTAAAACTCTGCTAGGGCAAAGAAGAAGCATATATCCATCAAAAAGAGAGATGGCTTAGTTTTAACAACAGAAGATGAAGAAAGACAACTTTGGATGGAACACTTTAGTGTGGTTGTT
>NC_090725.1:221262485-221264985 GCF_036898095.1 Palaemon carinicauda | reverse complement strand
TGTTTAGGTGGAAGGGCAATGCAGTATTTTCCTTATATATGAATGAAAATTAATACTGTGGGGGGTTGTAGAAACAATACTAAATGAAAAATCACGGGTAATTTTGATGATCGGTGTTCAACAATATTGTTTCATTAAAGGTGGAGTACAGTTTATCACGTGTAACACGGTCACATGAACAGAGTCCACAAGGTACTAGAAAGCTCTATTACCATTTCAAGACCTAGAGAGGACATTTGACAGTATACCAAGAGAGGTGGTACTCTACTGCTTGAGGAAAAAAATAACAGAAACTCTGATAAAGTTGGTTAAAATGAGTTCTAAAAGAACAAAAACAAGAGTAATGATAGTCTGTGGCAAGACAGAAATGTTTAAAGTTAGAGTTGATATACCAAAAATCGACCATCTTACCCGTTCTATATATGTGTTGGTAATGGATTTACCGAATACGAGATTTGAGAATGAAAATATATGGGAATTGCAATATTATGATAATCAGGTTGTTACATCGAGTATTGAAGAAGGATTACAGAGAAGATGAGCAATTTATAGAAAAAAAAATCAATGAGGTTTTGTGAAAACTAAGGTTATGGTGTCTAGCAACGTGAGAAGGAATCAAGATGAATTCCAGATACGTGTAAAATCTGAAATGCTAAGATCTGCGTTAAGTCTGGGGGAAAGGTGTGAAGATGAGTTTTAGGGTAAGATAGTATCAGGTGGAGGAACTGGAGTGGAATCAGTGGCCCCAAGCCCTTTCACAAAAAAATAGTAATAATTGTATTGTAACCAGATCAATGCCGATGTTTGTGTAAGAAACATGGGCGATAAGATGGGCGGATGAACAGAAGTGAAGGGAACCGGAATTTACATATGGAATCAAAGGACCTCGTTGCTTGAGAGGATAACTAAAGAACTTAATAGAAGTGTCATCAAGAGCGTGTAGAGTAAGTACGTATGTGTAAGCAATATCGATTATTAAGGAAAAGGAAATCATGGGGAAATGGGTAGTGCCTGGTAGGGAGGGGTGGAAGGTGAAAAGAAAGACAAAAGTATCAATAACCTGATAAATTGGAGGACTTGGAGAAGCGTTTTGTTCAAGTATATGGTTTTGATATAATATTTGGTGAATACGATCCCATACAACTGACTCCCAAGATTAATAATATCAAAGATTATGTAAATGGCACAAAACAAATTAGTCACAAAAATATCAATAGGTCATAGTCACACACAGTACACTGTAAATATGGTGAAGATATTTTAATTTCTATTGTAAGTAAAGAGGTCGAATTAGTCAAGTTCATATGTAAGCCACTAGCTCCTATGATCTAATAATAGGAAAGTCAGCCATGGTAGATGAATCAAATGCAGTTCACTCTGTGTGTAAGTTGCCAATAGAGTTTTGTTGATTATATTTTAATGGTTCATTGGCGGATTACTATCTGAAGAAACGGGTCATGATTAGTTATAAAGTGTAAAATAAACACGCACATAATCCTGAGACAGAATAAAACAAGATGGAATTAAAAGGAAGTACAATAGCTGAATAATTAGAAAAGCTAGATTTTGTTTTTTAACAAAAAGACAAAATTCAAAAACGGGAAATAGGGGGAGTGGCCTAAAGGAAGAGCCAAAACTCTGAAATAAATTACTCTCACTAATTAGGGTTATAGATAATTCGTATTAACATCAACAACACTGCAAAGAGCAAACAGTAGTGTCCATACAGAAAGAGTTATACAGTAAAAAATAGGCATGAAGAAGGACCCTGGGCTTAAAACATCCTACTTCTCCAATTAGGGTTGTAGCTTAGCCAGTAATAATACTAATATATATATATATATATATATATATATATATATATATATATATATATATATGTGTGTGTGTGTGTGTGTGTATGTGTCCGTATGTACACACACACACACGCGCACACACACACACACACACACACATATATATATATATATATATATATATATATATATATATATATATATATATATATATATATATATATATATATATATATATATATATATATCTATCTATATATATATATATATAGGCCTATATATATATATATATATATATATAGGCCTATATATATATATATATATATATATATATATATATATATATATATATATATATATATATATATATGTGCGTGTGTGTATGTGTGTATATTTTATTTCTTTTATACAAGATTAAGATCTCTCTCTCTCTCTCTCTCTCTCTCTCTCTCTCTCTCTCTCTCTCTTGCAAATTTTTCAAATTCATAAAGTGTGGAGCAAGCGATCATTAACTGAAGGTGAGGCCGTTAATGAAGTTGCCGAAGTAATTACCTAGCCTTCAAGGTTCACGGTACATTTACGGTATCACCTATGACACCAGCAGTTTTTCTTTATTAATTTCACTATAGCCTCTCTTCCTCTCGCATATATTTTTACACACACTCATAAATAAATGAATAATAATATATATATATATATATATA
>NC_090725.1:221247485-221257485 GCF_036898095.1 Palaemon carinicauda | reverse complement strand
CAGGGATTGTTAGAATATATATAAACCATGTTTCTGACAATTTCTATGTTCATACCTGCTATAGATATGGCGTGGTGGTAATTTCTTTTTAAAAAGAAATAAATTTAGCACAAAAAAAAAAAAAAAAAAAAAAAAAAGCATTGTGGGACAAAGAAATCCTCGTAGAGTTTTATAGATACCGAAATTATTTTGACAGGGTTCATTAAGGGTATTATAATTTATATGCATCTCAATTTTTATATTGATGTATGCCAATGAAAAGTTACATCAGCCATTTTCCGAAATGGCCGAGATACCAATTTTCGGTGGCGACGTAAATTTCTCATAGACTAATTTACATATCTAAATTGAGGTTTCAGGGTTTCATCGGACTGATATTTACTTTGTCTTTACTAATTTTTAGTTTGATATGTGCTATAAGAGAGAGACAACTTAAGTTTTTTGTTATGATAGAATGGTTATTTTCGGTGTCTTAGTAAGCAGGCCTAAACTTATTTACATATCCAAATGAGAATTTAAGCGATTGATATAAAACATATTTTATCTGACCCTGTCAATTTTCCCTTTAATATCTGCAATAGAAAAGCCACAGCTGCCATATAGCCTTATATACAGTACACACACACACACACACATATATATATATATATATATATATATATATATATATATATATATATATATATATATATACATAAATAAATTTCCGTGATAGTGAGCGACATTCAACGAAGGAAACTACAGGTTTAAAAACTAAAACCCGCCCCAAGTTGCACATATCTAGTTATTATTATTATTATTATCTAGGCTTCAACCTTAGTTGGTAAAGCAGCATGCTATAAGCCAAAGTGCTCCAATAGGGAACATATCTAGGTGAGAAAAAGAAGTAAGGATATAAATAAACTGTAAGAGAAGGAAGAAAAACAAATAGATAATAAATTTTTAGAAGAGTATGAAATTTAAATGAATCTTTCATATATAAACTATAATAACTTCAAACAAACATGAGGAAGAGGAATAAGAATGACTAGTGGCCAGAGTCTACCCATAAGTAAGAGAATTATTTCCCTAGTGAGTATAAGACCATGTTACAAAGACTATGGAACTACCCAAGACTAGAGTACAATGGTTTGATTTAGGAGTGGACTTCTCCTATAAGAACTACTCACCATAGCTAAAAAAATATCTAGAAGAAAGTAGTAGTTAACTCATTCAGAGAAGAAGTTTTTAGTAATCTGTGTTCTCACCTGTATGAGGATAGTGAGGAATGTGAAAAAAATAGGCCAGAATATTCGATGTAAGTGTAGGTAAAGGAAAAATGAGCCGTACCAGAGAGAGGGATCCAATGTACCACTGTCTCTCAGTTGAAGGAATTAATCTAGCGGTAGTATCTCAACGGGTGACTGGTGCCCTGGTCAACCTACTACCGACTATTCTATTGATATCAACTTTTCAAAACAATATCTCAGACCTTCCATTCAAATATTCAATCACCATAAAATTCGAGTTTGGCAGGTAACCTTAATGACTCAAAGGAACGTCCATTATGCCTCATCTTTTGGTTTCTTCTTCATTGTTTTGTAATGTTTCACCTTAGTGTTATGGATTTTCTTAAAGAGATGGTTAAACTTGCCCATTTTTTTAACAATCAGATTGGTGTTTCACCTCTAAGTAAAGTATTCCAGGAATACATAAGTCTGATGATGATTTTATTTCGTATATCAGAAAATGGTCAAAAACATCATAACACATTGACAAAATCGTATGACTAATGATAGATGAGATTCAAGCATTATTATTATTATTATTATTATTATTATCATTATTATTATTATTATTATTATGTATCTACATCCTGTGAGACATCGACAAAGATATGGGGGGAGTGACTGCTCCCCGCACTCTAGTTTTAGAGTGTTTGAATGTGCGTGGATGTAGTACGATAAAGAGTAAAAGATGTGAAATTGGAACTATGTGTAGGAATAGAAGGATGGATGTATTGGCCTTGTGTGAGACGAAGATAAAAGGAAAGGGTGAGGTGATGTTTGGTGAAATGTCTGGTAGAGTGTCTGGGATTGAAAGGGGAAGAGCGAGAGAGGGTGTGGCTTTATTGCTGAGTGAATGGATGACAGGTAAAGTAGTGGAATGGAAAGAGATATCATCTAGGTTAATGTGGGTAAGGGTTAGGTTTGGTAGGGAATGTTGGGCGTTTGTCAGTGCGTATGGGCCAGGTAGTGAGAAAAGTGAAGAAGAGCGGAATGAGTTCTGGAATTAATTAACTACTATGAGATTCAGGGCCTCTGTAACACGGTTTTTTCGCAATAACTTTTTTTCTATGAATTTCATAAATATAACGCTTATTCAGAATGCACATTATATCTACACATAAATTTTGACTACATTCTGCATTACGTAGGTTGAATAAATTTGGTACTTTATTAAGTAAAAGTGACGATTTTTGAAGACGGGCCAACTTACTCAGAGAAAAGGTTTCGAACACACTCGTTACGTAACTTATGACGGCATTTCTTCCCTCTTTCTCGATCGATGATTGGCTATACGTAACGAAGGCTATACCTCTGCCAACAATGACACAAAAGTTTAAATAAAAGCAAAGCAGTACACCTTTATGAACTCTGAAACCTCTCCACTGATAATTGTCATAATGAACAAACCAACAAAATATGTTAATAAATACAAAAACACTTAGATTATTAGTCTAACTCCCAAAATAAGTTTCCTAAAAAAATTACAGTCTACTTTATAGGTCACAGTCAGATTGACAAGGTGTAGGGAATAGTTGGTAATTTTCAAAAACGTAGTAGACAAGCTTGATTTGATGACTGCTATATCCAATGTCAAGCAATTTTTATTTATTGTCTATCTACCTACATATTTACTGAAAAAAAAGCCGGTACCGTATTTTGGCTTTAAATAATTATCGTCAGAATGATGACTTCATGAGGCTCCACCCACTTTGGCCTCGTTATAATTCAGGATAACACTGAAGGCTATCATGGGCATTGTTGGATTATAAAATTTAAATTCTGGCTATAAAAACTCAATTCTCGAGTAGTTGTAAGAAGTGCTAAATGATCCTCAAGGATCCCAGCAGTTGGCCTAAACGTTTAACTCATGGATACTACTGTTGCGGCATTACTGCTACAGTAGTATTACTACGCTAGCACAGATACCCCACCCACATTTATGTATCGTTCCGCCATTCATAAAGTCTTTGTCATGTTTTTTCACTGTGCAATAAGCCATGGCCTCCTCAGAAATTAAGTTTAACATTAGATGATAGGTTATTTCATTAAGCTGACAAATTATGGCTACGGGGTATGTTATTGCCGATGTTGAAGCTAAAGATAAAGTATGGTATCATTCCTTCATTGCATTATCATCTTTACTACTATTTGTTTGGCTACATGTAGTAACTATTTTAAAAGATAAATGAATTATGTTCACTTTACTTCTATAAATTCCCATGAGATGTACAAATAAAACTCCTAAAAACTATTCATGATTTATTTACAAAATGCAGTCATGCCCAAAACATAGCCAACACGGTCGTACGGCCTAAGAAGAAGGAAAAACAATGATATCGGATGATCCATTGGTCTGATGGAGATTTTAGCACAAAAATCTTATTTTAACAAAAATAGTTATATAAAGACTGTTTACATACAATCTCTCTCTTTCTCTCTCTCTCTTGGTGGCATAGTGAATAGTTAATGGAAATGTTCAAAAGCCTGATTGACATTACAAGTATTATAATCATGTTACGCTAAATACAAAGCAGACCATAAACATTGGATTTAAACTAGAAACTGAATAATTAATTATTCAGGCTATAGTAAATATGGCCGCGGGCTTTCTCTTGACTGTATAAAGTTGCAAGTCGTAAGACAAATGCAGTTTTGCAACCACGGGGGCAATTCCAAATCCTGTTAGCTATTCTTGACTGTTATGGGTTTCAGAGCCGATGGGAGAAGGTGAATGGGTGTCTGATGGATGGGCGGGGCAAAATTTTGTCAAAAGGTGTTTACATTGCTTACGTAATGAATGTTTTCGACTCTTGGCTCGTTATCACTGGCCGTGGCGTCGACTAGATCATTTTTACTCTATAAAAATTAGAACTATTGGGTTTAGGTTATTGATAATGCTGACAAAATTTGTGTGTGGTTGTAAAATATACATATGTCAACTTTCAGCTACATCCGATGCTTTGATAAGGAGCAAAGTCCAAAAAACCGTGTTACAGAGGCCCTGAATCTCATAGTAGGTGTGTAGAAGGACTGGGTAGAAGGAATTATGTAGTTGTCATGGGTGACTTAAATGCTAGAGTGGGCGCTGGAGAGGTAGAAGGTGTCAGTGGGAAGTATGGCTTACCAGGTGAAAATGAGAGTGGTGAGAGACTGGTAGATATGTGTGTTGAGCAAGAGAATGTGATAAGTAATAGCTTTTTCAAAAAGAAAGATAAATATAAGTATACATGAGTAAGAGTGGCAAATAAAAGAGTAGTAGAAAGGGCATTAATGGATTATGTGTTGATATCTAAATGAATGTTTGGAAGATTGAAAGACGTGCACGTGTTTAGGGGTATGGCTAACGATATGTCTGATCATTTTTTGGTGGAATGAAAATTAGTTGTAGCAAAAGAGTGGGGAATAGAGTAGGTGGATGTAAAAGGGAGCTAGCGAGGGTTAAAGAGCTAATAAAACCGGGGGTAAAAAGTAAATATCAGGAAAGGTTGAAAATGACATATAACGAAGTGAAAGTAAGAGAAACTGGCAATTTAGAGGAGTGGAAGTTAGTAAAAGAAAATTTTGTTGGGATTGCAAGTGATGTGTGTGGCAAGAAGGTTGTTGGAGGCAGCATGAGTAAGGGCAGTGAATGGTGGAATGAAGGAGTGGAGGTAAAAGTGGGAGAGAAAAATAGGTCTTTTGAAGAATGGCTGCAGAGTAATAGTATAGAGAAGTATGAAAAATATAAAGAGAAAAATGTGGAAGTAAAGCGCAAGGTACGTGAGGCAAAGAGGGCAGCTGACCTGAGGTGGGGTCAGGGATTGGGTCATTCATATGAAGAGAATAAGAAGAAGTTTTGGAAAGAAGTGAAGAGAGTAAGGAAGGCTGGTTCAAGAATTGAAGAGACAGTGAAAGATGTAAATGGAAGGTTGTTAAAAGGAGAGGAGGCAAGGAAAAGTTAGGCAGAATATTTTGAAAGTTTACTGAATGTTGAGGATAATAGGGAGGCAGATATAATTGCTGTTCCAGGTGTTGAGGTGCCGGTGATGTGAGATGAGAATGAGAGAGAGATTACCATAGATGAAGTGAGGAGAACACTAGAGGGAACGAGAGTAGGAAAAGTGTCTGATATGGATGGTGTGAGAGCTGAGATGTTGAAGGAAGAGGGTGTGACTGTACTTGAATGGTTGGTGAGATTGTTTAATATGTGATTTGTGTTGTCAATGGTACCAGTAGATTGGGTTTGTGCATGTATTGTACCACTATATAAGGGTAAGTGAGATGTGCATGAGTGTTGTAATTCAAGAGGTATTAGTTTGTTAAGCGTAGTTGGAAAAGTGTATGGTAGAGTAATGTTTAATAGGATCAAGGATAAAACAGAGAATGCAATCTTAGAAGTACAGGGTGGTTTTAGAAGAGGTAGGGGTTGTATGAATCAGATTTTTACAGTAAGGCAGATATGCGAGAAATATTTAGCGAAAGGTAAGGAGGTGTATGTTGCGTTTATTGATCTGGAGAAAGCGTATGATAGAGTTGATAGGGAAGTAATGTGGAATGGGATGAGGTTATATGGAGTTGGTGGAAGGTTGTTGCAAGCAGTGAAAAGTTTCTACAAAGGTAATAAAGCATGTGCTAGGATAGGAAATGAAGTGAGTGATTGGTTTCCGGTGAGAGTGGGGCTTAGACAGGGATGTGTGATGTAGCCGTGGTTGTTTAACTTGTATGTTGATGGAGTGGTGAGAGAGGTGATTGCTCGAGTGCTTGGACGAGGATTAAAACTGGTAGACGAGAATGACCATGAATGGGAGGTAAATCAGTTGTTGTTTGTGGATGATACTGTACTGGTTGTAAACACAGAAGAGAAGCTTGGCCGATTAGTGACAGAATTTGGAAGAGTGTGTGAAAGAAGGAAGTTGAGAGTTAATGTGGGTAAGAGTAAGGTTATGAGATGTACGAGAAGGGAAGGTGGCGCAAGGTTGAATGTCATGTTGAATGGAGAGTTACTTGAGGACGTGGATGAGTTTAAGTACTTGGGGTCTGTTGTTGCAGCAAATGGTGGAGTGGAAGCAGATGTACGTCAGAGAGTGAATAAAGGTTGCAAAGTGTTGGGGCCAGTTAAGGGAGTAGTAAAATATAGAGGGTTGGGCATGAATGTAAAGAGAGATCTATATGAGAAAGTGATTTTACCAACTGTGATGTATGGATCGGAGTTGTGAGGAATGAAAGTGATGGAGAAACAGAAATTGAATGTGTTTGAGATGAAGTGTCTAAGGAGTATGGCTGGTGTATCTCGAGTAAATAGGGTTAGGAACGAAGTGGTGAGAGTGAGAACGGGTGTAAGAAATGAGTTAGCAGCTAGAGTGGATATGAATGTGTTGAGGTGGTTTGGCCATGTTGAGAGAATGGAAAATGGCTGTCTGCTAAAGAAGGTGATGAATGCAAGAGTTGATGGGAGAAGTACAAGAGGAAGGCCAAGGTTTGGGTGGATGGATGGAGTGAAGGAAGCTCTGGGTGATAGGAGGATAGATGTGAGAGAGGCAAGAGAGCGTGCTAGAAATAGGAATGAATGGCGAGCGATTGTGACGTAGTTCCGGTAGGCCCTGCTGCTTCCTCCGATGCCTTAGATGACCGCGGAGGTAGCAGCAGTAGGGGATTCAGCATTATGAAGCTTCATCTGTGGTGGATAACGGGGGAGGGTGGGCTCTGGCGCCTTAGCAGTACCAGCTGAACTCGGTTGAGTCCCTTGTTAGGCTGGGAGGAACGTAGAGAGTAGAGGTCACCCCCCGCCCTCCTTTTTTTTCTTGTTTCATTTGTTGATGTCGGCTAGCCTACCCCCCAAAATTAGGGGAAGTGCCTTGGTATATGTATGTATGTATGTATTACGTGCTAAGCTAAGATCCTAGGTGGTAAAGCAGAATGCTATAAGCCATGGGGTCCAACAGGGAAAATAGCCCAGTTAGGAAAGGAAACAAGGAGAAAATAGTTATTTTAATAGCAGCAACAAAACCAAAATAAATATTTCCTATATAAACTATAAAAAAATAAAAAAAAATAACAAAACAGGAGGAAGAGAAATAAGATAGAATTGTGTGCCCTAGTGAACCCTCACCAAGATAACTCTACCCCAAGACAGTGGAAGACCATGGTACAGAGGGTATGACACTACCCAACACTAGAGAACAATGGTTTGATTTTGGAGTGTCCTTCTTCTAGAAGAGCTGCTTATCATAGCGAAAGAGTCTCTTCTAACCTTACCAAGAGGAAAGTAGCTACTGAACAATTAGTGTGTAGTATTTAACCCGTTGGATGAAGAAGAATTGTTTGGTAATCTCAGTGTTGGCAGGTGTATGAGGACAGAGGAGAATCTGTAACGAATGTGCCAGACTATTTCGGTACATGTGTAGGCAAGACAGAAATGAACCGTAACCAGTGAGACAAATCCAATAGAGTACTGTCTGGCCAGTCAAAGGACCTCATAACTCTCAAGCAGTAGTATCTCAACGGGTGGCTGGTGCCCTGCCCAGCCTACTAACATTGCATGTTTTTTTTTTTCTTTTTTATTACATTGAGGCAGCAACCAGTGCATATACCTTCATGGTAGAGGTTTTTCAGTCCAAATTTCGAGATTGTTATATATTATTCCCGTAAAAACTGTGAAAGCAGAAACGTTATCTAATATTATGAAGAAAGTGATAATACAGTTAGAAAAAAAATTATTATAAAGTAATCAGCAACACCACTGATAAAACGTGTAATAGATGGAAAAACAAAATCATATTTTGCAAACCCACCACAGCTGTCTATAGTCTACATCCTGAAAAATGCAGACCCTTGTTTTTCATGTTTAACATCGTACACATGCAGAGGTGTGTCAGAAATAACCGGTTGAGGCTCCAGGATGATTGCCAAAAAATGCTATTTCTACGATGTTCTTCAAAATTTGTAACAAACAGATTTGTTCACTGTAAGCTATAAGAGGATTTGTATTTGGTTGTGTCAGATTTATTGGCAGAAAATTTGTACACGTTAATAAATAATGAATTTCGGCCAACCACATGTGAACAGCAAATATTCTATTTAGTTCTCATAATTTTTAATTAATGTTGTTCAAGCAAGCCAAAAGCTTGGGAATGAGAGACTATTTTCTATTCACAATGATAATGCACATTTTATGCCGATATTTAGAATTTGGTGGTCGATGGTTAATGTAAAGTCAATACTTACAAGGAAAAGAATTAATAATAAATACTGTACCCATTTACGTGCCATGAAAATTATATGAAATGGAATTTCCTGTTTAAGCTTTTTACGTGTCATGAAAATTATATGAAATGGACTTTCCTGTTAAAGCTTTTTGATTGGTTAGATACGAGTAGTTGGGAGAAATTTTCTGAAGGAAATTGACAAAAAAGAAAAAAAGAAAAAAAAATTACTATCATCAAAGAACACAACTTATGCAATTACTGAAATAGCCTGACAATGTAAGGAAGAACGTGGTTTCGGTTATATTCGAAACTGATCATTTGTAATTCAAGTTTGGGGAATACTGTGAGCTTGCTGTCTGGTATAACAAGTGCGAGGAATTAATTAGAACAAGACCAGTAATGAATATAACTTTACCCTTCCAGTGAATAAAGTGGCAAACTACAAAAATTTTATGTTATAGATTGGGAGAACAAAAATAACATTGAAAGAGATATATCTGATGATATTTATATAAAGGTAACAACATGATACTGAAGGCTGTAGCGGTGTTCTTCCTGTCATCACTTATTATGTTTTTGTTGTTACACTGTGAATAAAAAGAAAAATATAAACTATTCATGATTAGAGATTTTACCAAGAGATACCAACGAAGAGGAAGAGCAGGATTCGAAATTATATTACATTGATTTTCCTAGACGGCGAATTTTTTTTTTATAGTTTGATCCAAATACGTAATTACAAATAGATTACCGCTGACTGGCAATTTCAAATCTTCTAGGAACTGGAGACAGTTTATTGTGAATATCCTTCTTGATACTGTAGAAAAAGAATGTTCTCTTATCCAGTTAGAAGATTGAGATATTAATTATCCATTAGAAAAATAGAAAAGATGATTACCTGGGGTTCAAGGAAATCCGTATTGAATAACTATTGCCAGAATTAAAATAACTATTCATGAACAAAAAATTCACTTGTTTAATACAAACAAAAGAGAAAACTGCAAACTTTAGTAAAGTAAAAAAAAAGTACCAGACAAAGGTTTAACTCTCTCTCTCTCTCTCTCTCTCTCTCTCTCTCTCTCTCTCTCTCTCTCTCTCTCTCTCTCTCTCTCTCTCTCTGTGGTGCTGCTGCTGCTGTAGGCTAGGTCATGCTAACTACCTCTAGGCTACTGGCAAAAAGCTAGTTAATTAGTGAATTGAATGTTGCTTTACAGAATTTTTTTTCCCATGATATTATATATTAATCGTTTTCTTATTTCCTGAAAGATCCATGAGGACAGCAAAACTCTGTAATATATATATATATATATATATATATATATATATATATATATATATATATATATAAATATATATATATATATATATATATATATATATATATATATATATATATATATATGTATGCATATATATATATATATATATATATATATATATATATATATATATATATATATATATATATATATATATATATATATATATACATATATATATATATATATATATATATATGTATATATATATAAATATTTATATATATAT
>NC_090725.1:221222485-221242485 GCF_036898095.1 Palaemon carinicauda | reverse complement strand
CCGATTTAACCAAACATAATTTGGTTACCAATTGCCTTAATTCACAAGAAGTCTCGTCTTTATAATTCGATCACTCATAATTTTTTTTTCTCAGTTGCCTGAAACTAAGGAGCATTTGAAGATCTTAGCCGTTTTTGTGTGTGTTTCACTTGTTAAGGCAAATGACAATAAAGTTCTTCTGATAAGAAAGTTACAGTAGTGAGAGAATGCTTCTTCTCCAAAGAAGAGGAAAAATTAATTTTTCAATTAGTAAAAAACTTGGGAATCCGATTAATACTTGTGATCTGCTTCAGGAGGAGCATGGAATAGTTCTAAGAATCTGTTATTCATGATATTTTTTTTTTTGTTTCCATTTCTCCAACTATCGTTCACAATTGTATGTACTCATTCTATATACGCAAACAAATACACACACGACTTCACAAACTTGGCACCGAAATTCATCTTATTGATCGAGAGGATACATCCTCTCTCTGATCAAGGGGTCTAGACAGCGCACAAGTACCCACACATAACATATGTGGTTTGTCCATGAACCCCTGGTCCGCGGTATATCAGTGAGGGCTTTGCAATTAATTAAACTCGAAGGACCATGAGGGGTTAACGCGATTATATCTGGCAATTATGTTTTCATGAATCTCAATATAGTTATGTTTACTTTCCTTTCCTTTTCTTTTCTTCTTTACATGGAGGTTAACAATAACACGTTTCCTTGGCTTCAACCTGTCCTTTTAATTATAAAATTCTACTTCCCACATTAACAATAGGAACAATTAACAAAAGAAGAATACTGCTGGATCAGTTAAGAGGGATTGGTTATACGAAATTCATTTTGTTTAGAATAGCGTTGGGCTTGGGTAGACCAAAGGCTTGTAGATTGAGCTCTGGCCCAGCCTAAGTCGGCCACCAGTACATATAACTCTCAGGGAACCACCATTCAAGAACATCTTGTGGCCACCAGTCAAAAACTTTTTATGGTCACCAGTCAAAGACTTCTAATAACATTATGGCAGGTCAAGTTCCTTTACGGGTCATGTAAGAGGAGCATCGGCGGGAGCGGGATTCATCCGCCAGGATATTGGTGAGGTGAAGCTACGAGGACTGCCTTGAAGGTTAGTCATCAGCCAGGATGATTCAGAGCCAGTCGGTCCTGTAGAATAGTGTGAACACTGGTTGGATTCCGCTAAGATGAGAGGTCTTAAGATTTAACTACGTGATGGGAGAGATAACGGGTGTGGAAATGCCAGTGTCCAAGCTGTTCACAAATGAAGAAAGCATAAACGCCGGTGTCTAATCTTTTTACTTGAAGAATAGTTATAGTTACTTATAAATAATGTGTAAATCTATAAATTTATATTATGTTTAGGGTTAGAACAAAATGCTTTAATTGCTTACGTCAAAAATATTACTTAGTTTTCAACAAATGAATGTAAAAGATTATAATTTCTTTTACCAATGATTAATTAACGCAAACCTATCACACATAGTTAATTAAATACATTTTCATTGTCAGAGATATTGCTCATTTCCCTCTTTTTCTCTGGCAAAATGGTAAAACCTTCGGATTTCGAACTACATACATACATACATACATGTATATATATATATATATATATATATATATATATATATATATATATATATATATATATATATATATATATATATATATATATATATATATATATATATGCTTATAAGTCACTAAATAGCGCGTGACAATTAACTCAGCTAAGGCCACAGGAAAAATAAAAGGTGTACCGAGCGCTTTCGTGTCATTTCAACACATTTTCAAGGTACAATGCTAAAAACACAAAAAAAATCTAACAAAGTAGACTGAAAAAAAAAATGAAAACAAGTATTCAAAGTCCGGTTAAAACTAGTAGCGCAGATACAGAAACAGTTCAACAGGTGATTAAAAAGAAACAATCTTACAAATCTCGTTAACAACAAATGGGTCCAGTTTATACATACCCTGGCTTACATTAATTAAGTCACTGTGATATTTGATAAAAGCAGATTCAATTATATTTCTACGAGTTATATTATTACAATATAAAACAACTTTTGCCCCCTCCCAATGAATCATGTGATTAAAATTATTAATGTGTAAAAATAAAGCATTCGAGATTTGTCCCGTTCTCACACTATATTTGTGTTGTTTAATTCTGGTGTCCAGTCCCTTCCCAGATTGTCCGAGATAATAACAATTGCAGTTCATGCAAGGAACCCTGTAAATGCAGCCCTGAGAAACTTTGGGAGAATTCCTTATTAGTATGCTTTTTAGTGTATTTGAAAATTTAAAAACAACATTAATATTAAAATTTTTGCAAAAACTTGGAACCCTCCGTAAGAGGTCATTATATGGTAAAACGAGCACATTATCATTATTAAAAGCCATTCTCGGAGTTACAGAATAAAACGTTCTTTGTGCTTTTTGTAAAGCACATTCAATAAAATATTTAGGGTATTTCAATTTCTCCGATATGTTGAAGATATTTTCAAACTCTTCCTGAAGAAATTCCGGGCTGCAGATACGTAAGGCTCTTAAAAACATAGAAGAAAAAGTAGCCTTCTTAACTTGATTACTATGGTTAGAATAATAGTGAATATATGAATTTACGTTTGTAGGGTTTTTATACACTGAGTATTTGAAGCCATTTAGAGTACGGTGAACATTTACATCCAAAAAATGAAAGACAACCATCACGTTCTTCTTCACAAGTGAAATTAATGGAAGGTACCAAATTATTCAGTTCAAAGGGAAATGCATTTACATTTTCGGTTAGAGGCCATATGCAAAAAATATCATCAACATACCTATACCACAGAACACCATAAGGCAAAATATTAGGTAAAAATCTTGTTTAAAAAAACTCCATATATAAATTACTTAAAACAGGCGAAAGAGGATTTCCCATTGCCATACCAAACTTTTGTGTATAGAATTTGTCATCAAAAGTAAAAACAGAATCACAAATGCAGAGTTTAACCAGTTCTAAAATATTATGAGTGGACAAGGGTAAATCATAATTGTCTAAAAATACAGCTAAATATTCAAGCAAGTCATGTATAGGTACTTTTGCAGAGATACAAAATAAAAACTAATCATTTTAAACTTAAAATTAATAGTTGTGCTACTTTGTTTTTCTAACAGATCTACATTATGTTTGATATTGGAATTCAAAATGCTTCCAACTAAAGTTTGAGTTTTTCTGTAACACCCACTACACATGACTATGTTGGTATATCTGAAGCCTTTTATAATTTAGAAAAATTTGGTAGTATATCGGATGACAATATTAATCTTGTTAAAGGTTTTATCTATGGTGTAAATTCATCCCCCTCCTATTCAAATGTACCATTAGGATTCCTAAAAGTTTACAAAAAGCTGAAAAATAATGACGAACTTCATTTTACAAAAGCTGATAAGTCTAACGCCATGGTTATACTAAATAAGCAAGATTACAAAGATAAACTGTACTTACTGCTGAGTGAAATCAACCCATCTTCACCATCGTAGCTAATTGGTAGGTTTGGGACTTGGCATTCGATTAATGATAAATTTTTTGCACATTTAAACGTGTTTCTTTCATATTTCAAATAAGCCATATATATTAATACATTAAAGTCTGGATTCTCTTAACGACCTCAGGATCAGAGCCCAAGGCGGAACAGCCCAAAGACTATGATATCGGACCGGCGGGGATTTGAACCCTCGTCATAGACCTACCAATTAGCTACGATGGTGAAGATGGGTTGATTTCAATTCTAAGTACAGAAAACCTGAATTTGACAGGTATATGTATAGAAGAATTGTCATTGACTTTTATCTTTCTTCGTGGTGGAGTGGTATGGTCACTGGCATACAGATATCCTGGACGAGGGTTCGAATCCCCGCCGGTCCGATATCATAGTCTTTGGGCGGTTCCGCCTTGGGCTCTGATCCCGAGGTCGTTAAGAGAATCCAGACTTTAATGTATTAATATATATGGGTTATATGAAATATGAAAGAAACACGTTTAAATGTGCAAAAAAATTATCATTAATCGAATTCCAAGTCCCAAACCTACCAATTAGCTACGATGGTGAAGATGGGTTGATTTCAATTCTAAGTACAGAAAACCTGAATTTGACAGGTATATGTATAGAAGAATTGTCATTGACTTTTATCTTTCTTCGTGGCGGAGTGGTATGGTCACTGGCATACATATATCCTGGACGAGGGTTCAAATCCCCACCGGTCCGATATCATAGTCTTTGGGTGGTTCCGCCTTGAGCTCTGATACCGAGGTCGTTAAGAGAATCCAGACTTTAATGTATTAATATATATGGCTTATTTGAAATATGAAGAAACACGTTTAAATGTGCAAAAAAAAAATTTATCATTCATCGAATGCCAAGTCCCAAACCTACCAATTAGCTACGATGGTGAAGATGGGTTGATTTCAATTCTAAGTACAGAAAACCTGAATTTGTCAGGTATATGTATAGAAGAATTGTCATTGACTTTTATCTTTCTACGTGGCGGAGTGGTATGGTCACTGGCATACAGATATCCTGGACGAGGGTTCAAATCCCCGCCGTTCCGATATCATAGTCTTTGGGAGGTTCCGCCTTGGGCTCTGATCCCGAGGTCGTTAAGAGAATCCAGACTTTAATGTATTAATATATATGGCTTATTTGAAATATGAAAGAAGCACGTTTAAATGTGCAAAAAAATTATCATTAATCGTATGCCAAGTCCCAAACCTGCCAATTAGCTACGATGGTGAAGATGGGTTGATTTCAATTCTAAGTACAGAAAACCTGAATTTGACAGGTATATGTATAGAAGAATTGTCATTGACTTTTATCTTTCTTCGTGGCGGAGTGGTATGGTCACTGGCATACAGATATCCTGGACAAGGGTTCAAATCCCCGCCGGTCCGATATCATAGTCTTTGGGCGGTTCCACCTTGGGCTCTAATCCCGAGGTCGTTAAGAGAATCCAGACTTTAATGTATTAATATATATGGCTTATTTGAAATATGAAAGAAACACGTTTAAATGTGCAAAAAAAAAAAAATTATCATTAATCGAATGCCAAGTCCCAAACCTACCAATTAGCTACGATGGTGAAGATGGGTTGATTTCAATTCTAAGTACAGAAAACCTGAATTTGACAGGTATATGTATAGAAGAATTGTCATTGACTTTTATCTTTCTTCGTGGCAGAGTGGTATGGTCACTGGTATACAGATATCTTGGACGAGGGTTCAAATCCCCGCCAGTCCGATATCATAGTCTTTGGGCGGTTCCGCCTTGGGCTCTGATCCCGAGGTCGTTAAGAGAATCCAGACTTTAAAGTATTAATATATATGGCTTAATTGAAATATGAAAGAAAAACGTTTAAATGTGCAAAAAATTTATCATTAATCGAATGCCAAGTCCCATACCTACCAATTAGCTACGATGGTGAAGATGGGTTGATTTCAATTCTAAGTACAGAAAACCTGAATTTGACAGGTATATGTATAGAAGAATTGTCATTGACTTTTATCTTTCTTCGTGGCAGAGTGGTATGGTCACTGGCATACAGATATCCTGGACGAGGGTTCAAATCCCCGCCAGTCCGATATCATAGTCTTCGGGCGGTTCCGCCTTGGGCTCTGATCCCGAGGTCGTTAAGAGAATCCAGACTTCAATGTATTAATATATATGGCTTATTTGAAATATGAAAGAAAAACGTTTAAATGTGCAAAAAATTTATCATTAATCGAATGCCAAGTCCCAAAACTACCAATTAGCTACGATGGTGAAGATGAGTTGATTTCAATTCTAAGTACAGAAAACCTGAATTTGACAGGTATATGTATAGAAGAATTGTCATTGACTTTTATCTTTCTTCGTGGCGGAGTGGTATGGTCACTGGCATACAGATATCCTGGACGAGGGTTCAAATCCCTGCCGGTCCGATATCATAGTCTTTGGGCGGTTCCACCTTGGGCTCTGATCCCGAGGTCGTTAAGAGAATCCAGACTTTAATGTATTAATATATATGGCTTATTTGAAATATATATATATATATATATATATATATATATATATATATATATATATATATATATATATATATATATATATGCATAAATATATACATGTGCATGTGTGTATAGAGTATATATATATATATATATATATATATATATATATATATATATATATATATATATATATATATATATATATATATATATATATATATACGTATAAATATATGTATAAAACGGATTTTGAGCGAAGCGAAAAATCTATTTTTGGGTGAGATGGCCATGTCGTCCTGATGGAAGTTCCTATAGGGTAGCTTCCTAGGGTATATTACAACTACGGCGATATTCCCAGAGAATTTACCTTAAGGTACCAGAATTCTAACTCCTGGAGCGAGTATCCCTCGTGAAAGGGATATCGCGACATATCAGAGGACGTATTCTAGACACGTCACATGGCAATCTACGACCTGGACAGAGATTTCGTCTCGTATGAGGTGATTGACGAGATACGAATTCGGGAAAGAAAAAGGGGAGCCGCTCCCAAGGCTTCCCTATCCCCCGATTCGTATGCGTGCCTGGCGCCAATCCTGGCGCCATCTGTATTCCTTGTAGCGTACACGAGGTGCTACAGATACTGTATGTAGGGAGGGGTCCTACAGCCCTTTCTTAGAAAGGCAAGGGCGGGTCCATCAGGACGACATGGCCATCTCACCCAAAAATAGATTTTTTGCTTCGCTCAAAATCCATTTTTTGGGCTCAAGCCATGTCGTCCTGATGGAAGTGTACCAGAGCATTACTGTATCTGTGGATTCTCAGAACGTGCCGTACTCCCCGGAGGTAATTTATTCCCGGTCGACTAGACCTAGAGACCTAAGATGTTACCGTTATACATCTTTTCAACTAACTATAAACTATGTTAGAGCTCCCTGCCCCCTACAGGGAAGAGTCCTACTAGACTCTGGAAAGTCTCGAAGAGTACATATATCTATGTATGAATACCAGGCAAGCTAATATAGTGGTCTCGCCCTATATTAAGTAAAGCATAGTTTGTATAGAACCACTGCGTCAATATATTGACCAGTAATCCGCACAATACTTGTATTTGGACAAAGGTTTATATCCGCATAGGAAGAAACTAATAAAACCGCCCTCATCCCTTTATGGGACGGAGTCCTCCCATTAGGGGACTACATAAACCAATGCAACATAGCTTGCATAACAGAACAATTCTATCAGAATTATCCCAGAAAAGATACATAGAATTAAAATGCTCAATTATACCAATAAATTGACACAGGTGAAAGAGACGCAAGGTTCTCAAGAACAAGTTTATTGACAGATAATAAACAGACAGGTTAACAACAAATATATATATTTATATAAAAGAGGATAACCCAAAACTTTAAGCATAAGTATGATAGTAAACAGAACTTGTTTATCTGAAAGAAAAAACCATTAAACACCCCTTTAATAAGATACCAAGGTATCAAGTCATAAAAGTCTGTATTACAAATCAATCACATTAGCGTTAGAAACGCTTGGCACACATGTCTGAACTTATGCTAGGTTCACCTTTGAAAGAAGGAACAGTCTATATGGGCACTTGGTGCCCTCATTTAGTTTGTAGTACAGTATGTACCTACACACTCACCCTGGACTTAATCGTCCCAATTAAGACCACTGTCCCTCGCAGAGTTAAACAGTAGGGTTAACTACACGACCCACTGCTACCACAGATCTCTTAAGTTCCTCTACTTGCTTCGCATAGTGGCGAAAGAACACCCTGGAAGACTTCCAGCCCGTGTATGAACGGAGATGTTCAAAATCCATACAATTAAAGAAATTTAGGGATGAGGCAACTTTCCTTGGATCGTGACCTGCGGGTGTACTGTCAGGATCCGCTCTGCGAATAAAATATGTGGTTTTCGCTCTGAGTTGATTCAGAGATAAATTTGAGCCTGATGTTTCTCCCCTGAATAGTTGACCACCCTTGAAGTCTGAAGTTCTACGAAGATAGACCTTTAGGCATTCTACTGGACATAGAGATGCATCTTCTTTCAGAGGGCAGATTCTCCAGGGACCCCACCTGTTGGTGGGTAACTCATTCTTGGCGAGAAACGTAGGATCCGGAAACAGGTTCAGCTCCCCCCCATCCAGAAACTGAACACGACCTGCCTCTCTCGAGAGGGCTACGATCTCACTAACCCTGGCCCCGGACGCGAGTGCAAATAGGAAAATAACTTTTTGCGTCAAATCCTTTAACGCACATTCTTCATTGCTCAACAGGGAGGCGAAAGGAAGAACTTTGTCTAAAGACCATGAGATGGGCTTTGGAGGTGCTGAAGGTCTGAGCCTAGCGCAGGCTTTCGGAACTTTATTAAAGATCTCGTTACCTAGGTCGATCTGGAAGGCAAATAAAATGGGTCTCATCAAAGCAGATTTACACACTGAAATCGTGTTAGCTGCCAACCCTTGGCCATGGAGGTGGATGAAGAAAGATAAGCAGAAGTCTGTTGAGATCTCCTGCGGATTCTTTGCCTTTACAAAGGCCACCCATTTTCTCCAAGATGACTCATATTGCCTTCTAGTCGATTTGCACTTATATTCTTCTAGGAAGTCTATGCTGGCTTTCGAAATCCCGAAACGCTTTCTCACCGCAAGGGCGAGAAAATCATGAGCTGCAGGGTCCAGGTTTTCTGTAATGAAGCGCAGACAGTCGACTTTTGGACTCGCTGGGTCAGAACTGGATGTGGTAGCGGCACAAACTTCATCTGTAGTTCCAACGCCAAGGGGAACCACATACTGTTCGGCCTCTTGTGGGCCACTATTGCCGCTACCCCCTTGAAGGATCTCAGTTTGTTGAGGACCCTCAACAGAAGGTTGTGAGGAGGGAACAGATAAATCCTGGACCATCTGTTCCAGTCGAGGGACATCGCGTCCACTGCTTCCGCTAAGGGGTCCTCGTACGGGGACACGTACAGGGGCAACTTCTTGTTGTCTTTCGTCGCAAAGAGGTCTATCTGCAGTTCTGGGACTTGATTCAGAATGAAGGAGAATGATCCTGCGTCTAAGGACCATTCCGACTCTAACGGTGTGAACCTGGATAGAGCGTCCGCTGTCACATTGCGGACTCCTGGAAGGTGAACTGCCGACAGGTACCACTTCTTCTTTTCCGCCAATCGGAAAATGGCTAACATCACTTGGTTGAGAGGTGGTGACCTCGACCCTTGTCGATTCAAGCATCTCACAACCACCTCGCTGTCCATCACCAATCTTATGTGGATCGAGTGACGCGGGGAGACTTTCTTTAAGGTAAGGAGCACTGCCATAGCTTCTAGAAAGTTTATATGAAAGGTCCTGAATAGCTTGGACCAAGTCCCCTGGACTTTTTTCCGATGAGAGTGACCTCCCCATCCCTCCTTTGAGGCGTCTGAGTGAATCGTCATCGACGGGGGAGGTGGCTGAAGAAGAACCGACTTCTTTAGATGTCTGGCTTGGGACCAAGGTCTGAGAAGAGTACGTAGCTGAGGCGGCACTGGTCTTCTCAGATCTCTTCGCGCGTTTGATGCATACCTTCTCCAAACTCCGGTTGCATCCTTTAGCTGTGCTCTTAGCACTGGGTCTGTCACTGAAGCAAACTGGAGAGAGCCTAGTACCCTCTCCTGTTCGCGTCTTGATATCCTTTCGGAATCTAGAAGTCTCTTGACAGAGCCCGCTATCTCCTTCCTTTTCTTCGTCGGGATGGAGAAACTGTGTGACAAAAGGTCCCAGTGGATTCCCAGCCACTGGAACTTTTGGGATGGAGAAAGTCGAGACTTTTTTCTGTTGATCTTGAAGCCTAGGTACTCTAGGAACTGGATCACCTGACTGGAAGCTTGCAAGCATTCGGTCTCGGATGCTGCCCACACCAGCCAGTCGTCCAGGTAGGCTACTACCTGAATTCCCTTTAGGCGTAATTGTTTGAGAGCTGCGCTCGCAAGCTTCGTGAAAATCCTTGGGGCTATGTTTAGCCCGAATGGCATGGCTCTGAAGGCGTACAGTCTCCGTTGTAGCCTGAACCCTAGGTAGGGGGAGAGTCGACGGCTGATTGGAATGTGCCAATAGGCGTCTGACAAGTCTATAGAGACTGAGTATGCCCTCTTGGGCAGTAAGGTCCTTATGTGTTGCAGTGTTAGCATCTTGAATTTGCAATTCACTATGAACTTGTTGAGTGGCGACAAGTCCAGAATGACTCTGAGCTTTTCCGAGTCTTTCTTGGGAACACAAAATAGCCTCCCTTGGAATTTGATGGACTTCACCTTTCGGATCACCTTTTTCTCCAACAGTTCTTGAACGTACTCCTCCAAAACGGGGGTGGAGTGTTGGAAAAACCGAAGGCACGGGGGTGGAGTGCTGTACCAGCTCCAACCCAGTCCATTCTTGAGTAGGCTTTGGGCCCAGGGATCGAAGGTCCAGCGATCCCAAAATTTCATCAGTCTCCCTCCTACCGGTATCGTTTCACTTGGACTGCCGTCCTGAGGTCTTGCCTCCCTGACCACGACCACCTCTGAATCCCCTTCCCCTTGAGGGGCGCCTAGACGAGCCTCTGGCTGCTCCTCTAGGTTTTGCACGAAAGGAAGAAGACTGTCCTTCGAACGTTGGGGTGAATGTGGTTGACTGACCTGGCACAGCCTGGGGTACCCACTGAAAAGTAGTCGGGGTTTGTGCCACCATCTGGGGCACTGGAGGCAAAGGCAATTGCAGTTGCTGTTGCTGTCTATAAGGCTTGGCTGGCCGAGACGGTAGCCTAGTCCTCATATTCTTCCTCTTTGGTTGAGGACCCTCATCCGGGGAAGATTTTCTTTTGATAGCCAGGCCCCACTTCTGGAGAAGGTTTCTATTCTCCACGGCGGCCTTATCAACAACCTCTTTGACCACATCGGTAGGGAAAAGGTCTTTTCCCCAAATGTTGGAGGAGATTAACTTCCTTGGCTCGTGTCTCACCGAAGCCCCGGTGAACACGAACTCCCTGCAAGCTCTGCTTGCTTTGACGAAGCCATAAAGGTCCTTCGTCACTGTGGCTAGGTGAGACTTAGCCACTACCATGAACATTTCATGGACCTTAGGGTCACTTGCCATCGTCTCAAGAGTAGTCTGATGAGACATTGAGGCAGCCAGTCTTTCTTTTGTCTCGAACTCTCTTCGTAAAAGAGATTCGGACAGCTTGGGGAGGTCCTCGCCGAATTGCCGTCCGGCAATATCAGCCTCCAACTTTCCCACTGAGAATGTCAGATGGACATCCTTCCAGTCTTTGTGGTCCATAGGCAGAGCCAGCGACAATGGTTTACACTCCTCCAGGGAGGGGCAAGGCTTGCCGGCCTCGACTGCCTTTAGGACAGCCGCAAACCCTTTCTGTAAAAAGGGGAAGGCTCTATCAGGAGAGGACACAAAAGAAGGGAGCTTCTTGCTCAATGCAGCTACCTTCGAATTAGAGAAGCCCCTCTCTTTCATCGAGGATGAAAGTAGGGCTTGAGCCTTAGCGTGGTCCATAATAATGACCTCCTTCGGCTCTGTCTCCTCCCTTGAAGCTGGTTCTTTTCTCAGCCGGACATAACAGTCCGGATATGATGCCTTGCTGGGCCAGAATTCTACCTCCTCCAGGGGAACTGAACCCAGCTTATCCGAGATGACGATCTTTCCAGTCGTCTTCGGCATGTGCTCAGCATACCTCCATGGGTTAGCATCTGAGCATATGGGAAGGTCTTTCACATTGAGCCTTTTCTGGGGCCCATGTGATTCTGCCAGGGACTGCATACGCAGTTCCATTGCAGCCGCCTTCTCCTGATTCTCCTTCTGCATTTGTTGGATCATTCCAACAATCGAAGAGAGGGCCTGTCCCAGTTCTACTGGGAGACCAGCCGATGTTGAGGGGATAGGCTCCGGCATCTGAACCGGAGTAGCCGACACCTCGTCGACCTCATCCTCTACGACATCCGGGGTTTGAACTTGATCCTGGCCTTCTGCCAGGAGGTCTTCTTCCAAACGTTCGTCCAGGTCAGACATCCTGTCATCCAACTGGATGTCTTGCATCGCGACTGCGACTTCCACGTCCACCTGGACTTGATCTTGAGGGATCTCCTCTTGAGGCTGGGGAATCACTGCCTCAGCTGATGCCTGGGGAAAAAGATACGCCCTCATCTTCTCACTTGGAAGATAAGGGCCAGAGGTGTTCTTCTTGAAGCCCCTTACCCAAGTACGAAGCTTTTCCCTTGCTATATCCCTTGATTCCGCCGTTCTAGGGGAATCAAAAGCCTCAGTAATCAGGTTAGTGCATACAGTACATACCTGAGGGTCCCAATACTGGAGATCATCCTTGGAGACAGCGCATGCTGCGTGTCTCCTACAACACACATGTCCACAGAGGTTCTTGCTGCGGACATTGCAGAAAACATTTCCGCACTTCGGAGGGTCCTCCTGTAAAGAGAAGAAATTTCCATGAGTATCAAGTGAACTATGTATCACTGGATATGCATAGTATAGCATAACAATTCATAAAGGAAAGACACACAGTTGTGTTTCCCTCACAACCCATTGTTGCAGCCTTCCAGATAATAAAATCAAAATGGTTTATCTCTTCTAGAGTAACCAATGCAAGGTTTCCAGAGGAAACAGGTGGAGCTCACACCTAGGCAATGATTTTAAAATCCTGGATAATAGACAGGGAAGAACTCTGCTTCCTATCTGAGGGCAACAGCAAAGGGCTGTGCAAGAAAACACAATAGTGTTAGAAGATACAGTGCTGTACCTAAACCTTTACTATAGTATTCTTCTTACTGTATATGCTATACAGAAGAATACTAGTACAGTATAGGAGGATGTGTGCCGGCCTGCCTTTGCCGGCCGGCACACACCGCAACTAGCTTTAAAGTATACTACTTAACAGCTATAGGGCGGCAGCACTCTGGTTCAAATGCCTGTGCCGGTCGGCAGCAGCTGCCGGCCGGTAACAGCCAGTGTTGGCCGGCAATGACTGCCGGCCAGCAACTACACAAGGTAGTACCCAGCTGCCGGCCACACTCTTGGTGACCGGCAGACCAGGACTGACATAAGCCGGCCGGCAAAGGTACAAGACCGATGCCAGCCGGCAGCAAAAGAACCAGAAGACTACACCTGCCCGGCTGCCGGCCTCATAGGCCGGCAGCCGGCCTCATAGGCCGGCAGCCGGGACAGGTACAGCACTAGAAGAAAATAGAATGGATGCCGGGATAAGAGTGTACATAACCCCCCAAGCCCGGCAACCGAAAGAGTGCATATAAGGAAGGGGAGAAACTAATTCAGGCTTCTTTGACCAATGCCGTCCGGCTCTGCCGGCAGGCATGGATGAGGGACCAAGAGAGGTCCGGGCAGCACTCGAAAACATAAGACCCTTGCCGGCCAGCATCTCTGCCGGCCGGCAATGGGCTGAGTCAATTCCACATGCCAACCTATACTAGGTCCAGAAGTAGAACGACGTACAGTACAGTAAGATCCCTGCCGGCCAGCTCTGCCGGCCGGCAAGGTACAGTACAGTAATGGCTAGGCCATTACGTAGATAGAGGGGGAAGGGACAAGAGGGTCCTGCCAACCTTGCTTTAGTGACAGATCACCCGCAGCCAAGAAACTTGTCTTAGCCTAAGGGAGATCTGAGGGAAAAGGCCAGCAATACTTGCCAGCTTCCTGAGCACCAAAGCAAGGAAGGCGTTACTACTCCCAAGGGAAGAACTTATCCTCCCCCGAGAACAGCAACAGGACTTAGTCTGGTCGATCACAAAAGAAGGAATCATAACTTACAGAAACCTTCGGTAGTGACCTAAGGGAGCTAAGCTCCCTTTGTAAGTGTTAGGTCAGCGAGGGGGACTCTGCCCCAAGCCAGACAACACGGACTTAGACTAAAAACTCTGTTGTTCTGTCCCTCTTTGAACCAGACTTACTGGAACAGGAAGGTACAGTAACACCCTAGTATGGTTTTATCGAAAATAAATTCGGAAAAAACCACTTAGGGATAAGCCCAAGGCTTAAACAGAGGGAAAGGGACTGCATACCTTCTCCGAAGAAAAGAAAGCAACCGGGGAGTATGATAAAGTATACTAAGGCTCCATAAGCAATTAGCCTAGGCACCAAGAGAATCGATTACCTAATTCACCGAAACTCACACGTATACAATCTTGGAAATATTCCACACAGTCTAAAATGTATAAAATATAGCCTAAAGCTTCAATAAAATTTTAATTACACTTGGAAAAACCAAAATCATGCATGAAGTACTAGGACCAAACGACTAGGCTACATGGCCTAGCGTAGGCCAGAATGGCAAATACTTCGCCAAATAATACTAAGCACGAAAGGAAATCCTATGTAAAGCTAAATAGCTAAAATTTATTAAAGCAAAACAACCAGGAATGTCACTCTGACTAACTAATTTATACCTAGCGAGTGACAGTGTCCAGGACACCTCTGGTAGGCTACGGCTCTTGTATCAAAGATTAATCCTATTAATCACTCAAAATTTTACCAAGAGCCTACATTTATACATAACAGACACTATACTCAACTTATCCGAGGCCAACGAAGACGGAGAAGCCATGAAAAGCCGAATAAATCCAAGATTTGCGAGAAAAACAGGAAAAAACACCGAGTTGTTAAGCTACGCAAAAAGGAATACAGATGGCGCCAGGATTGGCGCCAGGCACGCATACGAATCGGGGGATAGGGAAGCCTTGGGAGCGGCTCCCCTTTTTCTTTCCCGAATTCGTATCTCGTCAATCACCTCCTACGAGACGAAATCTCTGTCCAGGTCGTAGATTGCCATGTGACGTGTCTAGAATACGTCCTCTGATATGTCGCGATATCCCTTTCACGAGGGATACTTGCTCCAGGAGTTAGAATTCTGGTACCTTAAGGTAAATTCTCTGGGAATATCGCCGTAGTTGTAATATACCCTAGGAAGCTACCCTATAGGAACTTCCATCAGGACGACATGGCTTGAGCCCAAATATATATATATATATATATATATATATATATATATATATATATATATGTAAAGTATATATATATATATATATATATATATATCTATATATGTAAAGTATATACATATATATATATATATATATATATATATATATATATATATATATATATATATATATATATATATACATATATATATATATATATATATATATATATATATATATATATATATATATATATATATATATATATGTAAAGTATATATACATATATATATATATATATATATATATATATATATATATATATATATATATATATATATATATATATATATATATATATATATATTTTTACCACAACAAAGAATTCTGGCATGTCTCTCTATTCACTTCTGCTTATGTTCTTTTTATGTCAGTCTATATACTATAATTTTCTTAGCTCGTCAAAACATCACTTGTTCTTCCTTCCCCTGCTTGTTTTGCAATTTAGGTATCCATTTTGATGAAAACCTTTTATTTTTAGAGAAAATGCTATTTAGAATTTGCTAATATAATTTTTTTTTACCAAACCCACTCAATCCTATGCTCATTCTTCTTTTAATATTAGTCTAGTCATGGGGAAACCCTTACTTTCTAAGTAAGTATAATTAATAATATTATGTTGTAGTTCTTCTATTATCCTAATTTGATATCTCTGTATTCTTACTGAACATCATCTTAGTTTTACTTATATATATTTTAGTACTATATTTCTGATTTCGCTAATCAAATCTTCTGCCGACTTTTATATATCTTCCCATGATTCACTAAACAAAACTTTGTGATATGCAAATATTAGGTTGTTAAGGCCTTCCCCATTAATATTAATTCCAACATTTTCCCAATATAAATTTTATATGCTTCATCTCGGCAAGCTGTAAACAATTTAGAAGAGATTGGATCTCCTTGTCTAACCTCTTCTTAATCAAAATTTTCTCGCTTTCTTTATGTACTTTTAGGATCGATTTACTTCCCGTTTAGATATATTTTCATGTTCTAACATGGATTCATCCATGCCTTGTCTTTGTAGGACATTCATTACAGCTGAAGCTTTGACAGAACCAAATCGTTTTTCATAGGTTATAAATGCCATAAATAATTGTTTGTTACATACCATTGATGAATTCATTACCTACTTATATCTTTAGATAAGGTAAGTTGTTGAATACGCACTTTTAAATCCTGACAGGTCCCTTGGTTAGATTTAGATTAAAGTCTAGCTGTTTTTGTACTTGGCTTAATATGATCTTTGTAAATATTATATATATTGAGAGCATATTTATTTGGCATTGATTTATACACACACACACACACACACACACACACACACACCAAATATAAATGTTACTGCACCGCACTGTCATACACAATTCAACAGTTAAAAGATAAATCATTGCAATGGCCGTTTTGTTGTCGTTTTATACGAAAAATTATTCATTCTCTTTATTTTTTATTCGTAGACACGATAAATTATATAAAGAATGTTAGTTTACATTCTTTCATCCAAATAATGTTGTAGTTGAACGTTCAATTTATTTTAAAGACAATTTGTGTCCCGTTAGAGAAAATTCTACGTTTCATAAATAAACATTACATATAGATATACTTATTCGGCCAATCTGTTAAAGGCTGGTATCGTGGGAATAGGAAGTGTTATTACATGTTGGTAGCTACCATAAACAGTATCATTGACTTTAAATGATAGTGGAGCATAAACATTGGCAGTCAGCCTAATCATAGAGATTTCTGTATACCTTACGGGAAAAATATGTACTGTAAATAGACCCCATCTTGGATAATATCAATAAATTGAGTTGAATTATTGTCCCTCCATATATTTTGAAACTCACAACATCGATATGGAAATCGGGTTATTATTTCCCTGCCTTACACTTTTGTTACCAATCACCTGTTACTTTATACTACTTAAATAAATCAAGGAAAAGATGAGAAGAAAGAAGGGGAAGATTGTGTGGCGTTATGTTAGTAAGATTATAGAGATATGAAAAGCGCAAAACTGTAGTTCACGGAGCAGTAATGATGAGGGAAGACTGACATGCGAAAGTGAATTCAGCCAAGGAAAAGAGAAAATTTCCTAAAGAGCTTGGATCAGGGCTTAGGAGTGTTAGGTGAAGAGAAAAGAACCCTCTTACTTGGTGGTTTAAATCTAGTAAAAAAAAATCAATAGCGTAAACCCCTATAGAGCAAACGAGGTCTGATGTCATCGAGACAATTATACCTAAGAGAGTTTCTTGAGGTTTTTCATAAGGGATCTGCTTACTCTAGTCGAGGAAAAGTATTAGCTTGGCCATAAGATATTGTAAAAAAAATTCAACAGGTTTGATGTTAGACAAAGTAGTTATAAAAGATTTTTAATGGTATGGACGATTATAACTTAAGGTAGAACTGAGAATGAAGGAGAAAACTTCAAACCTATATCTACAATTAAGACAAGTTACATAAAGGAGTGGATATTTATATGGAAAGAGAATGGATGATATATATAGCAATATTATAAACAGTAATATGAAGTTTTTTACTAGGACTATGCAAAATTTAAGGATGTGTTCATTGGGTCAGTTAAGATCCGTTACAAGAACAGCCATCCGTTAAAGAAAGAAAATAAAGAATTTGGTTGACATATTGAATTAGAAGGTTTATTTGAGAATAGGGGAAATCCTCATATTGTGGGGAAGTGAACAGGACTTTTGAAAAGACATAAGTTAGAAAAAAAGGGAATGTCTTTTTAAGTAAGATATATAATATTTCAACAGGAACTTTATGAACACGTCTATTTAGTCATTATTTTGAAGAGTTAATAAATGGGGAACATAGATATATATATATATATATATATATATATATATATATATATATATATATATATATATATATATATATATATATATATATATGTATATATATATATATATATATATATAAGCATGCGGTAACAATGAAGTGGGTTGATATGACTGTGACACTTTTATGATTGTTACGATTAGGGATACATAGATGGTAATTGGGTGAGACAAATCAGAGATTTTATGGAATATTTCTGTATGGCTATTGACAAGTAAGGCAAGTAGCTGAATGAAGTGTGTAAATATAGGTGTATAGGGTAAAGGTTTCATAAAATAAAATTACGTTATTATTTTTCATATGAAAACTGAATGTGATAGTTATGATAGCTAGAATTACGAAAAAATATTTATTTATTATTTGAAGGAAGCTGCAATGTGAAATGTGGGACGAATCATGAATAGAGGCGTAGGGATCAAGAATGTATTTAGACACTTCTGTGTATGTTGTAATTTTAGAATAGCCCTCCCCCCCCCAAAAAAAAAAAAACGAAATTCCTTATTGACATGATGTTGATATGATATATAAGATGTTAAAGACGCATGCAGATCTGTAGAATGCATTTTTTTTTCAGAAAAAAATAAAACAACAATAGGAACCATAACAATGTACAATCATAAAAAATACTGTGATATTATGGAACCATGTCTAAGTTAGGGAAGTTTCAAAATCATAAAGAGAGGTGATAAAGGACACTGCATAAAGATTTATTTATATATTATGATGAGAGAATGCTTGAATCAGGCAGTAAGGGGGTTGGGGGCTGGAGGTCAAGAAAAGTGACTTAAAGGTAAGTGAAGTTTAAGCCAACGCAAAATATAAGAATAGCCTATATGAAAACTATGATGAGCCAAATTATTTGCAAGAAAAAAAAAAACATATAAATATTTTGAATAACATTATCTATAGTTTAAAACTGGTAAGGTCAGATAAAAAATGTGATGCACAATGGCGTGCATCGTAAGAGATTTCATTGCAGAAAAAAACTGGTATATGAAAAAGGCATACGGTTTGGAGATCCTGGGAGGAAGAAAGAAGAGAAGACTATGGAAGTATTTTTTAAAGTAAAGTCAACAAGTTTAGAAGGAGAAAAGAAAAATATAGAAAAATTAGGAATTAAGTAATTTCCCTATCATAACTTTTCTTCTCGTCCTTTCACATTCACTTTTTTGTTTCAGCTGCCACACCAAGTTTTTTGCAGTCCGAACAATTGTTGAAAGCTTAACCCCTTCGACCACACATTCGTAAAGAATTTTTTCTCCCAAGAGCGCAAGGCTCTCTTTGAATATAGATTACTTTTTTCTTGTCCGCGAAGTTTTACGGAAAAAAAACAACTTTTGTCTTGTTTCTCGCCCGGAGATAGAACTTATTTTTATGATAATCAAAATTACTCAAAATAATATACGGTTGTGGCATAAATAGAGTAATGCTTTGCTAAAAATTAAATTGTTTGTTGTAATATTCCCTTAAGTCACCCAAGCAAAAAAAGTATTAGTGATAAGAATTTAGATATCAATTCAGCATTACCAAAATTAATATATTTTCAATGGATATATGATAATATGAATATTTTATAAATTTCTTATATTATCCCCCCCCCCCCCCCAAAAAAAAAATATATCACAAATTTTCGATAGTCGACACGAAATCATTTGCAAACACCTGGCGTCTTTATGTTTCATGTTAAAATCTGTATTTTCTTCTCATTATAAAGATGAACTATTTTTCCAATAATTCTCACCTTTCTCTTATAGTGGAAAGTATACAAATATAGGAAAATATACTGAAGTTATTGCAATAATAAGAAAAATATGTAAAATGATACAAAAGTATTTATTATAAGATCTATTAAAAACGAAACTTCTTAAATATTTTGATCGCATACCTAAATACAATTTCTTTCTATGATATATACTGTACAATAATTTTACACATTTGCAAATGTTGTATACACGTACAAAATAACGGAGAGGGAAGAATGGATTTTCCACGCACGTTTTCTCCATGGTAATCACCAGTTTGCATAAGATAAAAATAGCATGAAATGTCTATGGATATATTATTGTACATG
>NC_090725.1:221196487-221206487 GCF_036898095.1 Palaemon carinicauda | reverse complement strand
GAATTAAAACACTTCTTCAGAATAGATTGATCACCGAATATCTTAAAAGACTTTCTCAATAAGCCAATTTTTTGTGCAATTGAAGAAGACACAGACCTTATATGTTTCTCAAAAGTAAATTTGCTGTCAAGAATCACGCCTAAAATTTTGAAAGAGTCATACAAATTTAAAGAAACATTATCAATACTGAGATCCGGATGTTGAGGAGCCATCGTCCTTGACCTACTTACAATCATACTTTGAGTTTTGTTGGGATTCAACTTCATACCCCATAATTTGCACCATGCACTAATTTTAGCTAAATCTCTATTAAGGGATTCACCAACCCCAGATCTACATTCAGGGGATGGAATTGATGCAAAGAGAGTAGCATCATCTGCATATGCAACAAGCTTATTTTCTAGGCCAAACCACATGTCATGTGTATATAGTATGAAAAGTAATGGGCCAAGAACACTACCCTGTGGAACACCGGATATCACATTCCTATACTCACTATGGTGCCCATCAACAACAACTCTTTGAGATCTACTACTTAAAAAATCAATAATAATGCTAAGAAACGACCCACCCACTCCCAACTGTTTCAGTTTGAAAACAAGGGCCTCATGATTAACACGGTCAAAGGCAGCACTAAAATCAAGGCCAATCATACGAACTTCCCGACCACAATCAAGGGATTTCTGTACTGCATTGGAGATTGTAAGAAGGGCATCACATGCTCCAAGGCCTTTCCGAAAACCAAATTGCAAACTAGGGAATAGATGATTACCTTCAGCAAACCTATTAAGACGTTTTGCCAGAAGACGTTCAAAAACTTTAGATAATATGGGAGTTATGGAAATTGGGCGGTAATCAGTGGGACTTGAGCTACCACAAACACATTTACATAGAGGAGTAACATTACTAATTCTCCAACAAGTGCTAAAAGCTCCTCTTCTTGCTAACTTGCGTAAAATAACAGATAACTTTGGAGCTAAGAAATCTGCTGTCTTTATAAAAAACAAAGGAAAAATACCATTAGGGTCTACACCTCCATAAGCATCAAGGTCCATCAACAGAGCTTTAATCTCACGAGATCGAAAAGCTAAACTAGTTAGTTTAGCCTCAGGAAAACAGGAATGAGGAAGTTCAAGTTTTTCATTACTCTGTTTACTGTCAAAAACATCAGCCAAAAGGGTTGCCTTTTCCTTTGGACAGTGAGTGACTGAGCCATCTGGTTTAAGTAAAGGAGGAACTGTTGCATCTACACCAAAGAGTGCAGATTTAAGGGTAGACCACCATTTATGTTCCTGAGTTGTACCAGAGAGGGTTTCTTTTATGATTAACCCTGGATAGGTACGGTGGGTCGTTTGCGACCCCGAGCGTCAAAAAAAAACAGGTTTTTCTCACGTGACTCACCCCTGTGACTGAATTTGTGGGTGATCGACCTGCAGGAGGTGTCTCCCCTACACGCTCTAGTAGTGTCCAGATGTGCATTGCTGTAGCTGTACTCCTTCCCCGATTTCTGAGATGCGTCGGGGTCGTTCGCGTCCGAGTTTACCCTTCTGAGGTAGTTTGCATAATTATCAAAGTTATTACGTATTATGAAATTGTCGTAGAATGGTGCAACTTGTATAGGTTATCAGTTGTGGAAAGTCTTGGTGGATTGTTTGGCTACCATGTGCATGTTTTTTTTTTTAGTTAAAATGTCGTTCATCACCACGAGGACCATTTTACCGCGAGTGCCCCTTTTTCATTTTTTTTCATTTTTTTGCCAAATCATTTTTCCGTAAGATATTGCCAAATAGTGTCGTAAAACTTTTGCTCGTTTAGTGTTGGAAAGTGTGTCTAGATGATCTGGCTACCCATGCATGACTTTGTTTTTGTCAGATACGACGTATTTATTGGTATATTGGGTATTTAACTGCGGTTACCAATTTCTGTTTTTTTTTCAATATTTGTAAAAATTACTACGTAGTAAGGAATTGCCGTATATTATTCATTTTTTTTTTCATGTTTATGTGTTAGAAAGTGTGCCTTGATGGTTGGGCTAACACGTGCATGTCTTTTTTTTTATCTGAGATGTCGTATATTAGAATGTCGGGCATTTTACCGCGAGTGTCCCTTTTTAATATTTTTTAATTTTTTTGCCAAGTCATTTTTCCGTAAGATAATGCGAAATAGTGTCGTAAAACTTTTGCTTTTTTAATGTTGGAAAGTGTGTCTAGATGATCTGGCTACCCATGCGTGATTTTGTTTTTGTCAGATACGACGTAGTTATTGGTATATTGGGTATTTAACTGCGGTTGCCAATTTCTGTTTTTTTTCAATATTTGTAAAAATTTACTACGTAGTAAGGAATTGCCGTATATTATTGATTTTTTTTCATGTTTATGTGTTAGAAAGTGTGCCTTGATGGTTGGGCTAACACGTGCATGTCTTTTTTTTTTATCTGAGATGCCGTATATTAGAATGTTGGGCATTTTTCCGCGAGTGCCCCTTTTTATTTTTTTTTGCATTTTTTTGCTTAGTCATGTTACCGTAAGGAATTGGCAAGTAGTGTCGCAAAACTTATATTTTTATAGTGTTGGAAAGTGTTTCTAGATGATCTGGCTACCCATGCCTATTTTTTTTTTAGCCAGATATGGCGTATATATAAGTATGTGTTCGATTTTCCTGTGATTGCCATTTTTTCGTTTTTTCCCATTTCTTTCAAAATTACTACGTACTAAGGAACTATCACAGAGTAATATTTCATTTATATGTTTTTTTTGTCGGAAAATATGCCTTGATGGTTTGCCTAGCACGTGGCTGAAATTTTTTTTTTCTGAAATGCCATATATTAGAATGGCCATTTTTCCACGAGTGCCCCTTTTTATTTGTTTTGCATTTTTTTGCTTAGTCATGTTACCGTAAGGAATTGGCAAGTAGTGTCGCAAAACTTACATTTTTATAGTGTTGGAAAGTGTTTCTAGATGATCTGGCTACCCATGCCTATCTTTTTTTTAGCCAGATATGGCGTATATATAGGTATGTGTTCGATTTTCCGGTGATTGCCATTTTTTCGTTTTTTCCCAATTCTTTCAAAATTACTACGTACTAAGGAACTATCACAGAGTAATGATTCCTCTAGATGTTTATTTGTCGGAAAATTTTGTTTACTTTTTTTTTGATTGAATATCATGAAATTTTTTTAGCTAAAATATTGTTTTACATTTTTTTTTTCGATTTTATTTCCCTTCAAAAAAATTTTTTTGGGTCAGAATTTTAATTTTATAGTCGTAAAATAATCGACAATTATCCAGCAACCCACCATACAATTTTTATGCATATCCAATAATAATTAGATTAGTAAATAACACCTTGAAATTGACATACCCTTCCTACATTTCAAGTGGCAGATTAGGGAGTCTGAGTCAGTGTGGTTGGCGGCCATTTTGTGGACATATCCGAAGCGTAAGCTGCCCTATCTATATATATTCTTGTTCCCTATAGAATTTGTGATATTTTGGTATATTCTTACCTGCATAAATATCATATTATATATTAAATATATGTATTTTTTTACGAAATTTCCAAGTACTCAAAAAATTACCTTTAGATATGGCCCCTGATATAAATGTAATTTACAAAATAATGAAGATTTTTTTACATATTTCTATTTTAGGATAACATATGTTTATTCCCTAAAAAAATTAGCCACTTCCTATTTCATTTGGGTACCCAAAAAAATTCATGAAATTTGGACAATTTTTTTTGGCCAAAAAAAGTTACCCTTTTTTTCTCATTTCAGATCTTCACCTCCATGGGTCTGACTTCATCCAAAATACATCAAGATGTGTCCTAAACATTCAAGAATCAATTCCTAAAAGGATTTGTGTATATATGTATAAACTTTTTTTTTATGAATTTTTATGTCAGGTCTTTTTTTTCTACTTAATTTTTTAAAATATTTATAATAAATAGTTTTTCTGCAGATGAGTAGTATTTATTTTTACAGTTGTTTTAAGCATTCATTGAAGTTTTTTTTGGCAAAAGAAAAAAGGAGGTTACTGCAAAAACTGATTTTTCAAGAATTTTTTTTGGCGTCGGGGTCGTTCGCGTCCGAGTATACCCTTAAAGGGGTGTCCGAGGACCGTACCTATCCAGGGTTAAATTGTACTCCTTTTCAGTTGAGGCATAAACTCTCTGAGCAAAAGCTCGAAGCTGAGTATAGTTGTTCCAGGTCAAATCTGATCTGTTACCCTTCCAAAGGTGATAGGCCTCCTGCTTCTCCAAATAAGCACGTCTACAATCATCATTGAACCACGGTTTGTCCTTCATTCGGTACCTTAGCACACGAGAAGGGATACACCTATCAATTATGTTGACTAGATTCTCATTCAAAGGGACAACAGGATCTACACTATTATATAATTGTGACCAATTCAAGCACAAAAGATCATGCAAAATCCCATTCCAGTCTGCTTGGGATTTCATATAAATTTTACAAGAATATGATATATCAGGGACAGGCTGCTCAGTCTTCACTAATAATGAAATCAAGGCATGATCAGAAGTCCCGACTGGAGAACCAACCTTACTAGTTATAACGCCAGGGGAGTCAGTGTATACGAGGTCCAAGCAATTACCAGACCTGTGAGTAGCTTCATTTATGATTTGCTCACAGCCTGATTCTGAGGCAAAGTCTAAAGCTCTTAAGCCATGGCGATCGGTAGGAGAGATAGAACTCAACCACTCCCTATGGTGAGCATTAAAATCACCAACAAAGACAAACGAAGCCTTTCTATCATCTTCTTGTATCTTAGCCATAATGGTAAGAAGACAATCAAAGATAGAATCATCCATGTCTGGATTCCGGTAGATTGAACACAAATAAAAGTTGTTATGCCTGCCACAAACTTTTATTACCTGAATCTCATGACATCCACATTGATAGCAGGACTTATGAGAAGCAGGGTACTCGGTCCTAATATACACCGCCATTCCCCTGGCCCTAGGAATGGAATCACGTTTCAGCATTATTGGCTTCTTAAAACCCGTTATAAGGAGCTCAGATGAGTGCCTCATATTAGAAACCAAAGTTTCTGAGCACAAAAGAATATCATACTGTCTGGACGCAACTGTAAGGTCTCGGATATTTGCATGAAGACCACGAATATTGCAATACAGAAGACGACATTGACGAAATCTAGGACGTACTGGTCCCGGATTCTGCTCAATGTCTCCAGACAGCATAAGAATTAATAGAAATAAAAAAGACACATCATACTTAACTATATTAACAAGAATTAAAACAAAAACAATATGTACAGAATAATAATAAAAGTGATTGATGATATCCATAGACTATAGTAAAAAGTCGGAAAAACTGGTCAACATGGAGGAGCCGATACACCATGCAAGGCTAAATACCCTCCAGGATACCCACTTCAACTGAAGGGAGGACAGTAAGGATGGTTTTGAGAAGAAAAAATCAGAAAAAGGAAAAGACAACCTCTTGATAAACCACCAGGCATCCATGGCCCTTCTATTAAGCCTGCCCAACACACCATTTCAAAAAAACAAGAGGAAGAAAAAAAAATAAGATAGAATAGTGTGCCCGAGTGTACCCTCAAGCAAGAGAACTCTAACCCAAGACAGTGGGAGACCATGGTACAGAGGCTATGGCACTACCCAAGACTAGAGGACAATGGTTTAATTTTGGAGTGTCCTTCTCCTAGAAGAGCTGCTTACCATAGCTAAAGAGTCTCTTCTACCCTTACCAAGAGGAAAGTACACTGAACAAATTGCAGTGCAGTAAATTAACCCCTTGGTGAAGAAGTGTTAAGTATCTCATTGTTGTCAGATGTATGAGGAAAGACGAGAATATGTAAAGAATAGGCCAGACTATTCCGTGTAAGTGTAGGCAAAGAAAAAATAAGCCGTGACTAGAGAGAGGGGTCCAATGCAATACTGTCTGGCCAGTCAAAGGATCCTATACCTCTCTAGTGGTAGTATCTCAACGGGCGGCTGGTGCCCTGGCCAACCTACTACTATGTCAGGGAATTCCTTAGACATTTTTTCCTGGTAAAGATAGCACTGCTTATTTGTGATTAGGTATGGTAAAACAAATTCACAAATTTAGAAATAAAGTTTAATTACAATTTATAATTTATTAACACCACTATGGATTATGAAATTGAAAGATATAATAATGAAATAAAGAAATAAACAAATGACGAACAATAAAAATATAAATTAACTTATCTGTCTGACAACCTTTTGACAACCTTTCAATATCCATTACAAAAATAATAAATCACCAAATGGTCTTGTTACAAATAAATACCTCAACAATTGCTCAAGAAAAATAAACCTTACAACACAGAACATAACACAAGTCACTGTTCATGGGTCTCAACATTTATCATACGCTAAATAACAAACCAATTTGGATATCGGATTCAGAGTCACCTATATAACGTATGCTTCGATGTAACAGCGGGAACCTGTGATTATAGTTCGAGTATTTATAAATAGTGCATCTCTTGGTTCGGGATTGCTTAAGGTCGTGCACTGTTTCCCCAAGGGTCGAGGATTACCCTAGCTGAAAACGAAAGAACATACCTTGTGAAATTTAACTACACTTATGATTAATATCAATTCGTAAAGACTTAATTAAATATGCACTATAACAATTTTAGATACACTTTTAAAGACAAAAATTTTAAAGATTAACACATTTCACAAAACTGATAACAATATTCCATATAAACACAAGCAGTTGATCCACTTACTGCACGGCTAGGTGATTATAACGTGACTAAAGAAAATACAAAATTTATCTTTCAAAGTCTATTATGAAACTGAAAATACAAGGATAAAATCATAAACAGAAACTTCGCAAATACGGTAACTTCAAAACCAATCAATAGATGGCGTTACTAACATGAAATTCCCTTACAAAACCCCCCATTAAGCCTTTTATATATAAAAGGTAAATAGCATGGAATTTCATAGAAAATACAAAATACCTTAACCTCTACTTAACAAATCAGCAAATATATTATTTGTACCCTTCACATGAACAACAGAGAAAGAATAAACTTGTAATGCCAAAGACCAACGCATTAGTCTATCATTACTAGACTTTGAAGTCTCTAAATACATGAGTGGCTTATGATCACTTTCTAAGAGGAATTTTCTCCCCATTAAGTAGTACTCAAAACTTCTTTATTCCCCATACTATGGCCAAGCATTCTTGCTCGATAGCTGCATATCGAGTCTCGGGGGGAAGAAGTTTCTTGCTTGCGAATGCTACTGGATAAGGTTCACCGTCTATATACTGCAGCAAAACTGCTCCTAGCCCTATAGACGATGCATCCGTTCTTAAACAGAAAATGTTATTTAGATCAGGCACCTGAAGAATCGGAGGAGAAGTTAAACAAGATTTCAGTTCATTAAATTTGCACAATGCATCTTCATCAAAATTAAATTTTTCTGAACTACCCTTCTTCAAAAACTTCGTAAGATGAATTAGTTTATCTGACAAATTTGGAATAAATCTACCATAAAAATTTACAGATCCAATAAAGCTTCGTAACTGTTTCTTGGTAGTGGGAGCAGGCATATCCAAAATAGCTGTAATTTTATCCTGTTGAGGAAAAATACCCCTTTTGTTGATTACATATCCTAAATATTGTATCTCTTCATAACCGAGGAAACACTTTCCTGGTTTAGCAGTTAATCCTGCTACTAGCAGTCGCAATATGACTGTTTCCAAATCTGCCATATGAATTTTCGACTCTTTGGATACAATAAAGATATTATCAAAATAGCAAACTACGAAAGAAAGACCTTTCAATACTTGCCTCATTAATCTAATATACGTCGCACAAGCTGTGCTTAGGCCAAAAGGTAATCTTACATATTGCATTAGTCCAAGATTAGTTGAAAAGGCTGTATACTTGCGACTTTCTGGTGTTAGAGGAATCTGATGATATGCTTTGCAGATATCAAGTTCTGTAATGTACATAAAATCTGCAAACTTATGAAGATCTTGCTCAAAGCTTGGCATGGGCTCACAATCAAATCTGTAATTGCATTTAAAGTTCTAAAATCAACAACCAATCTGTAGTTACCTTCTTTCTTTTTGACAAGCAATGCAGGAGATGAATAATTAGAAGATGATTGCTCTATTATTCCAAGATCAAGCAAACTTTGTACTTCGTCATCGAAATACTTAGTTAAATGAGCTGGGATTGGATAATATTTACGAACAAAGGGTTCAGTAGTCTTAATCTTAATATTATGCTCTTGTAAAGAAGTTTTACCTGGTTTATCTGAAAATACATGTTTGTACTTCTGACATAAGTTACGAAGATCATCTTTCTGTACATCTGAAAGATTAGGGTTTATGTTGCATGTACTCTGATTGGTATCCACAGTTTCAATTTTCAGCATTAATAACAGCAACTTTGTTAACATGAACAGTGTTTATCATTCCAGTCATATCTTCATCTGCTACATGTAACAAATTAACATTCTCTCTACGGTAATATTTCTTCATAAGATTGATATGATACAGTCTCTTCTTACCTTCTACGTTTACCCAGTAGTCAACTGGACCATGCTTATCAATTATCTTGTATGGACCTCTCCATGAGAACTCCATGAGAACTGCAATTTACCTTGTTTTTCTGGAATAAGCAAAAGTACTTCATCATCAGCTTTAAATCGGCGCTTACTACTCTTCAAATCAAAATAAGACTTATATGTACTGGAAGATATATTCATGTTTTGAACAGCCAAATCAGAAACTTCGGACAACTTTTCACGTAGTTCCAAAACAAAAGAATAAAGATCAGTTTCCCCTGCAGACATATCCGAATTTGTCCATAGTTCCTTCAATATTGTCAAGGGACCTCTCACTTGACGGCCATATAAAATCTCAAATGGTGAGAAACCTGTTGTATCACTTGGGATTTCCCTCATGGCGAACAGTGCTGCTGGAAGGAAACGATGCCATTGATTATGTTTTAACTCACATATTTTCTTCAATATACTCTTTAAAATCTGGTGTTGCCTTTCTATTCTTCCATTGGCAGCAGGATGATAGGGGGTACTGAAAAGAGGTTTGACTCCTAATAACTTGTGTACTTGCAACATAAGTTCTGATCGAAATTGTGGTCCTCTGTCAGAAAATTTCCTTCGGCACTCCCACTCTGGAAAAAATAGATATTAAGGCTTCTGCAATGTCTTCAGATGTTATGTTCTTCAAAGCGACTGCTTCCGGGAAGCTTGAAGCATAATCTACCATAGTCAGAATATATCTATGCCCTGCTTCACTAGGAGGAGAAATTGGGCCCACTAAGTCAATAGCAACTCTATAAAATGGCGTAGAGATCACTGGTAATTTAACCATCTGAGCCTTCTTTACTTTTCCAACAAGAGAAGATTTTTGGCATACATCACAAGATTTGCAATATTTATATATGTCAGACGTCATACCCTGCCACCAGAAAATTTCATTAATCTTATTAAAGGTTTCCTATGAGAAAAATGTCCACTTACCGGAATATCATGTGCAAGGCGCAAAACTAATTTTATGCATTTAATTGGTACAACCAACTGTTCCTTTCCCAGTAACTGAGGCTTTTTACTTTTCTGTATTTTCCTGTAGAGAAGTCCATTTCTCACCACGAACTCTTACTGCAAACCATTCTTGCAACGTTTGACATCTCCAGACTGACTCATTTCTCTTGCATATTTCAAAGCTTCGCAATTCTGCTGTTCTCTAAGAAAAGATTCATGATCAATGGATATATAAAATGGTTCTGGTAAAGAAAGAGGGTGAACAATATTTCTCCTTTTTACCTGTGCTCTTGTTACGGCATTTACGTCTATGGAAGAATCCGTATTTTTCAGAGGAAACAAATTATGGTCCTGAACACCTGGAATATTGCCTAATAACACAGTACAGTACTTTATTGGAGCCCGAACAGCATTAACCCAACCTGTAAAGAGATTACATTTC
>NC_090725.1:221186487-221191487 GCF_036898095.1 Palaemon carinicauda | reverse complement strand
ATCCTTCCTAGTTCAGGACATAACATCCCTGCTCTAGGTTAGGTTTTGGAGGGGTTTTGTTGCGTACCTTGCTGAAACGATACCCATGCACCGTTTTCAGACATGCTGCCTTACCTTAGGCTAGGGAGTGTCCTCCCTTCCTCGGTGGCCGCTCTGGTGCAGAACCTCCTCCACAGAAGACCCTTCTCTTCTCCCCTCCCCACCTATCTCTTGTATGGCCTAGCCTATACTTAGGTTAGTCTATACCGATCTGTCCCCTGTCCTACAACTCCTCCTTAGGGTGGAGTGATAGGGCTACCTTGAGCTCCTGTGTACAGTCCGCTCTGGTACATTTACCCTTCATAGTGTCCTATGGGGTTAGCCACTGGATGCGTTCTGTCTGCAGGGGTCCCCCCCCCTCCCTTCTTGGGTGTCCCCTAGCCCTCCCTTGGGCTACCTTAGCTCCCGGTCCTCTGCGGCCCCTGCTTCTGGTGGATAGGGCTAGCCTCTATCATGGGTACACCCACTCAGGTGGGATGTTTTGGGGTCCGTGGCCGGACCCCTACATTCCTCCTTCTGTCTCTTTCACTATCCTGGTGCCGGTCCCTTGCCGCTTCCACTGCCGGTGATACCCACCTCCTACCTTGGTGACTTACCCCTTACCCTCTGGGCCGCCAGTCCTCCGTGTGCCGGGGGACTGCTGCCTGCCGCCGGAATCCTGCCGATGGCCTTCCCTTTTTCCTCATAGCTTGGTCGTCCGTCCACCGACCGGCCCCCGGAGTGCCGGCATCTGCCGCCGGCAGTCCGGTTCTGCTATATCCATCCTTGTTCCTGTCACCAAGCCGGCAACCTCTGGCTGCCGGAGCCGCCGCTCCCTGCCGGCGGCCGCCACCCTGGTATTACTCTTGACTTCTATATTGTCTTCCCTAATGCCAGAAACTCTGCTGGAGCGGCCTCCGGCGTGCCGGCGGTCTGCCGGAGCCTTCCGGAGGCGTCAAGGCGACTTGCACCCCCTTCTACTAGCTATCATCAGATATTGATAGCCCTACACTGCAACCAGATGACTTGTTTACGTAAATGGATCGGTATTTTATTACCGTTCTATTAGTAATCATGCTGTCTTCTTGCATATCACAGATTTCCAGCATGCTGTGTGTATCTTAGCACGGCTGGTTGCCGGAAACCATTACCCTATGGGATCTTCGAGCCCCCAATTCTGGAACTGAGTGGCCTCAGTCCTAGCCTTATATCCTTGACAATTTCCAATAGAATTCCCACTGCCCTACGAGCATTCTATGTTGAATTCTATCCTGTGCCTTCGGTCAATTCGGATTGTCCATGGATGAAGGTTACGGTAACCAGCCGGGCGAGATACACGGAGTATGTACCTATCCTCTCTCAGCCCATCCTCTGTGCATCACACCTATTGTCAAGTTAAAATTAATGATTAATATTTAACTTTAGTTTAAGAGTCATTCTTATGACCCCCCCCCCCCCATACTCATATTCTCTTTCTTTTACAGGAGGAGCAGATGAAGTGTGACCACGGCTTCTGTGCAGTGAAGCGCCCGCACTTCTATGGGTATACGGCGTGTAGGACCCACGCCCCTTGTGCCAACAAGAAAGGGGATCTGAAGTTCTGGGACCCGCAGAACTGTATGGTCTGCCAGGATCGCCTAGTCGATGCCTTTCATAACCCTCCCTCAGCGGAGATCAGGGACGCTTCTCGGGATAAGCTACGCAAGTGGGTGCGTGGCTTCCAAAAGAACGCCACTGGACCATACCTGGCCACTGAAGACATGAGGGCCCTACTGTTCCCAAAGGCCTCCCCTGATTCTGTGGTAACCAAAGACCAGATCCCCACGGTCCAGATCACGATGGAACCAGACGTAGTCATGGCCCAGTCCATGCACGAGTGTCGCCTGGATTCCGAGAACGATGAACACATGTCGGATATTTCGGAGGACACGGAGAAGACCCTCATGGCCCAAGGCGCGGAAGATGAAGAGGACCAGGTGGAATACACCGAGTCGGAGCAGGAGGTCGCTCCGCCTTCCATCACCGCCCCTACTCCTACACCGACGGAAGTGTCTCTCCCGTCTACCTCCGCTACCCTGGAACCCATCCCATCCGCCCAAGAGATGTTCCGGATGATTAAAGCCATTATGGATGAGAGACTTCAAGAGACTCACGAGTTCATCAGGTCCATGGGAGGGTCCAAAGAACCGAAGAAGATCTCGGTTAAGGACCTCCCTGCATGCTCACATGCCAACCCTTGGAGGTATGCCGAGCATATGGTTATCGCGACCGGCAGGATCTTTATCAGCGATAAGATCGGCACGGTCCCCCTGGAAGAAGTGGAGTTCTTCCCGAACTTTGAGGCTTACCCGGACTGTTACGTCCGGCTTCGTTCTGAACCTGCCTCTAAAGAAGAGACCGAACCCAAGGAGGCGATAGTGTTCGATCTCTCGAAGGCTTAGGCTATGCTAGCCACCGCATTCAAAAGTAGAGGTTTTACCTGCTCTAAGCTTCCGGCCCTGAGCAAGAAGCACCCTACTTACGTCGCACCCGACGATGCAGTCCTTCCCTTCACGGAAAAGGCCTTCGCTGCGTGCCACAAGGCTGTGGAAGAAGGAAAACCCTGCCCTGCACTGGAGGAGTGCAGGCCCTTCTCCATGGTAACTCCCCCCGACGCATGACACTGGAAGGATATCCAGCATACCTTCGTGGTGGGAAAGCTAGATCCTGACGTAGCCGGACGTCAGTTTAACGAAGACCTCCCGAAACTCAACGACCATCTCCTTCGTCGGGAACAAGATACGAAGGAAAGGCTCGCAGCATCCATGTCCCTCCAGGTACAACTTGATGTCATGGCTGGTGACACCAGAGCCCCAGACCACTACATGGTACTCGCCAAATCCCACATGGCGACTCTGGTGAAGGACTTGTACCACTTCTTGAAGGCTCGGAGAGCCTGTCGAGAATTCGTGTTCTCAAGTGCCACTGTGAAACACGAACCCCGGAGGCTGATTTCCTCCAACATCTGGGGTAAACACCTCTTCCCCTCCGATCTCGTGAAAGAGATCACTGACAAGGCTGCCACTGAGAATAGGAACCTTCTCAACAAGTGGGGCATGTCAAAAAAGAGGAAATCCTCTCAGGACGATGGCCCTCAACCTAAGAGGAAATCCTCCAAGCAAAACCCCCAGCAACGTCAACAGCGACGACAGTTTCCGGGACCCGCTACTCCCCAAGTGGCTGCTCAGCCACAACAGACCTTTCAGTTGGTCACCCAACCGGTTTTGTTCCAGTCACCGGTTTTCACCCCTGCCTTTGAGCAACGGACAACTACCTTTCGTCCCAAAGGTAGAGGCTCAAACAGGGGTGCAAGCAGAGACGCATCTCGCCGCCCCTCCAGAGGCAGAGGAGGAAGGGGAGCTAGCGGCCGAGGCAGTAAGCCCTCGGGACACCAGAAGCAATGAAGTGCTTCCGGTGGGAGGAAGACTCCGCCAATTCGAGAATCGTTGGACCTTCGATCCCTGGGCACACAGCATCGTCAAGAAAGGTCTAGGCTGGAGTTGGACTCAACCACCCCCAACCTTCCAGCAATTCTTCCAATGATCAAACCCCCTTCTGGAAGAATTTGTCCTAGATCTCTTGAACAAGAAGGTGATAAGGAGGGTAAAGTCCACCAGGTTCCAAGGGAGACTGTTTTGCGTCCCCAAGAAAGACTCCGACAAACTCAGAGTCATTCTGGACTTATCCCCCCTCAACAAGTTCATAGCGAACGACAAGTTCAAGATGCTGACTCTTCAACAGATAAGGACCCTTCTGCCTTGAGGTTCTTACACGGTCTCCATAGACCTGGCGGATGCCTACTGGCACGTTCCAATGAACCATCACGCTTCCTCCTACCTAGGATTTCGACTCCAAAGGAAAAGCTACGCCTTCAGGGCCATGCCCTTCGGCCTCAACGTGGCCCCTCGGATCTTCACAAAGCTGGCGGATGCCATAGTACAACAGCTCCGCCTCCGAGACGTCCAGGTGATGGCCTACCTCGACGATTGGCTAGTCTGGGCTCCATCGCCCGAGGATTGTTTAAAATCCTGCAGCAAAGTCACCCAGTACCTAGAACACCTGGGATTCAAGATAAACGTGAAGAAATCTCGCCTCTCTCCAGCTCAGAAGTTCCAATGGTTAGGAATCCAGTGGAACCCTCAGTCACACCGCCTTTCCATCCCCCAGAAGAAAAGGAAGGAAATAGCAGGGTCTGTCAAGCGACTACTGAAATCCAAGCGGATCTCAAGACGCCAGCAGGAACGAGTTCTAGGCTCTCTACAGTTCGCCTCAGTGACAAACCCGGTGCTTCGTGCACAGCTAAAGGATGCCGCGGGAGTCTGGAGACGTTCTGCATCCATCGCTCGAAGAGACCTCAAGAGACGGCTCCCAAACAGACTTCGACTACTCCTCAAGCCGTGGTCGGAAGCAAAGGCCCTGAAAAGGTCCATCCCTCTTCAACACCCACCTCCATCACTCAACATCCACACGGACGCTTCGCTGGAGGGTTGGGAAGGTCACTCCCACCAAAAACAGGCTCAAGGCACGTGGTCTCCACTATTCAAGACGTTTCACATCAACATCTTGGAGGCCATGGCGGTCCTTCTAACACTGAAGAAACTCTCCCCGCCTCCCTCGATCCATATTCGTCTAACCCTAGACAACTCGGTGGTAGTTCGATGTCTCAATCGCCAAGGCTCAAGATCGCCCCAGATAAATCAGGTGCTTCTAACAATCTTCCGTCTGGCAGAGAGGAAGAAGTGGCACCTATCTGCAGTTCACCTACAAGGATTCCGCAACGTGACGGCGGACGCTCTATCCCGGACAAGCCCGATAGAGTCGGAATGGTCTCTAGACGCAAGATCATTCTCCTTCATCTCCCACCAAGTCCCGGAACTTCAGATCGATCTCTTCGCAACGAGCGACAACAATCAACTTCCTCGTTATGTGGCCCCGTACGAGGA
>NC_090725.1:221176487-221181487 GCF_036898095.1 Palaemon carinicauda | reverse complement strand
TGGAGATGGGTTTAATTTAAGTCTAAGAACAGATTATTGAATTCAACAGAAATATGGTCGGTGACTTGTCATAAACTTATATCTCTTTAGATAGCTTAGTTTGTTGAGTCCTTGCAGGAATGGTTCCGGCTTCAGCTCAGAGGCAGGGATTCGAATCTTTGCCCAGTCAAAAGCTATTATCATAAATTAATTGAAATGGATATACATTCCTAGGGTAGATATCGATATTAAATGCCATTATATATATATATATATATATATATATATATATATATATATATATATATATATATATATATATATATATATATATATATATACATATATATATATATATATATATATATATATATATATATATATATATATATATATGTATATATATATATATATATATGTAATATATATATATATATATATATATATATATATATATATATATATATATATATATATATATATATATATATATATATATAAGACAAACTTATAACATAGTTTGTATTTTTCCTAACATACGAACCCGAATTCTTTACTATAGGAGATATTCTAGCGCGAGGTGGAAAATACGGCAGAAAAACTTAACAAGGTCGTTAACTACCCGGCTGGTTGTTATCCCCCTGTTGGGGGTGGGGGACTGCCGGCCGGTAGCTACTGAGTACCTTCAATCGGTTTCTAGCTAGGACTATATTAGGGGGCGGTGACGGAGGGAAGACTTGAGTAAAGAATTCGGGTTTGTATGTTAGGAAAAATATAAACTCTGTTATAAGTTTGTCATTTGTTCCTACACTAAATACAAACCCTCATTCTTTACTATCGGAGACCTAGTCTTGAGGTCAGGTGGACGAAGGGTTCTCTATATCTATAGAAGATAATCCTCAGACTAGACTCTATTAATGAACAATCTCCCATTAACTTTCTTTGTAGATCCCCAAATCCAGCATGACTGACGGTTTGTAAACACGTAGAAACCAAAGTTTCAGCATGAAGAGGGTCGGGAGTAATACCAGGACCCTTTCATACAAAGGGTTCCCTTGACCTTGAAAAGGGGAACCCCCGTGACTACGAGTATAACTTATACCCTATGATAGGAGTCAGATGAGTTTCATACCTTATTTCCATTGATGAGTCCAGCCAAAACTATTCACAGACTAGGCTACCCAGATGGGAGGAAGAAGAAAGAACAGAAGATAGATTGATGTTCTTCTAAAACCTAGTGTAACTCAGAATCCTCGATCAATGGCTACTGTCCCCTGAAAGGGGGTAAAGGTAGTTACAGCAACTGCTGACCTGCCACAATAGGTCCTATAGAAAAGGTGTTTAGAGACCTATGTGTCACATCTGATAAATAGTGAGAGGTGAATGTAGATTGGCACTTCCAGACTCCAGCTCTTAAGACTTGGGAGACTGAGAAATTCTTCTTAAACGCCAGTGAGGCAGCTACTCCCCTAACTTGATGGGCTTTGGGTTGAGCTGCCCCAGGGTCTCCGTGAATGGCTCTTGCAATAACTTTCTTGAGCCAGAAAGAGATGGTATTGCAAGAGATCCTCTTCTTAACCTTGTTGGTACTGAGGAAGAGATGACGGAGGCGTGGTCTGAAAGGTCTGGTGCGCTTCAGGTATTTCCTTAGCGCCCTGACCGGGCACAGTAGCAATTGGTCAGTATCCTGAGTTGCCCTATTGAGGCTGGAAAATTTAAATTCTCTAAACCTCTCATCGGCAGATGAAGGATTCTGGGTTTTGGCCACAAAACTTGGCACGAAATTGAGAGAGACTTCCCCCCATCCTCTAGTATGGGTGACTTCGTAGGATAGACCGTGAAGTTCACTAACACTATTTTCCGAGGCCAGAGCTACTAGGAAGACGGTCTTAAGGGTGAGGAAGAAATCAGATGCCGTATTTAAGGGCTCATATGGAGGCCCCTTTAAGGAGCGTAAGACCAGGGACACGTCCCAAGGTGGTGGTCTAATCTCCACTGAGGGGCAAGATCTCTCAAAACCTCGAATCAACAAGGTGATATCTTCTGAGATGGAAAGGTCAACTCCTCTCAGCCTACAGATAAGGCTTAAGGCTGAACGATAGCCCTTAATTGCCGAGACTGAAAGGAGTTTCTCCTCCCTAAGGTAAACTAGGAAGTCTGCCACTAAAGGAAGAGAGAGATCGAGTGGAGACACGCCTCGCCCTCTACACCAAGCTGCAAACACTCTCCATTTTGCTTGGTAGAGGTTTGTGGAAGATTGGCACAGGTGCCTGGACATGTGTTCAGCCACCTTTCCTGAAAAGCCTCTGCTTTTGAGGAGAGACTGGACAGCCTCCAGGTCTGAGGTTTCAGGAAGTGGATCCTCCCGTGGGGGATACCACTGTGTGGCTGCATCAACAGACGGGGTTCTGGAGGCAGGAACCTCAGCACTTGAACCAGCAGGGAAAGGAGATCTGCGTACCACACTCTGCTTGGCCAAGCCGGAGCTATTAGAGTTAGCTTGCAGTTCTGAGAGATCCTGATTTTGTTGATCACCTTTTTGAGCAGGCAAAAGGGAGGGAAGGCATACGCGTCCAGGTTGTCCCAGGAGTGTTGGAGGGCGTCCTGGATCGCTGCCTGATGGTCTAGAACTGGGGACCCGTAGCGGAAAAGCTTCGCATTCAGAGAGGTGGCGAACAGATCTATTGTGGGTAAACTCCACAAAGCTATTACTGTCTTCGCTACCTGAGGGTCCAAAGACCATTCTCCACTCAGCACTTGGTGATGCCTGCTCAGCTGATCCGCCATGATGTTTCTCCGGCCAGGAATAAACCTGGCTGAAAGAGAAATGTTGCGGCTTTCTGCCCACTGGCAGTTCTGTACTGCTAACAGACAGAGGTCTCTTGCCAGAGTACCCCCTTGTTTGTTGATGTACGAGACGGCTGTGGAGTTGTCGCTCATCAGAACCACCTCTTGTCCGTGTAGATCTTCTACAAAGAATTTTAGGCCTTTCCAGGCAGCTAATAATTCTAGGTGGTTTATATGGAGAGACTTCTCAATCGGAGACCAAACTCCTGATGCTAATTTGGGGCCTAGGTGGGAACTCCATCCCCGTAGCGACGCGTCCGAAAAGAGTTTTAACTTCGAACTCGGGTTTTGGAGGGGAATGCCCTTTTGGGTGTTCTCTCTGGCCGACCACCAATGAAGATCTTGTAGCACCAGACTTGGGACCTCCACTGCCAAGAATGGGGAATCTGACTTTTGAGACCAATGGGCCTTCAGATGCCATTGGAGACTTCTGATTCTCTCTGGCCGACCACCAATGAAGATCTTGTAGCACCAGACTTGGGACCTCCACTGCCAAGAATGGGGAATCTGACTTTTGAGACCAATGGGCCTTCAGATGCCATTGGAGACTTCTGATTCTCGACCTCCCGTCTGGAACTAGTTTCTCCAGAGAGGCAAGATGGCCCAAAAGACACTGCCACGACTTGGCTGAATGTGGTAGTGGAGACAAGAGATGGGTGATGGACTGATCCAGTCTCCAAAGCCTGTCTTCCGACGGAAACACTCTCCCTGCCTGGGTGTTGATGGACATACCCAGATAGTTCAAGACTTGGGTTTGGGTTAATCAAGACTTCTCTACGTTTACAAGGCTTCCCAGATCCTTGCAAAGACTCAGAGGTCTTCTCAGATGATCCAGAGCTAGCTCCTTGGACGAGGCCAGGAGTAGCCAATCGTCCAGATATCTTACCAGATGAATTCCATGCCCGTGTGCCCACGAAGATACGAGTTCGAAGATCTTTGTAAAGACCTGTGGGGCGGTCGAGAGGCCGAAGCACAGGACTTTGAACTCGAAGATTCAACCCTGAGCCAGGAAGCGTAGGAATTTCTGAGATGTGCAATGGAATGGCACTTGGAAATAAGCATCTCTCAAGTCTACGGATGCCATGTAGTGTCCTGGGCGTACTGCTTAGGTGACGGAAGCTGCTGTCTCCATTTTGAATGGAGTCTGATTCACGAACTGGTTCAGAGTCGAAAGATCTATTACTGGTCTCCAACCTCCTGAGGCTTTCTCTACCAGAAAGAGGCGACTGAAAAACCCCGGGGAAGAGTCAGAGACCTCTTGAATGGCGTCTTTTAGAAGCATGCTCTGTATCTCCCAAGCCAGGGCTTGCTGTTTCCCGGGATCCCAAGAGACCTGGGAAGACGAGACCGGGGGAGGAATTAGAGGAGGAGGAGAGTCTATGAAGGGAATGCGGTATCGCCAATGAAGCATCCTTATTGTCCATTGCATGGCCCCCATAGCTCTCCAACTCCTCCAACTCTCCTGCAGACACCCCCCTACGCATTGCGAGGGGGGAGTCGAGACCCTATTTCTGTCTAGGGTTCCTCCCTCTGCCTCTAGCCTTAGGAGGAGCCGACTTTCCTCTGCCCATAGGTTTGGGTGTAAAAGAGGGGCGGCTGGGGTTCTTGACTGGCAGTGGAGAAGCGGTTGTTGCCTTGGGTTGTGGAGTTGGCTGCTGTTGTATTGCACGAAAGGAAGCAGCCTTTTGTATTGCAGTGGCCTGCGTCTCCTTCCTCCAAGTCTCTAAGGTGGAGGAGACTGCTTGTCTAGAGAGGAGGAGAGGTTGTAGGAGATCAGAGTTCCTCAAATCAGATTTCTCAGATTTTCCGATGCCCCTATGCAGTCTGGAGACTACCGATTCCCTCCTTTTGAGGATCCAGTTGCCCCACATCGTTGCAGCCATAGCAGTTAGAAAGTCCATTGTCTTGGCCCCAGCAGCCAGGACTTCCTGCAGAGACTGCATGAAATTTTGGTTTGAAAGGTCCTCGTGACTAGCAAGGTAGCCCACTGTGCCAGACTATGTGTCAAACCAGGATAGTGCCTCTAAAAGAGACATTGACTCTGCTTCCATTGTCGAGGCTTCTGTTGCGGTAAAGGAGACTGGAAGGGAAGAGAGTCTCTGTGCAGAGCAGCCAGGTGTAAGCCTTGCTGTGAGGGGATCAAGTGTCAGAGGCGAAGGGTTGGCGTCTCTGAC
>NC_090725.1:221151487-221168987 GCF_036898095.1 Palaemon carinicauda | reverse complement strand
TATCTATAAATGATCTAACTTCTGACACATTCATAGGCCTAGGTGCTTTTAGTATAGCATCGATTTTTGTTTGAGTCATATGTGCACCACTTGCATCAATCATGTGTCCCAAATACTCTAATTTGTTTAGCATAAAAGCACACTTCTTTAATTTTAGACGAATGTTAAAACTCTCCAATCTATCCAACACTTTGATAAGAGTCTTCGTGTGTTCAGCGTCATCCTTACCTGTTACAATGATATCATCTAACAAACATCCACAACCATCAATATCTTTCAATATTGTATCCATTACTTTCTGGAAAATAGCTGGAGCTGAAGCTATACCGTACATCATTCTATTTACCTGATACAACCCTTTATGCGTATTTACAGTTAACATATCTCTAAATTCAGGGGACACTTCTCGCTGTTCATAAGCACGAGAAAGATATAGTTTTGTAAATTTTCTACCTCCCGCCAGTTTAGCAAACAAATCTTGTGTAGTAGGAAATGGATAAACATCAATGTTAATTGCTTTGTTTACAGTGGACCTATAATCACCACATATACGAACAGTCCCATCTGTTTTAGCCATGCATAAAATAGGTGTGGCCCATTTTCTGTGCGTTACTTTTGAGATAACCCCTTGCACTTCCATCACATCTAACTGCTTACTCACTTTTTCTCGCATAGCATAAGGTACAGGTTGGGCACGATAGAACTTTTGAGTGTAGTTATCCTTCATCATAAAATGAGCCTGAAAACCATTTATCTTTTCTACAGACTCTGAAAATACCCGAGAGTAAGATTTGATAAATGAAAACTCTTCTTTTGCTTGAAAAATATTTTGCCAATCTAATTTGAGATGCATTAGCCAATCTCGATCTAGTAAAGAAGGTCTATCACCTTCAACCACTCTTAATGGTAGTTGGTGCTTATGATCGTTGTACTGTACAGTGACTTTTGTTTCACCCAATATCTTAAAAATTTCTGAAGAATATGTACGTGAATTACATCAACTTTATATTGGAGAACAGTTTATAAAAAGTCTTTGAACCCATGACAGAAACACTTGCCCCCCTGTCTATCTGAACCATGACAGATTTCCCATTTACCAACCCCTCAAGATTTATAGCTTTTGAAGGATTCATGCTTATGCAACTGATTTGGTGCAATTCCAAGGAGTTCTCTTGAAACTCTTTGTATGTCTCAAGCAATTCTCGCTCAACAGTATTTACGTCTCACGCTCTACATGCACGAGCTAGATGCCCAATTCGTTTACACTTACGACACTTGTAACTTTTAAATCAACAATTTTTGGCGAAGTGAGTTCTCTCGTTGCAACGGAAAGATCTCGTATCTGCTGAACCCTTATCAACCTCGTCCTTCCGTTGTTTAACCCTTTAATGGAAACCTGGGGAGATATTCACCCGACTGAATCTGGCAATGACGTAGTACCCCCCCAAGGGGTTGGGGGAGGGACTCCAGTGGCTCAGTACCTTCAGTGCCTTATCTGACTTGATGGGTGAAGGGTATGTGGTCCCGCGATCACAGCTGGTTTTTTGGCTAGAACGCATTTCGGGAGAATTTCTCCCAGGGTTACTGTTCCCGTATGTTGTACATACGGGTGGAATTCTCCCAGTGTTACTATTATTGTATTATTTTGTAAACCCTTGCCTAATATTTTTTTTACTTTTCATGCAAGATTTAGTGAATAAAAGTGAGAGAAATATAAAGAAAAAGGCATACACAGATGAAGAACTGTCTGAACTTATGAACACAACTGGGGCTCTCTCAGAAATTCATGCTCGGGAAGGCCCTAATCACCCCATGGGCCACGTCACGACTGGATTTACCCTTGCCCCGATCCTTGCAGTCCTTGATCACCACTGTCTGCAATGTACCATCACCAGGCAGTGCTGCAGGATCACCAGGGACATCTTTCTCAGCCAGCAGCGGTGCATTGGTGCGCTGTTGTGAGTGCCCGGTCAAGTCCGATAGGAAGACGCGTCACAGATGGCATCTGTATCCAGTCTGTGGTGACTGTATCTAACATTTGAGTGTATATATAGTACTGTATGTGTTTCATTGATGTACTTTGAGTCATTTGAAGCATAATTTGCCATACTGCAAGTGTTGAATAGAAAAAAATTAATTTGGTATGTACTGAAAAATTTACCATTTTTTGTGTCTCCCATACAGATTGTATACGAGCTGGGGAGATGGGATTCAGCCAGTACGTAGTCCCATGACAGTAGAGAGTTCTACACCAACAAAAAACAAAATTCGGAAATAATTTTTTTTTTGGTCAATTTAATTAGTAAAGTACTCCAAGAAAAGTCTATTTTTTTTCTGTATTTTTGAAAAAAAAATAAAAATATGATTTACAGGAGGATTTCATTTATAATAGCCTCAATAAGAGAGAAGGAGTTATATTTCATTCGTATGTGTTCCAAATAACAAAATTTTCAGGATAAGTATTTTATTTTAATTATTTAATTACCGGGTGAAATTCACCCAGGGTTACCTTTCATGTTACGGAAATGGAGGGTTACCGTTGTAGGGTAGCCACTGTTTTGAAGATATTTTGCAGTTTCAACCTGGTAGGTTTCCTCACCTGACGCCGTGGTAATGGGTCTTAATTCACGAGAAGTTTTCTTGGTCATCTCGAACAAAAAAGCCATCTCAACAGCTTTAGCAAAGGTCAAGTCACTTTTCTTCAACAATTCTCGATGAAGCTCTACATCTGCGATACCTTCAACAAATTTATCCCGTAGTGCATCGTTCAGAAAATCTACGTACTGACAAGTTGATGCCATGCTTTTGAGGACGACTACATGATCAGCTATCGTTCCATTGTTTTTTTGGCATCTTCTGTTGAATTTGAAACATTCTGCAATTACATTTCTCCCTGTCGAAAAAATGATTTTTAAAAACTGAAACTAATTCTCCAAATGTCTTTGCATTAGGGTTAGTTGTATGTATCAGGTCTCTTAAGATTGCGTAATTTTTAGACCCGATAAGTGTTGAAAACACAGCTGTTTTCTTGTCTTCTTCAATATCATTCAGAGAAAAGAAAAGGTTAACTCTTTCAATGAACATTTCAAAATCTTCCTAGTCAGGCCGAAACTCAGAAATATTCCCAAAATATGGCATTTCGGTGTCAAATTCAGCAAGCAGTTATATGAACACATAAGATGAAACACAATCCTCTATCCCATCCTCGTCGCCAGTTGTAATGTCCCTACATGGAAGGAAATCATATAGACAAGCTTCAGTTAGTCTTATCTTTATTCCCGACTGCCTGACAACAAACTGAATGAAAAACAAAAGAACAAGTCCCAAGTAAGTACAGAATATAAACAAACTAACCAGCAATTCTTACAAAATAAAACAACAACTATTTCATGAAATGACAGTTTAACAACCAATAATAAACCCTTAAAGTATAACAGAAATTAGGATATATAATAATAATACTAATACTTGAAAACATACATATATATATATATATATATATATATATATATATATATATATATATATATATATATATATATATATATATATATATATATATACAATTCTTATACAAATCTTATACAAATCTTACAATATATATATATATATATATATATATATATATATATATATATATATATACAATTCTTATACAAATCTTATACAAATCTTACAATATATATATATATATATATATATATATATATATATATATATATATATATATATATATATATATATATATTTATATATATATATATATATATATTACAGTCAAACTGTGAAATCAGTTATTTCGTGAAATGACTAAAACTGTTGGTCATGTGATGGTGCCGAGTGAGGGTTGTGAACTCAAAGGCAGGATGTAATCAACTGAGTTGTTTATTAAGGAACACTCTTCTTTATATACAAAACCTCAAGGCAACAGGATAAAACCTGTTCAAGAGACAGACAATGTTACAGAGCAAAACAGACACATGATCATTCAGGTTTTTTTAGTGCGAGGGAAGAGCGCAGATACAAGCATAATATATACAAAATAATTATGTACAATTGTGTGACACACGGTTGGTACATGGCTCCCCCCCTAAAAATGACATATTGTACATGTTAAATAGGGCGCCCTGATCTAGAGAGGCGAACTGTAGGCGGGTCATCTGGCAGAAGATAAGCAGGTTTTAGACGATCAATGGAGACCCAGTCTTCTTTGCCCCGAATGTTTAGTAGGAATGCTTTCGGACTGCGTCGGATCACAAGGAAAGGGCCCGTGTAAGGGGGCGTTAGTGGTGGCTTGCTCGTGTCGTTGCGCAGGAAGATGTGCGTTGCAGAGTGCAAGTCCGTTGGTATGTGATGCTTCGCTGGGGGCTTGTAAGTCTGACGGCACGGAGTAAATTTTCCCACGACGTGACGTATGCGCTGGAGATCGTCGGAGGAGGTTGTAGAAGGAAAAAATTCGGCAGGGACGACCAACGGGTCGCCATACACCATTTCAGCTGCCAAGATGTCGAGGGCGTCTTTAGGAGTGGTCCTTAGTCCCAGGAGGACGTAGGGAAGCTGAGTAAACCAGTTGCAATCCTTGCAGCGGGACATCAAAGCTGCTTTGAGGGTGCGATGAAAACGTTCAACCATTCCATTGGCAGCGGGGTTGTAGGCCGTTGTCTGATGTAGGGTGATGCCCAGGAGATTCGCTAATGACGTCCACAATTGAGAGGTGAAAGTGGTTCCCCTGTCAGAAGTAATATGCTCAGGGATACCGAATCTTTAAATCCATCCAAAGAGTAAGGCAGATGTACATGAGGCGGACGTTGCAGTTTCCATGGGAATGGCTTCAGGCCTACGAGTCGACGTGGGTAGGGGGCCTAAAACGTCGACGTGAATGTGTGCAAAACGACGCTGAGGTTGAGGAAAGGTGCCCACTCCAGAATCCGTGTGTCGATGTACTTTGGAAGTTTGGCAAGAAGTACAGGTGCGGACCAAATCCTTAGCATCCTTAGAAATGCCGTGCCAAATGAACTTTGCCTTCAGCAGCTGTGCAGTAGAACGGCACGAGGGATTTGAAATCAAACACCTGTCGGCGCATGGGAGCAGGAATCCAAGGTCGCGGTCTACCAGTACTGACGTCACAGAGGAGGGTGGTGTTGGAGTCTTCGAGGGGAAAGTCTTCCCAACGGAGGGACGTGCAGGATGTCCTACAAGCTTGATACTCTGGATACTGTCGTTTGGCTTCAGCCAGGGCGTTGTAATCCAATCCCAGTTGAATGGCAGCCAACGTGTTTCTTGACAGGGCATCGCCAACGGGATTCCTTTTCCCAGGGACGTATTAGAGGGTGCAATTGTATTCAGCCACGGCGGAGAGATATTGCCGTTGACGGACGGACCAGGCGTCAGACTGTCGAGTGAAGGCGTGCACCAGAGGCATGTGGTCTGTGCGAATGACGAAGGGCGTACCTTCTAAGAAATGGCGAAAGTGACGGACAGCCAAGTGCACCGCCAGCAATTCTCGATCGAAGGTAGAATAACCCGATTCTGCCTTGGACAGTTTTCTGCTGAAGATGGCCAATGGGCGGGGAGAGCCTTTGACCACCTGCTCGAGTACTGCACCAATAGCGACGTCGCTGGCATCGGTGGAGAGAAGGAGAGGGGCGTGTGGGATAGGAAAAGTGAGAGCCACAGCAGTTGATAGGGCCTTCTTTGCATTGCAGAAGGCCGCTTCTTGAAGGGGACCCCACTTCAGGTCCTTTGGCTTGCCCTTGAGGGAGGCGTAGAGGGGAGCAAGAGTGGCGGCAATGGCTGGCAGAAAACGGTGATAATAATTGATCATGCCCAAGAATTCCTGCAGAGCTTTGACGGTCGAGGGCGCGGGGAAGTTCTGAACGGCTGCTACCTTCTCAGGGAGGGGATGGACTCCTTTAGGAGTGATACAGTGCCCTAAGAACGACACTTCGTTGGCGCCAAAGGTACACTTGTCGTACTGGACTACAAGGCCGTTTTGCTGCAGGCGGTCGAGCACGATGCGCAGGTGACGGAGGTGTTCCTCTTTTGATGAGGAGAACACAAGTATGTCGTCCACATAACATACACAGAAAAGGAGGTCCCCTAAGATGCCATCCATGAGACGTTGAAACGTTGCCCCAGCATTACGAAGGCCAAAACGGGAGTAATTGAAGGTCTATGTACCAAACGGAGTGGTTATGGCGGTCTTGGGGATGTCTTCTGGGTTCATAGGCACCTGATAATACCCCTTCAGGAAGTCGAGCGTAGAGAAAACCTTCGCTTTGTGCAGGTAGGAGGTCACGTCGGCAATGTTTGGGAGGGTGTAGTGATCCGGTTCTGTTTGCATGTTCAGGCGCCTTTAATCCCCGCACGGACGGAGGGAGCCGTCTTTCTTCAGAACGATGTGTAAGGGTGACGACCATGGGCTGGAGGCCTTTTTGCAAAGGCCCATTTCCTCCATTTCGGCGAACGTCTGTTTGGCGGCTGCCATTCGTTCCGGTGCCAGACGTCTGAATTTTGCAAAGACTGGGAGTCCCGTCGTCTTGATATGGTGATAAATACTGTGCTTGGCAGGAACCGTGGGCGTTTGGCGAAGTTCTGGACGGAAAACTTCCGGGTACGACGTGAGGAGGTGGGTGTAGGCATCCGTGGGTGCGCTGATGTAGAGAGTGAGGTTAGAGGGGGCGGGTTGAAGAGGTGTCGACAAGTACGAGTCTGCGTTGACCAATCGTCGGTGGGCGACATCGACCAGAAGGTGTAAATGAGAGAGGAAATCCGCACCGAGGATTGGCATTGTGACGTCTGCAACGAGAAACTTCCAATTGAATTTACCGTTTCCGAACGATAATGTGAGGTTCTCGTAACCGTAGGTGGGTATCGCAGATCTGTTGGCAGCTACCAAGCGGACGTCGGCAGATGTAGACAGACTACGTCGTGCCTTGAAGAGTTTCCTTGGCAAAAGAGAACGACAAGCACCCGTGTCTACCAAAAAACGCACGCCCGTTCCTGCATCCTGTAAAAAGAAAAGATTAGAAACATGGGAGGCCACCACCACAAGCTATGGCCTACTTACACGTTTTTTGGCCACTGACAATCCTTGGCACATTTCTTCACGGTTGCCCCGAATATGAAGTGGTAGTAGCAAAACTGCGGCGCATGGGAGGTAGTAAGTGGCTGTAGAAGTCGTTCGTTGGGGCGCGAGCGATTGGTGGGTGGTGGGCGGCTTTGTCGCCGCTTCGGCACGTCACGGGGTAGGCGTGTATGTCCTACGGCATTCATGTCAGCTTCGGTTGACGTTGAATAGGCATCCTCGTCGTCAGGGGTGGAGGCGTTGATGGAGGTTTTGAAGTGGCTGTCCATAAGGGCGTAGGCTTTGGTCATCAAGTCCTTTATGGGTAAACTATCGACATCGGGTATGGCAGCGCATACAGGTTCAGGTAAACGGCGTATCCAAAGGGCACAAAGTAGGTTCCCCTCACGAGGAGAGCCGTCTGCGGCAGGTCGAAGGCGAGCGATGCTGGTCATTTCCCTGAGGGCAAGCGAAGCCCTTTGGTCCCCCAACGGTTGTTGCGAGAGCTGAAAAAGCTTTGCTATACGGGCGGCTGGCAATGGCGAGTACTGCTGCAGAAGGTATGTTTTGAGGCCGTCATATGCTATTGGGGTGTCTCCTTGTTCACAAAGCCAGTCGGATATTTCTGGGAAGGTGTCCTAGGGTTTCGCCGCGAGAACATAATCCGCTTTGGTGGTTGAGCGAGTCACGCCCTTGATACGAAACTGGACTTCTGCGTGCTGAAACCAAGCAAACGCCTCTCCGCTGGCGAACGGTGAAAGTTTTAATGGGGCGGCCGCAGCGCCAACTGCTGTATTAGAGTCCGTCATAGTACCAACGATGGAGGGGCGAGGGAGGTGGGGGTGGAAGGCAGTGGAGCGAGTCGACTTCCGGGGTCACCAATGTGACGGTGCCGAGTGAGGGTTGTGAACTCAAAGGCAGGATGCAATCAACTGAGTTGTTTATTAAAGAACACTCTTCTTTATATACAAAACCTCAAGGCAACAGGACATAACCTGTTCGAGAGACAGACAATGTTACAGAGCAAAACGGAGACATGATCATTCAGGTTCTTTTTAGTGCTAGGGAAGAGCGCAGATACAAGCATAATATATACAAAATAATTATGTACAATTGTGTGACACACGGTTGGTACAGTCATTTCATGTAATGCCTGTAGGGGTCAGTCAATTCATGAATTGACTGAAAATTACAGCCTTTTCATGAAACGACTGAATTCGGTGACCAGACATTTCACGAAATGACTAAAATCATTTGTTATAGAGCTTTATATGTTTGAAAAGCGAAAGTAACTGTTTTGTACTCTTATAATCTTATTCACAAGAAAATTCACACATATAAATATCACTAGTTAAAAAGTAAATGACTAGCAATAGTAATATCAATATTTACAATAATTGCAAGAATAAATCACCTGGTATAATAATTTTATTCATAGAAAATCTCAAGATAAAACCACTAGTTAAAAATTAAATCATTAGTACGATAGAACAATCGAACAATAGTAAAAACAACTGACATATCAATTACAGATTTATTTATTTACACAGTTGAGGCTATTGTGGCATCTACCATGTCATACCTGTTCAGATTTGAAACATTTGCATCTGTTTGTTTGACATTTTTTTGGGACCATTGCATGAACACTTAACAAAACCTTGTCCTCCACTGATAGAGGATTTAATAACGGCTTCTTGGAGAGAAATTTCAATGTCATTGTTAATGTCACTTTCTTTCAGCAATCTCTCAGGACAAATGTCAAACTGATTCCTGGAATAGCTTCCTTTTAGAATACCACTTTTGGTGGCCACTCTGTATAGGTCGTTCATGCTCCTACTTACAATAACACCTAGGATGTTCCTTGGGTCTCCATGACCTCGATCAACTAATAGAATTGGAAGAGCAATGTCATCTCCTATCTCACCTGCTACTAATTCTCTTCGGTTCCTCTTAACCATACGTTCTACTTGTTGTCTCTGAGATTCACTTGCTGCTAATCGTTAGGAGCTGATGCTGTTATGAAGTTGATCAAGGTTCGTTTGATGCTAGGATAGTGGCTCTGGCTCTTGTTCAGACTCATTCATTTCAGCTTTGGGTGGTTCTTGCTCGGGTTCATTGACATCAGCTTCTGCTTCTGATTCAGGCTCGTTAGCATCTGTTTCTTGCTGCAGAAGCATTGTTATAAGGTCTTACTCAGACTGCAGGCCACTGATGATATCTTGTGGAAGTGATGTTGACGTTAGTCCGACTCGGGCATTCACACCGAACATTGCAGCATATGGACTTCTTTTGATCCCTGCATGGTAAGCCGAATTCTTGAAAAACTAAACAAATTTGATGCCTGTAGCCCAGTCCGTTGAGTTGTTGTCAGCCATCCATGCCACAAGCATGTCTTTTATGTCACCATTTGCTCGCTCAACAGAGCCTTGGCTTTATGGGTGTCTAGGCTTGCCGTGAACGATTGACAATTCAGGCCATAAAGAACGTAGTTCAGTAATAATCTGAGCTGTAAACTCAGAACCATTGTCTGATTGAAGGATTACAGGAGCACCCAGAAGTAGAAAGATATCAGCAAGTTGGAATGCTACTTCAGCTGCACGCGTTGATGTGAGCGTACGTAGAACGCAGAACTTTGTCAGATGGTCTTGGTACACCATAATCCATTTGAAGGTTCTATATGACATAGACAGCATGTCTATGAGATCAACCTGGCCATGTGATGAAAATTCAGTACAGTACTCAGCATAGGTTTAACTACGACACGCTTTGTCATTGGTCGCTTTCTCTTTTTCTGGCATTGCAGGCATAACGACTTGAATAGTTCAATTGTATCTCGCTGAATATTGTCATATTTTACTTGGAGTTCTTTTGTCATTCTGTCTCGACCGCCATGACCAGTTGCAACGTGTGCTCTTTTAACTATGTCAAATGTGTCCTCAATGGAGACATAGTACACCGGTGTTTCGTCTAGTTTGTCGTTTCTTAATAATTTTCTCAACATCCCCACACTGTAACACTTCATATTTACTCAGAAGGTAATATTCGTGACGACTTTTCGTGTTCTTTCTTTCGCTAGCTCTACGAATGTCCTCAATCATTTGAAAATAAGCGTATTTCGGAATGAGATACTTGGAACACTTCTCATACCTAGATAATAACTCTTCACGAAATTTTAACTCTAGGCTCTCAGACATCTTGTCAAGGTACTAGAATAAACTGATCTTGTAGTAAGGGAGATGAGAGTAATATATACTATATTCGTGGCCGGAATTGTTTCGTAGATAGCGGAAACGAGTCAAAACACTAATTCACACTTTGCCTAAAGTATAACAGACATATGGTGTAACAAAAATAACAGACATATGGTGTAACAAAAATGACAATAAATCAGTAATTTCGCGAAATGACTAGAATTATCAGTCTTATCATGAATTGACTAACCCCAGAGGCATTACATGTAATGACTGACAGTTTTAGTCTTTTCACGAAAAAACTGACTTCACAGTTTGACTGTAACGTATATATATATATATATATATATATATATATATATATATATATATATATATATATATATATATATATATATATATATATATTTATATATAGATATAGATATAGATGTAGATATAGATATAGATATATATATATATATATATATATATATATATATATATATATATATATACACATTTTATAAGGCACAGTAAACGTACGGACATGTATAGATATTTACAGAGTAATGACACTCCCAAACCAGTTACCTGAGCTGTTATCAGGTACTTCCTGGGTGGAGTTAAAACCCTCATTAGCCACCTGCCAGAAAGGGTCATTCATGATGACCGGTAATTTTGTTTAGGATTCTAATGCAATTTCTTTATATTAATTTATTTATATTAAGCCTTATCCATACAAACACATAAGCAGCATTATATATATATATATATATATATATATATATATATATATATATATATATATATATATATATATATATATATATATTAAACACACACACACACACACACACACACACACACACACACATATATATATATATATATATATATATATATATATATATATATATATATATATATACACATCTACAAAAACATATTTATACCTATACAACCGCTTATATAAATATGTACATAGAAGTATACATACGCATACAAGTAAATATTCAGAAACATTTATACATACCTATACGTATGCCAATACATAGACATTGATACATAAACTCTCAAGTACATGTTTGTACACATGATTAAACTGCATATACAGTTATGAAAACATAACCCTATCAACATGAACATGGAAATTACATATATATCAGTACTTAAATGTAACATAACGATGTATAGAGTCAAAGCAATAATGTACATTTTTTTTTTTAAATCATTGTTCCCACCAACGAATGCTAACTTAGGTATTAATATCAATTTCCCAGTAGCATTGATTATCTCCGGTACACTTAGGTCTACATTGATTGGTTAAAGTTTTGATTATAGCTTGCAAATCTCTTTTACATATATCTGCGTCAAGTTTATATATTCCATGTCCAATATTCAAGTTGTTATCAAACGTTTTTTTTATGCATCTGGAATCTATGATATTTCTTTCTAATAAGTTCTTTGAATCAATCAATTTCTTTTCAATTGACCAATTAATAGTATGTTTTTTATCTATAACGTAGGCAAAGAGTGCATGGTTATCTTGAGCATATCTGACATGATTCTTATGTTGTTCCATTTTGACCAATATAGAACTTTTCACATGAATTGCATGGAAGACTATATACATATACAGCCCTTATTATGACTGTTTTTATTGTGTTCCTACTCCTAAATGCTACATTAACATGTGTAATATAGCTCTTCCTATTATGATTACCAATTTTTTTTTTTTTTTTTTTTTTTTTTTTTTTTTTTTTGCTGTTCCTCGTGTTTCATCTAATACAATTTCAGGATACTATAATTTCTTACGTATCGTTCTAAGGGGATTTATTTCATCACAAATATATTCAGAGCTGCAGATTCATAGTGCTCTCGAAACCATAGAGGTAAATACAGATCTCCTAATTTTATTTCGATTTGCATAGTAATGGGTATTTGCTGAGATATTAGGTGACTTTCTGTATGAAGTAAACTTAAGTCTATCGTTACACCTGTGTATACGACTGCATACACAATGAAATGTTAATTTTCAACAAATATGGATGCAAGTCAGGTTTCTTAAATTTAATGAAGTCAGTATTGTCATTTGATGGGTTGGAGAGTTAGGTAAAGCTAACTGTAATATAAGACCATGACATGACAAAATAAATCCTGAAATGCAATAAGCAATTGGGTTCTATTTTCTTTTATTGGCTCTGACCACCTGATTAATTGAATATGATATTGTGTTGTTTTTTGTTGTTAAATATTGAACTACTAACAATCTTTAAGTATGGCTTTTTGGGAAATTGGGTAAAATTCACTTTTATGGAAGACAGTAGTCTCGCCATGTTAACCCAAAAATTTGAATTGCAAATAGGTTCCCCAGGGGCCTAATTCATAGGTAATTCACTTTTTATTTGAAGAAAATGGGTCTCTTCCTTAAATTATTTAGAGATATTTTCTATTTGAAGATGATATTGTGTTATCGTATTCTTATATTGATTCATTAGAGTTAATTTTAATTAAAAGCTATCAACCGTGTCACCTGGAGGATTGGAAAGTTGGGTAAAATTAGCTGCTATGTCATACAATAGTGTCACAAGGTATATCCTGAAATACATTTGAATTATCTTATTTCTTTTGGTTACTTAGTTGATATATCTGGCCTTTTATATGAAAAAACAAAGTAGGACTCTCTCCTCATGACAGGTTGGAATTTTATTTTGTTTCATCATGATATTGTGTTGACTTGCATCATATTTTTTAGGGGTCATTCAAATTATGTGTTAGATATTGGTTCATATAGTGGGACAGGAAATTATGTGAGGCACATTAGTTTGCAAGACTGTGATCTTTAGAACCTCTTCTAGCCATACTGATAACAGCACTGGTTTTTGTATAACTTTTTCAGGAATCTTTTCTGGCAACATTGATAAGATTTGGAAGTTACTATGGCTTGATAATAATTTCATGTATTTTTTTTTTCAACACGATGTATATCGCAGTTATTCAATGACTCATTGTAGGTAATAAGAATTGCATTAAATTGATTTTGCCATATGGTGGGTTGGTTAGTTGGACAAAACTTGCTGGTAAAAAATATTTCGTTGCCTTACAAGGTAAATTCTTATGTACAATTGTTACTTTAGCCACGACTTATTTTATTACAACTGCTGGTTGATTGATAGCTACCCGGACTTTCCTTTGAAAAAAAAAAAAATAAGGATCGATCCCAATACGAAGTAGATATCTATTTCTATTTCAACAAGATATTGTATTTATTTTAAATTATATATCAGAACTTTAGAGGTAATTACAAATTAATGCTATCAATCTTATATCACCTAGTGAGTCGAGATGGGAAAAATGCTCTGGTATGTTATACAATGGACTCACCAAGGAAATTCTGATAAGGTTCCAACTTCTCTTATCCTTTCTGCTGGCCAACTTAATAGCTACCTTGCCTTTTATTGAAAAACAACATGATACGTTTTTCCCCTTGTTGAATATGATATTGTGCTTTTTTCACATTTACAGAATTAAAAAAAAAAGTATTTTTAATCAATTGCTATCAAATGTGTCACATGGCAGGTTGCCAAGCTAGGTAAAACTTGCCAGTAGGTACAATAGTATTCCAACAGGTAGATACAGCGATGCATTTAGCATTTAAAGTTTCACATATCTTATTGCTCTGCTTAGTCCTACTGATAATTGCCTTGCTTTTCATTTCAAAAGTGGCTTACTGTCAATGTGATGTAGAATATCTTTTCTTGTGAATATGTAGCTTATATGGATGATTCTTATCGTATACTGCTTTGTTATGGGTAATTCAAATAGATGCTATTAAGTGTCATGTTGTAGGTAAGAAGTTAGGTAAAACCCACTGGTATGTAATACAGTGCTTTTGCCAGATAACTTATGAAATTCAATTAGCATTTGGATTCCAGCTACCTTTAACATATCTGGTGACCTGACTGGTTGTTACATAACGTTTTGTTTATAAAGTTTAGGGTGGCTTCTAATTTAAGGTAGAGATCTGTTTATATTTGAAAACGATGTATTCTGGATGGTGATGAGATATTGATAACACAAATTATTATTATTATTATTATTATTATTATTATCATTATTATTATTATTATTATTATTATTATTATTATTATTATTATTACGTCCCCCAAGGAGGCATTGCAATCAAGTCTGATTATTTATTTGTGTTTGTGGACAGGATTATGTCCAAACTACTTGACAGAGTTTGATGAAAATTTTACCGAAGATAGATGAACCCTATCCGGATTCTATATACGGATTAGAAGGTGAAAATGACGGATTTTGATGAAATTACCAAGACAGATAGATCATACGTCATGGACAACGACAATCCCAATAGATTTCGGAAATGATCGGAATCCGGATTCCAGATACAAATTTGTATTTTTATTGCCATTTTTAAGATAATGTTAAAACTACTCTACGAATTTTGACGCAATTTTAACCATAGCTAGATCTTAGGTCATGGATGACCCCCATTAAGTTTTAGAGATGATCCAGATCCGAATCCGGATTCCAGACACGGATTTAAAGGTAACGTCATAACTATTCGACAGATTTTAAGGAATTTTTGAACCCTATATACAGTAGATCGTGGGGCAAGGACAACCCACATTAAATTCTAGAGATGATTCCGATTAAGAGCCGGAGTCTAGATCTGGATTTGCTTTTTCACCATTTTAAAGCTTTTGTCAAAAATGCTAGACGGATTTTGATGAAATATTAACCACCGATAAATTTTAAGTCATAGACGACCCCATTAAATTTTAGAGATAATCCGGATCTGGATCCAGATTCTAGTTACAGATTTGCATTCTTCATCATTTTAAAGATAACGTCAAAACAAAATGATTGATTTTGACAAAATGTCCACCAGAGGTAGACCGTAGGACATAGACGACTCCATTAACCTTTAGCGCAGGTAAAAAATCCATGATTGCTCTTGTTATTATTATTATTATTATTATTATTATTATTATTATTATTATTATTATTATTATTATTATTATTATTATTATTTGAGCTCCAAACAAGTGGAGTTCTATTGTTATAAATCATATTCTACTTATCATTCTTCTCTGGTCTTTGATCGCTAATAAAAGGCTGTTTGAATGAAATGTTATCAATCATGGCACCGGTTAGGTCGAGCATATTGGTAGAAATCGCTAACCTGAAAGACAGAGGTCATTACAGGCAAATCTATAACCGAAATTGGTACTTATGTGCAGACTTCATATAGGACCTATGGTGCCCTGATTGATAGTTACATTGCCTTGCCTGTGATGAAAATAAGGTTTACTCCCAATGTCACGTATAATATTGTGTCTATATGATCGTATTATAGTGTTGATTGTCTTCATATCTTAACTCATTGGTAGTAATTCTTATCTAATGCTATCAATAGCGCCACTTGTCTGAATGAATATATGAGCTCGTGAAACACCTGTGCCCAAAATCACGACAGTGGATGTTTTCTCTTTCTAATTCCTGTAAAGAAAACACCAAGAAAAGGAAAATAAAATTAAGTACTGCTTTCCAGAAACCGAATAAAGACCAAAGAAACCCAAAGAGCTATAGTCTCATATCATTATTATGTAATCTAAATAAACTTTATGGGAGGGTAATAATAACCAAAGCTTCAAATACAGGAGACATCCTTTTCACCCAACACCAAGCTGGGATGAGACCAGGACTCTCCTGCTCCGGCCAGGTCCTGCACCTTACCAACTATATAGAGGGCGGATTTGAACAGCAGCAAATCGCCGGAGCAGTTTGTAGACCAAACAGCTGCAAAAGTCACTTTGAATCCCGAACGCCTACATCTGAAGTTATCCAAAACATTCAGTTTCAAGACTTTATTGGGTATAATCCGAAGCCTCGTTGAACATGATATGATCTGATTTCTCTACTATATCAACTTATTGAAATATTTGTAATTAAATACTATCATTGGTTTCACCTGGTGAATATGGATGTTAAGAAAAACTTGTTAGCATATAAGCAAGTGGTCTTTTTAGATAATTCTTAAAATCCTGACTTTTATAGATTCTCCGTGGCTCGATTGGTTGTTACTTTGCTTTTAATTTGAAGAAATTAGGGTTTGCTCCCTACGTGATGTAATAATTAGTTTTTAATATAAAATGACAGTTTGGCGATTATCATCATAGAATTACTCATTAAAAGTAATTTTAATTAAACACTATCTGTTGTGTTACCTAGCAGGAGGCTTCGAAGATGGGTGGTTCGAGGGTAAATGTGAGTATGATTGAGGTCATGGTGAGTTGTATGGAAGGTTGGGACAGGTTAGTCATAAACGAAAGTAGAGCTAAAACATTTGGACTTATATCATCTTGCTTTTCCAACTTATGCTATAGCTAAGCAAGTAATAATAATAATAATAATAATAATAATAATAATAATAATAATAATACAAAAGTTCAAAATTCTTTATTTTTTCCTATGTCCTAATTAATAACTACGGGATTTTGTGTGGCCTCTCGTTTGGAGAAATGGGGGTTTGCTCCCAATATGTGGTAGAAAACATATTCTATTAGAACAAAGTTTTTTTTTTATATCATTATAGATTAACCAATTAAGGGAATCAAATCAAAAGCCATAAACTGTGTTACATTAAGGGTTGATAACTTGGATAAAGCCTACTGGTATGTTAGACAATGGTGTCACTAGGTATATTCTGAAGTGAATGTAACATTTTGCTTCTAACTTCACATAGTACCCCCAATAGCCTGTTAATAGAAACTATGCCTTTAATTTTAGGTGCATGCGGAGGCAAAGGTATCAGTATAAGCAAGGGTGCCTACGGTGATTTTTACAAAATGGTGTTAGCAGTGCCACATCAATGTCATTGCATTCCTCTATGTTCCAATGCTTCATATTTGACCTAACACTTCAACTATTATAGTCTAATTAAGAAATTGTACACAAGTAAATCTCCACACTAATAGGAATTGGAAACAGGCTAAAAACTTAAAGAAAAAAGGCCACTTTAAGTATGTCCTTTTGACCAAGTTGTGGAATGATCTTCCTAATCGGGTAGTTGAATCAGTAGAACTTCAAAAGTTCAAAGTTGCAGAAAATATTTTTATGTTGACCAGGCTGACATAAATCTTTTTATATATGACATATCTGTTTTTGAAGTTGTTAATAGTTTATATAGGACATATCTGTTTTGACGTTGTAACTGTTTTTAGAATGATTTATT